>NW_012104031.1:2160312-2204946 GCF_000951045.1 Mandrillus leucophaeus
TCACCATGTTGGCCAGGCTGGCCCCAAACTCCTGACCTCAAGTGATCCACCCACTTTGGCCTCCCAAAGTGCTGGGATTACAGGCGTGAGCCACCGTACCTGGCAATATTCCAGATATTAATATTCTGGCACAGTAAATATACTCGAATTGGGGAGACTAGACCTGGATTGCTATATCATTTTACATCTGGAAAGGGCTTTATGGTTTTTCAGTGTGCTATTTCTTTTCATTCTCCCAGTGAAGTTCAGTGAAATTCAGCAAGATTCAGAAAAAGAGGATTATTCTTCCACCAGACAGATCCAAAACTGAGGCCCAGGAAGTTCACATAGCAAATTAATGGATGAGAGTCGCTCCAGGGCGCTTTCCCTGACCTCAGGACAGGTTGGCTGCCGTGCTGGAACCTCCCTTCTCTCACTCACCTGGTTTGCAGGGAATGGGCTGAATGGGTAAGGCCAGCTGGGAGTCGGGGGTGACAGGCAGAGGTTGGTGGCTTGGGGGGAAGGCTGGGATCATGACATAAGGCATGTTAACCTGCTGAAGGCAAAGAAACGCTGTGTGAGTCCCCAGGGACCCAAAGAGCTACCCAACTATGGTCAGCCTACGACACAGAGAATGGACCCATGGACAAGAGGCACAGGGGATAAAGCAGGGACAGTTTTCTAAAGGATCCCTCTGACCCTAGGCCACCTCTGTGGGCCCCTGTCTACCTGCCCTCAGATCTCAGCTGGGGAGGAAGACAGGCCGGGCTCCTCCCTTAAATCAGGGAAGGAAGACAGGTTGGAGGCTAGAACAGAAACAACCCTCCTTGGGTCAGGCCTGAGTGATTCTGCTCTGGTGCTTTAACTCGGTGCACATCCCCTGTCCCCAGCACCCTCCAGGCTGGTGTCAACTCCCTCAACCACCTCCCATGCCTCTCTGGGTCTCCCTTCCGGTTACCTGGATCTGCTGCTGAAGGAGGTTGATCTTATGCTGCTGCTGAATCAGCTGCTGCTGCTGCTTTGCAATCTGGGAGAGGGAAAGAGTGGGCAGAGGGGGTCACGGACATTAGCCCTGGGGCCCAGAGCCTGCCCAGCCCTAACCACGCCCTGCTTTCTATAGTGGGGCAAACCGCGGAGTGGGGTGGCAGTAGGGAGCAGAGCGGTCAGCCCTCAGAATTGGTTCTCCTTTTGTAGGAAGCTCATCCCTCCCTCCAGGACCAGGAGGCTGGGTAGGAAGCTGCAAGCTGCTCTTCCTGCAGAGTCCCTTTCATACCCTCCTACCCTGACCCCGCACAAGGGCTCATGAATCAGTCCAGGTGGGAATCCTACAGCCCCTGGCCATAGACCCTGCCCCGCTTGCCCCCAGGCCCCAGCTTGCACTGGTGAGGCCTGCCCCTAAGGCACCCTTCTCTAGGTCCTGACACACTCCTTTTCCTGGAAAGAAAGCCACACCCACCGAACAGGACCTACCTGCTCCTGCTGCTGCCGGGCAAGCTCCATCTGCTGCTGCTGCTTCTCAAACAGCATGGCAGCCATGTTCTTCTGCTCCGAGTGGGCTGTCAGGAGCTGGTCCCGCAGGGTGGACAGCTGGTGGATCATGACCAGAAGCTGGAGCTCCTTCTCTGCTAGGCTCTCTTGGGTCCCTGCTCCACAGTGAAACAGCCCCCATTGAGACTTTTTATTTGTTCATCTGTACATCCATCCATCTATCCACCCATCTATCAAAAACTTATTGAGCAATTGCTATGTCCCAGGACCATTAGGGGCTGAGCCACAGAGATGATGACACAAGATGCTTGCCTTGAAGGGGGTTCTTCATGTTGCTACCTGGCAACTACTAGCTTAGAAGTTCTCCCCTATTAGCCACGAATTCCAGGCCCCCTGAAAATGCTGACAGTGGGACGTCTCAGCCCCAGAGCCCTGGGCCTCTTGAATGTCCTCGAGTGCTCAGCACCACACAGGGTCAGGGTGGACAACCATCCCATTAGAGGGATCCAGTGGGACACACTCCGGCTTTGAAGCAAGACAGCTCTGGGGTCAATTCCCATTTCCACCCGTGCTGCCTGTGAGCTGTTAGGCGCCAAGTTACCAATTTCTCTGCACTTTAGGGTTTTTAGAGTCTGTTAAGTGGGCATAATAACAGTCACTTCAGAGGGTTACTGTGAGGGATAAATGAGCTAATAGAGGCCAGGCTTGGTGGCTCACGCCTATAATCCCAGCACTTTAGGAGGCCAAGGCAGGTGGATCACTTGAAGTCAGGAGTTCAAGACCAGCCTGAACAACATGGTAAAACTCCATCTCTATAAAAATGCAAAAATTAGCCGGGTGTGGTGGCACATGCCTATAATCCCAACTACTCGGGAGACTGCGGCAGGAGAAGTGCTTGAACCCAGGAGGCGAAGTTTGCAGTGAACCAAGATCACACCACTATATTCCAGCCTGGGCAACAGAGCCAGCTGTCTCCAGGAAAAAAAAAAAAAAAGAAGCACTAATATATACAAAGCTCTTAGTCCAGGATCTGGAACGTGGTCCTCAACCAATAAATGTTAGTGCTTCCCTGACCTCCAGTTTAGCTCCTGTCTGATGCAGCAGTTTATTCCTGAGTGCTTGGCCACAGACCTTTTTTTTTCTTTTTTCTTTTTTTTTTTAAACATCGGAATCACTCAGGGATCCTTTGAGAAGTATAGAGGCCCAGGCCCCTACCATGCCCCAGGGTTCCCATTCAATAGGTGGGGGTGGAGCCTGAGCATCTCTATGGTTTTAAAGTTCCCTCTGTGGGTGTGATCGATGACAATGCAAAAATGATCATTCTGGCTGGGTGCGGTGGGTGGCTCATGTCTGCAGTTCCAGCAATTTGAGATGCCAAGGTGGGAGGACTGCCTGAGCCCATGGGGTCTGAGACCAGCCTGGGCAACATAGTAAGACATCATCTCTATTAAAAAATATATAAAAATTAGCCTGGCTTGGTGGCAGGTGCCTGTGTTCCCAGGTACTCAGGGGTCTGAGATGGGAGGATCACTCAGGAGGTTGAGGCTGCAGTGAGTCAAGATTGTGCCTCTGCACTCCAGCCTGGGCAACATAGGGAGACCGTATCTCCAAAAAACCACCCCCCCCCCCAAAAAAAAGCAAAAACAAAACAAAAAAATCACTCTAAGGAACCCAAGCCCATTAATCACTACTTCTCATTCACTTAGTGAGGTCCAACTGACCTAGAATTAATTAGAGTGAAAGGGAACTTTCTGCTCATGTTGCAGTTAGACCTGGGAAGTGGCAATGACATGCCTGAAGTCACAAGGGTGCCTGGTGAGAGCCCAGATTCAGAGTCATGGGATTTGATTCCTACCAGGCCTCTCCTGCATGGGATGAGTGAGACCTAATGCTTGGGGCCCCCAGGCGAGGGATGGTGATGACCCCTAAGGGCCAGGCAGGAGCCAGATGGCACAGGATAGGTATGAGGGTACCAAGAACTGCCCTACAGAGGCAGGCTGCATGACCAGACCAGAAGAGAGATGGGGTTCAAACATCTCCCCCACCCCCGACAGGCCTTCACCTTTGACATCTTTGGCTTCCATAGAGTTCCTTCCTAGAAACCTCTCCTTCCAGTCACTGGACAACAGCTTCTCGATGGCTGGCACCACTGGAAGACAGCAAAGGGATGAGGAATAACCGTCTTAACACCTTCCTGCCTCAGGCTTCTGCTTCTAACTAGGGCAGACATCCTACCTTCTTTCAAATTTCGGTTGAAGTCCAGCTTCTCCTGGCTTCCAGAGGCAGCCTCCGACGCTCCTGGTCTCTTGGGTTCCGGGGACCCATTACCCTCTGGAGAGCTACAGTCCTGCAAGACATACTGAATTGTCACCATCGCCCCCAGGAGAAGGGGACAGGCTGCAGGGAGGGCTGGGAACCCCAAAGATGTATACCCTGAGGGATCCCAGCCCTATCCAGGTCCTACTTCTCCACTCAGTAGGCCCCTTTGACCTCTACCTGCCCAAGCTTTGTTCAGGAAAAGAAGAGAAGATTTCAAAACAAAAGACCTGGGTTTCAGTCTAGGCTCAGTGACTCACACAATGCTTGATCCCACACAAGTCCCTGAACTGCTCTGAACCTGACTTCCCTCTTTTGAAAATGGAAATATTAATACCTCCTCTGTCACAGGATTGTTGCTGGGATCAAGGGAGTTAATGCATGTGAATGAGGTTTGCCATTGCAATCAGGGGCCAAAAGTCACCTACTAATTATTACTCCCTTGAACACACCCACTACACCAGCAGGGCTGCAACAGGGAGCAGGCAGGGGCTGGCAAAAGTTACTCAAACTCCCCACTGCCTGCCTCACTCCTCTCATCAAAGTCCTCCCCATTCTTTAAGGCCTAGCTTGAGGCTCTACTTCTCCAGGAAGTCTTCCTCGATCACATCACCAGTGCCCCCACCCTCCAACCCCCTCCTCCAGGCTGGATTCTTTCTTAGAGCCCATAACTCTCCTCATTTTCACTTATTTGGATTTTCATTATATGTTACCTTTTTACATCTCCTATATGAAATCAGAATTTGTAGGAGCTGCAAGAATCCTTATTAATCATGTAGCTCAATTCTCTTGTTTTAAGGGTGAAGAACCGTATCATCTTTAACAGTGACCTAATTCTTGCTTGGGTAATTAGGTTGATTTTCCCAAATCACCTGAAAAAGCTGGTAGATGACTTTTAGGCCAAACTTTAGCATGTGTGTTCTATCTCCCCATCTAGTCCTCAGAAACAAGGACTGGGTCACACATAGGTGAATAGTCACTATCAAGTGAGTGAGTGAGTGCAGGCGTGAATCCAGGTCCTGCTCTG
Source organism: Mandrillus leucophaeus (assembly GCF_000951045.1). Classification (NCBI taxonomy): domain Eukaryota; kingdom Metazoa; phylum Chordata; class Mammalia; order Primates; family Cercopithecidae; genus Mandrillus; species Mandrillus leucophaeus. Next base: position 2,165,123 of record NW_012104031.1, read on the forward strand.
ATAGGTGACTCTGCTTCCAGCCTCAGACTGAACTTGGCAGTGCCTCCCTGCTTCCCTGCACAGCGTCTTACCCCTATGATCACCATTTCTGCCTGTATCTGCTGCCATCTAGGGGAGTGGGCCTGCCCAGTCTAGCAGAGAGCCCAGGTACAGCGCATGGGTGTGAGGATGGAGGCAGGGCGGGAATACTGACCCAGGAGCCCCTGAAAACCTGGGCTGGAGCTTGGGGGTCAGCACTATCCTGAGAGGCCCGGGCTGGGTCTCCAGGCTGAGGTTCAGCGGCAGTGGCTGAGCCCTGGGGGGCCTCATGGCAAGGCTCTTTCTTCTCCTCTGACTTGATGGTGCAGTTCACCATGGTGCCAACGCCATCCAGGGCCAGCTGGGCAGAGATGGGGCTCCTCATGGACATCCTGGGGGAGGGACAGAGTGAGCTGAGGTGAGTCCCCGGTCATAAACTTCCGCCCAGAGGCAGTGATCCTACTGTTTGCTCCCCTGACCCCACCCAAGTGCCTCCTGGTGCCCGTTACACGGGCACACTCACGGAAAGGGCAAGCCTACTTATGAATCCACAGAAAAAAATCAGCAAAGGCTCTTGTATCCCTCATGCTTTTTTGTTTTTTGCTTTTTAAACAAAAAGTTCTAGAGAAAAGTGGGCCCACGCTTCCGCACGCGCTGCCTGTGTAATGCTGGGACTACAGGACTAGTGGACTGACCAGCCCAACTAACGAGGCCAGATACTGACTGGCTGTCTCCGAGCCCAACAGAGTTGGGAAGAGAGAGAGAGAGAGAGAGAGAGAGAGAGAGAGTGCACATCTGTCTGTGTATGTTTGTATGTATACAAATGCTTCCCCGCCCCGACTCCCAAGATGGAGTCTCACTCTGTCACCCAGTCTGGAGTGCAGGGGTACGATCTCAGCTTACTGCAACCTCTGCCTCCTGGGTTCAAGTGATTCTCCTGCCTCAGCCTCCCGAGTAGCTGGAATTACCACGCACCACCATCCCCAACTAATATTTGTGTTTTTAGTAGATATAGGGTTTTGCCTTGTTGGCCAAGCTGGTCTCCAACTTCTGACCTCAGGTGATCTGCCCACCTCGGCCTCCCAAAGTGCTGGAATTACAGGCATAAGCCACCACGCCCAGCCTACAAATGCATTTTTATAATTAGTTACCAAAACTTAAAAGTCAAGAGATAGCACATAAAAATCTAAATTTGAACTTCTAGCTCAATTGTCGTTGTGGCAAATATTGGCTGGAATTGAGTAATGGGTATTTCTTATAGACAGGCCAGTCTACCTTAGCCTCTACACTCCTACTACTCCCCAAAAAGGAAACCAAGTATTAACTATATAAGACATATAGTCTTCTATATATAAGACATATAGTCTTCTTCTTACAGTGGAGACAAGGTAAAAGTAAATGATTTCTTACTTCATGCATCTATCAAAAGGGAGGAAATAGCCAGGTATGGTGGTTCATGCCTGTAATCCCAGTTACTCAAGAGGCTGAGGAAGGGGCATCACTGGAGGTCAGGTGTTTGAAGACAGTCTGGACAACCTAGTGAGACTCCCATCTCTTTAAATAAAAAAAAGGGGGGAGGGTGGACAGAGGGGAATAACAGACTGAGATGATTGGCTTTACAAAAAATATTTTCCAATATCTAGCTAGAATCTCTCATTTAGAGTATGGCCACTATAGGCATTTGAGTTTGCAGTTCCTAGTTTAAGCAGCTGGTATACCTGGCAGACCCTCTTGAGACTCTGCACCTGCTGTTCCTTTCCTGTCACATCACTGCCTGGGACATCTGAGGAGCTGAGCAATCGTAGCATCTCAGGGAGTGGTCATGCCAGGCTTGGGCAGAGCAGCAGATGCCTATCCTCCAAAGTCACTGGGGCACGCATCCAGAGATGCGCTCTGGATTCTAGTGGGAACACACAGCAGGTTCCAGCTACGCATGGGTCCTGCCTCAGCTACTGACTAGCCCAGTGACCTAAGGCAAGTTGCTTAGCTGCTCTGTACTTCAAGTTTCCTCACCTGTAAAATGAGCATAGTAAGAGTGCCTACTCTAAAGGACGGCCGTGAGAACTAGGAGTTGATGTTTATATGGTACTTAGAACAGTTCGTGGCACCAGTAAGCACTGGTCTGGTGTTTTGTTGTTTTCTTGTGTATTACATTTCCAAATATCATCACATGATCTGGTGTTTGTTAAACCACTACTAGTTGGAATGCAGTATAAGGACCAGCAGCTTCAGTATGCCTTGGGGGCTTGAGAGGCAAAGTCATGGGTCCCACCCACAAATCAGAATCTCTGGGAGTTAGGCCCTCCAGGTGATTCTGATATGCACGAGTTAGAAAAGCACTGTTAAATAATTTTTTTAATTTTTTTTTTTTTTGCATGGAGATTAGATGTTTAGGGGAGGTATGTAAGGCTAAAATCAGATATAGTAAAAATATCCCTACAGTAAAAAATTCCTTAAACATCCCAGGCGCAGTATGGTATTTAAATATTGCATCAACTATGTATGGATGCATTTGGATAGATTGCATCAACTCTGTAAAATGTTTGTTATGTATTATGAAACATGTATTGTATACAATAGAGTACATGTAGAGTATTTTAAATAAGTAAATATTATAATTGAATAAAATATATACAATCAGTCCTCTGTATCATAGTTTCCACATCCATGGACTCAACCAACCTCAGATCGAAAATATTTAAAAAAGACATTTCATCTGTACTGGACATGCAGACTTGTCATTATTCCCTAGACAATACAGTGCAAAAACTATTTACATATGATTTATATTACATTAGGTATTATAAATAATCTAGAGGCACAGGGGCTCATGCCTGTAATCTCAACACTTTGAGATGCTGAGGTGGGAGGATTGCTTGAGGCCAGGAATATTGTATTTTTTTTGTAGAGACAAGGTCTTGCTATGCTGCCCATGAGCCTGAGCAACATAGCAAGACCCTGCCTCTACAAAAGAATACGAAATTTAGCTGGGGGTGGCATGCGCCTGTAGTCCTAGCTACTCAGGAGGGTGAGGCTGGAGGATTCGCTTGAGGCCAGCAGTTTGAAGCTGCCAAGATTAAGCCACCACACTCCACTCAGGGTGACAGAGTAAGACCCTATCTCAAAAATAATAACAACTGGCCGGACGTGTTGGTTCATGCCTGTAATTCCAGCACTTTGGGAGGCCGAGGTGGGTGGTGCACCTGAAGTCGGGAGCTCAAGACCAGCCTGACCAACATGGAGAAACCCCGTCTCTACTAAAAATACAAAATTAGCCAGACATGGTAGTGCATGTCTGTAATCCCAGCTACTCAGGAGGCTGAGGCAGGAGTATTGCTTGAACCTGGGAGGCGGAGGTTGTGGTGAGCAGAGATGGCACCATTGCACTCCAGCCTGGGCAACAAGAGTGAAACTCTTGTCTCAAAAATAATAATAATGATAATAATAACAATAAATAAAAATAAGGTATACGGAAGGATGTGCATAAGTTATATGCAAATACTATGCCATTCTATATCAGGGACTTGAACATCAGCACATTTTGGTACCTTTGGGGGTCCTGGAACCAACCATTTCAGATACAGTGGGATGACTAGACAGTCTTATATCACTTAATAGCATAAACATGTTCTGAGAAATGCATCACCAGGCAATTTCTTTGTTATTCAAACCTCAGGATGGTATAGCCTATTGCTCCCAGGCTACAAACCTGTACAGCATGTTACTGTACTGAATACTGTAGGCAATTGTAATGCAATGGTTAAATATTTGTGTATCCAAACATCCAAATATAGAAAAGCTACAGCAAAAACACAGTAGTAGAATCTTGCAGGACCACCGTCCTACATGTGTTCGGTCGTTGACGGAGACGTTGGTGGGAAGGCAGCGCATGAGTGCATGTGTATTTGATTTGATTTCACCTTGCCGATCAGATCAGACTCTCCTGCTCACCCACTTTCAAAGTGTAGGGTTCCCCAGGGGCTGGGCCCCAGGACAGGGCACTGCAAAGAGGGGCCTCCCTGACCATAAGAAGAAAGGCCCCATCCCACCTAGATGCAGAGAAGAGAAGAGACCCCAGCCCAGCTCGCTCTGCGGTCCCCTCCTGCAGCCCAGGGGCCTGGAGAGCGTCCAGGAAGCAGGCGGCTCAGCCCATCCGGGCACCGGGAGGGGCTCAGAGCCAGGCCGAGAGCAGGGGGGTGAGAAGTGGGAGTGGGCGCAGTCGGGGAGGGGGTTTTATCCTGAAGCCGAAGGCAGCAATTACATAACAAACAAACCCTGGGCTCAAGCTGTGAATTAATCAAACCGCTGAAAATAAAACCTTCCTCTCAGGAACTTCAGACAAAAGAAATGAAAACAACCAGGCTGGCTGGAAAATAAAAGGCAGCAGCACTGAATGGGGGACAAAAGGAAGCCAGACAATAGGGTGTTGGACAAAAGCAATAAAGCCAAAGGAAGTGTGACAGGCGCACAATGCGGGCCTGTGGGCCTCTGATCCGTCGGCTCTGCACCACCTCACTCACACCCACCGCGGGCACAGGCCGGCCACCGGGTCCCTCCTCACTCCAGACTTGGGTCCTAAGGGTCTCTCCTTCATTCTGTCCCAACTTCAGGGGCTTCCAGCTCCTACCTCGAAGCCTTCCTGCTGCAGCCCAGAAATCCCAGTAGCAGCCGCAGCCTCCGGGAGCATGGTCAGATGAGCGGGACACAAAAGTCCAAGGTCTCCCCAGTTGGGGATGGTGAACAACCATCCATCCCTGGAGCTGATGGTGGAGGCAAAGGAGGCCATCATCTGTCCTAATTACCCTAGGACTGCGTGGCCCAAGATTGCAGCCACTTGCCACACGTGGCTACTAAGCACTTCTAATGCAGCCAGTCCCAACGGAAATGTGCTGTGAGCATCAAACCCACCCCAGGTTTCGAAGGCTTAGTACACAGAATAGAATGTAACTAAGAATAGAATTCTTAGTACACAGAATAAAATAGCTCATTAATAATGGTTACTGATTACAAGTTGAAATTCTTTCTGGATAAGTTGGGTTAGAGAAAATATATCACTAAAATTCATTTCACCTATTTCTTTTTATACTTTTTTATGTAGCTACTAGCAAATATTACACATGCAATTCCCATTATATTTCTGTTGGACAGCGCTGCATTAGGACACCTCCTCCCTTTGAGCTTTTACACACACTTAGCCTCCACGGTCCCTCCAGCCAGGCACCATGGATCACCCTTATTTTAGGGAGCCTGTCTCCTGGCCCTCTCAGCGGCCTACCCTGGCCTCCAGCACAAAGACAATGGCTCCTGGTGACCAGCCAAGCCAGCTTAGAGGTGTCAGTCTGTTCACTAGGGCTTGGTGCCCACCAGATAACCCTGCCCAGACAAGGGCCCTTCCATCCTCACAGGTGTCTGGCTCAACGGCAGGTGCTGGGCACTGGCCCTTAGTTGGTATCCTCTGGGCCCACTTGTCTGTGAAAAGGCAACAGCCCAGGCGCAGTGCCACCCCGCCCCCACTGGAGAGCATCTCTGGGTCTCACCTTTGGGGGAGAGGGTCCCTGGGTACCTCTTTTACCTCCCTCTCCCCTTCTCCAAGCACAGGTCTGCTTGAGAAGAGCAGCTCCTTTCCCTGTCCTGTCTGGTCTTAAGGGAACCAAGCCCCAGCCTGCCATGGCCCAGAGAGACGCAGGTGTCTCTGTGAAGAGCATCAGTGCCAGGCTCCAGACCCTAACCATCCCAGAGAGGGGAGTGACGGTCCCATGATCAACTAGATAAGGGAGGAAAGAGAGCGAGATGGAAAGAGAGGGGTCGTTATGTGGTCACTGCTCTGTCACTCTGCAGCTGAGGGTCTCTGCACAGTCTGTTTCACCCCTGCAAGCTGTGTCTGTAAAACAAGGGTCCTGGAGGGAGTCAGGGGACAACTTGGAAGACCCACAGGGTTTGAATCCAACAACCTGGGTTTAAATTCCTGCCCTGCCACAGGCTAACATGTGTGAACCTAGTCAAGTTAATTAACCTCCCTTAGCCTGTCTCCTCATCCTTACAATGAGCACAATAACCCATATCTCACTGGTGTCCATGAAGATTAAATAATACAGGGTGAATATCTATCTATAAGTTGTGCACAGTCCAAGATGCTCTGAGAGTCAAGTGGTTGAGAGAAAAGACTCTAGAGTCAGATAGACTTGGGTACCTTTGAATCCCAACTCTGACCAATCATTGCTGTGCAACCTTGGGCAAGTAACTTAACTTCTCTGTGCCCATTTCCTCCTCAGTAAAATGGGAATAAGAAACTCAACGTGGAGAGATGAATCTTCTGTTGACAACACCAGACCCTATCAGAGTGCCTATTTTGCATTCTCATGGCACTTTGAACTTGACCTTAAAAGTATTTGTCACAGTTGGTAATGATACCTTTACACACTTAATTTATTTTGGAGTTGCCAGGCGCGGTGGCTCATGGCTGTAATCCCAGTACTTTGGGAAGCTGAGGCAGGCAGATCATCTGAGGTCAGGAGTTTGAGACCAGCTTGACCAACATGGTGAAACCCTGACTCTAGTAAAAACACAAAATTAGCCAGGTGTGTAATCCCAGGTACTTGGGAGGCTGAGGCAGGAGAATCGCTTGAACCTGTGAAGCAGAAGTTGCAGTCAGTTGAGATCGCGCCACTGCACTCCAGCCTAGGCAACAACAGTGAAAACTCGGTCTCAAAAAAAAAAAAAAATTTATTTTGGATTCACCCAGTAGCCAAAAATGTACCTGTTTCTGCTCATCATTGTAGCTCCAGAGCCTAGCACAGTGCCTGAAACACAGTAGGTGCTCAATAAATATTCTTAGAATGACAAGAGAGTGACAAAGAGTTCAGCAGCACAGCACAAAGCAGGTCTGGATGCTTAACAGGTGATGGATACTGCTAGGACGATTAGACAGCTCCTGCTCTCTCAGGCTTTTCTCCCACACCCAATTATCCTCTGCTGTCTCTTCCTTGGGTCTAAGTTCTTCCTGTGAGTTACCTAAATACCCCAAGCAGCAAAGCGAGTCCATTTCCTTTTCTTTTTACCTTGGGTCAGATAAGAAACAGTTTCCATACTTTTTAGATTTAAAGACCCCGTTGGAGTCCGCCCTTAAGTCTCCCTTTAGACTTTCCAGAAACTAAAATAATCCCTCAAGCTCCTTTACTCCTTTGTTACACAGCATGCTCCTTGCTTCAGTGATTTTCCATGTGGCTCCGCAGGAGGTTTTAAGGTCAGTAACCTCAAACTCCGCTGTCCCAAAATGCCCAGAAGCCAGAGAACCCTGGGTCCACAGGATACAGGCATTACTGGGCTCCCTCGGTTTCCACCCTAGTCTGATGCCTTGTGGTCAGAGGCCACAAGTCCATAGGGTAGCCCATCAGCCCCTCGCTCGGATGGAAGTGCTCCTGTGTGCCCAGTTTCCTCTCTTGCCCAACCTTAACACATTTTACAAATAGAGAAACTGAGGTCAGGAGATGTCGAGTTCACACAGCTTTTTGGGCAGCACTGCTTCAAGACTATATAGAATGGCCGGGCGTGGTGGCTCATACCTGTAATCCCAGCACTTTGGGAGGCCGAGGCGGGTGGATCACCTGAGTTCGGGAGATCAAGACCAGCCTGGCCAACACGGTAAAACCCCATCTCCACCAAAAATACAAAAATTAGCCAGGCATGGTGGTGCACGCCTGTAATCCCAGCTACTCAGGAGGCTGAGGCAGGAGAATCGCTCGAACCCAGGAGGCGGAGGTTGCAGTGAGCCGAGATCGCACTGCTGCACTCCAGCCTGGGTGACTGAGTAAGACTCTGTCTCAAAAACAAACAAACAAACAAAAAAAGACTGTATAGAGTCAGAGGCCATCAGCCAGCTGGGGCGCTGAGCAGCATCTCTGCTCTGCCCTCCCTTCCTTCTCAGGAACCCACCTCACAATCCCTCTTCCGTTCTTCTTCCTCCTTGGTCTTATCTCACCCAAGCGAGCATCCTTAAGAAGTGAAGACCGCTAAGGAGAAGGCTCCAGCCATCTTCACCCTTGACACGCAGAGCCTTGAGTCTCAGCTGGTGCCTGCCAGGCCCTGGGGCCCCCAAATCCAGCACCTGGGACAAGGTATAGAGAGGCACCTGCCTCCAAGGAGCGACAGTGGCTCAAAGCATGGCCCTTATAGGACAAAGCCCGCTGCAGGTGCTGATCCTCTTCCTTTCTGCTCCCCACAACCAGCCCCGTCACGGCCCCTCTGACCCCCACCAACCCACAGGTGCACACACACCTAGCCCCTTTCTGCCCCAAACAAATCACCAGCCACTTCCTCTTCTAACCAGTCAACCACCGACCCTGTCGGATTGGAATCAAAGGAGTTTTTACTGTCAGCCCTTCCTCCCTCCACAACGACAGTCTTCCCCCTCACAAAAAATATCTAGATGAAGATAAAGATAGAGATAAATTCCAGTCATCGTAGCATGACGGGTGACTCAGACGCTGGGGTACAGGAAGCCTGAACAGACAGGCAGACCCTCTGAGAGGGCCAATGGCTACACTTCCACGCTGGGCACACACTAAGCCCCCTCCACTGCTGGCTCCCACTCCCAAGCTTGCCCTGAGTGGGTGGTGCCAAGGGGCATCACCAGGGAAAGAGATCCATGCAGCAGGGGTGGGGCAGGGCTTGAGTCCCAGGGGAATGCCACTTCCTCTGAAAGCCTCCAGAGAGCTGAGAACCTCAGGCTGCCCTAAACAATAGCCCAAGGCGTGGGTGCCCAGAACAGTGCCCCGGTGCCACATCCTGCCATTCTTCTCACAGACCACACCCTGCCACCCTTCCTGGCTACACCCGATCCTATCTCTAATGTTTACTCAGAGCTGGGAGCTGGACTGGCTGCAGGCTTGGGACAAAGCTTTCCTAAGAGTCCCTCTCTCCCTTTCCAGCCTCTGTGGGCCCTGGGGGGGATCAGATCCAGGGCACGGCCAGTCTGGTCTAGCCCAGCTCAGGGGGGCCACAGCCAACACTCCCTCAGCTGTTTCCCGGTTGGCCAGGGTGGCCAGGGTGGTATTCACCTGGTAGAGCGGCCAACACCAGACAGAGGCTGGGTAAACTCCCAAGCATGGGAGAAGAGGTGCTTCCCCGCAGCGCCTCAGGGACAGAATCACAGTCCAGCCTGAGCTTCTGTGGCTGCCGGGACTCAGCTGACCCTGGCCCAAGGGCACAAAGGAAAGCAGTGGCCAGGGAGAGACTGTAGCTGTGATGTTCCCACCTGGTCCTCAGGCCTTGGAGGCATCTGAGTCTTCTCCCAACCCAGTGAGTGGGTCGAGAAAGAGACAGATGGGGCTGCTTGAAAGCGCCGCTGGGGCTCCCAGTGTGATGTGGGCCTCCAGAAGGCCCAAACTGAAAAGAGGTCAACAGTGTCTCCAGGAGGCCCCTCTCTGGAGGCCTTCCTGCCTCTAGGACCTGAGCCTGTCTCCAGGTTCTCCTGCACCCCAACAGTGCTAGAAGGCAGGGGCAGGCCTTATCCTTGTCTCCCAATGGCAAGGCCAAGCCTGTGTCCTGGACAGGTGAGCACCTCTGGCTTCCTGCAGGGACAGTGCTCATCCTAGGGCCAGGAGATGCAGAAATTGTGCAGCTGAGGCTGACTGGCCATGTCAAAGGCCCCTTGGGGAATAGCCCTGAATATTGACCAAAGGAATGGGAGGCAAAAAGCAAGCATGCAGTGGTACAGCACTTACTTGGCTGCAAACACTAAGTGAAAGGCTCTTCCTTCACATCCCTGCTTAATCCTCACAAGAACACTACAAAGACTAAGGCTCAGGGGGCTGGAACGCCCTACTCAGGGCCCAGTAGAAGTAGCATTTGAACTCAGGCCTCACTGATGTCTAAATCCACATCGTTTCATTTATCCGCTGATGCCCTGGCCACTCTCCTCAGCGCGAAATAACAGGCTCTGGTCCAGCAAAGATAGAATGGCCACTGTCTTCACCTCTTATAGGACTGCAGTTGTTTTTGACTTGAGTCATGGCCAAGGAAAACCTAGGCAAAAGAAACCCAGGCAGCTCTGGGAACTTAGGAAAAAGACTTCACCTCTCAAAACTTCCATTCTTCATGTGTAAAAGAGAGATTCCAAGAACTATTTTGTGAGTAAGAGATAAGGTATAATTATAGAATCTGGTACAGAATATACGTTCAGGGAAGGAGGTAAGGAGAAAGAGCCCTAAAGGAGGAAGGAGTCCCTCTCCCTCCCTACCCTCAAGGGCAAGAGGGAGAAGGACTGGCAGCCTATTCTCCTCCCCAGCCAGCCCACCTCTTCTGGAGGCAGGTGGGTGGGTGTGATGACCCAGCATTGCTGGGAGGCATCCTGGTGTGGCTAATGGAAAAAGGACTTTGTCACATGGACCTGTGTCTGAAGACTGGCTCTGTTACGTACCACTAGATGTGTGACCATGAGGAAGTTTCAGTTTCTCTATCTCTAAAATGGAACAAATAATACCTACCCCATAGAGGTAGAGAAGACTGAATATGACGGTGTTTGTGAAAATCAAAAAAATGTTTGCTCCCTGACCCACCGCCACCCCCTTCCCCCACATGGTCCAACAAGCAGAAGGCGTGCACCTGCGGAACACCGGGGCCCGCCACCCTCTTCCTCCTCCACCTGCTCCATGGAGGGCTCCCTCCCTAGCCTAGGTTATCAGTTTTCTGAATGCCCTGTTGATGTCCCCAACCACCCTGGAACCCCCAGCAGGTGCCCCACAGTGCAAACAGGCGGAAAGGCTACAAATCTGCCAAGGAAGCCCCACATTCGCAGCGCCACCGCTTATCTGGCCAAGCCACGGTGCCTTCCCTTCCTCGACTGATGACACAAAAGCTCTGCAGAACTCATGAGCTCCCTCATTTCCTCTGGAGCCCACGAGGGTGAAGTGCTATTCCATTAACCCTTGCAGCCTTCTGCCAACCCCGGAGGGAGAGGAAGGTGGGGACTACAGGGATGACCACAGACAGGGGAAAGGACAAGTGCAACCAGTCTGTAAACAGCCATCTTTACCTGCCAGGCTGATGAAATCTCACCTTTGCCAAACACTCCTTCTCCCAGTACTGGGGTAGGCTGGGCAGCATTGGCTTCTGCTTGGTGACAAGTCTAAGCCATGTAGACTAAGCCCTCACAGTACGTGGTGAAGTGAGGCTCTGGAAGACATGCAGAATTGGTTCAAACCCAGTATCCCTCTTAACTAGCCAACTAGTTTAACTCTCTCAGCCTCACCATGTTGCCCAGGCTGGTCCTGAACTCTTGGGCTCAAATGACGCTCCTGTCTTTATTTATAACTGGGACAAATAGTAATATATACTCACTAGTGAGGTTTCAAAGAGTAAACAAGACAACACAGGCAAAGCCCAGTGCCTGGCACACAGCCGTGCTGAACAACCGTAATGGACATTTTATCATTGTCATCTAGATTAGGAGGTGAAGGGTGGAAAAGTGACTGGGTTCTAGGTAGCCCAGTGAATACTTGAGACTTAACCTCTTCACACCTCAGATTCATTGTCTGAAATGGGGGCTAATAATACCTCCTCTCATGCTTGCTGGAGAACTGATAAGTTATTATATAGAAAATACTTAGCACAGTGTCTGGCACAAAGCAGACTGGCACTTAGTATTGTGGTAGCTAAATGAAGGACCGTGCTTCCAGCCAGACCATTCAGCCCCAAACCAGTATGTTTCCAAGGCCTCCTGCCACTTTTTTTTTTTTTTATAAAGATGGAATCTCACTATGTTGCCCAGGCTGGTCTTGAACACCTGGGCTTCCTGCCTCAGCCTCCCAAAATGCTAGGATTACAGGCGTGAGCCACCGCGCCCAGCCATCTAAGGCCCTTCTTAAATGCATTTCAAATATCAGCCTGTACGCATCTGTGAGCCCATAGCCCACTCCCAAAATGAGCACTTCCACACAGCATCCTGGCATCCCAAGGGCTCAGGAAAGGTTTCTCTCCCTCTTCCCACCTCAGGCACCCAACTCACTGCAGAGGCAGGAGAAATGGGTCCACGATCCAGATGGGTAAGTGGTACAAGAAAGGAAGAGGAGTCAGTACATTTCATTCACCAGGAAAGCCACCAGGCAGTGTTGACAGGCGCACAGCCTTGAATGCAAATAGTCAGCAAACATACTTCGGCCTCGTCCTCTCCTCCCTGGGATTGTCTCCCTAACGCTCCAGAAAACAATATATACCTTGACAGAAGGTCTAGGGGCTCCCTAAGAGATTCAAGCATCTAGCTCCCAGCTTGGGCAGCCCTTGAGGAGGTGAGCAGCAGCCCTGCGATCACGGTGGCCAAGGCCCCAAGCCAGACTGGCACACCAGCTTCCCGCTGGCGCAGCCCGCTTAAGCCTATGGTGTCGCCCACTCCAGGGGTTCTAGGTGGGACAACACTCGTGCCTCATGTAAGCCTAATCACCACTAGCTCCCCTAACACAAGCTCGCTCATCGGACACCCCATTTTAGCAGCTCTTGCTCAGGCAGCATTCATTCTTCCAGTGAACAAAGTGTTCCATTCTTTTTCTCTCCAAAGGCTGCACTTCCTCTCCCATTATCTACCCTATTGTCAGACAAGCCTGCCACTAAAGCAAGATTTCTTCTTTCATTTTGTTATTTTCATGGTCCTCTTTATTTGTGGGTGGCTGTTTGTTTTTCCTGGCTTTGGTGCCTTTTCAAAAAGGGCAGGGAAGCAAAGGGAGAGAAGTAGCTTAGTCTCTGTTTTCATCTACAATGCTCATCAAATAATCCCCAAAGCAGCCAGCTTTCACCCCAATCTGCCCAGAACCCCGCCTTCCATCACCAGCACCCTTTGGAAACTGAGGCAGGACCACCTCAACCAAGACTTGGCCAAGGGGTGAGATGAAATACGACCTAGGAAGGGATCCTGACACATGGAACCCACAATACTAATAATAGTAAAATGAATAATGGTGACATTTAAGATTATTTAGCAAGGGAATCATGGGCACTGACCAATCCACGGAGGCTCTTGGAACAATCAGATGAATTGGCAGTTGCCAGCCACAAACAACTGGCTGAGTCACACTGGTATGTGGCGAAAGACCCCAATTACGGCTAACTTTGTTTTTTAGAGATGGGGTCTCACTCTGTCACCCAGGCTGGAGTACAGTGGCACAATCACAGCTCACTACAGCCTCTCAACCTCCCAGGCTCAAGTAATCCTCCCACCTCAGCCTCCCAAGTAGCTGGAACTACAAGTGCATGCCATCATGCCCAGCTAATTTATTTTTTGTAGTGACAGGGTCTTGCTATGTTGCCCAGACTGGTCTTGAACTCCTGGCCTCAAGCTATCCTCCCACCTTGGCCTCTCAAAATGCTGAGGTTATAGGCATAAGCCACCATGCCCGGCCTATGACTAACGTTTATTGAGCTTTTACTGTGTGCCAAGCACTGTTTGAATCACTTTTACTTATATTAATTCATTTAGTCTTTATAATAATCATCTGAAGTAGATCATATTATCATCTCTACTTTACAGATGAAAAACTTGAGATGCTGGCTGGATGCAGTGGCACACACCTGTAATCCCAGCACTTTGGGAGGCCAAAGTGGGGGAATTGTTTGAGCCCAAGAGTTTGAGACCAGTCTGGGCAACATGATAAAACCCCATCTCTACAAAAAAATACAAAAATTTGCCAGGCGTGGTGAGGCATGCCTGTACCCCAAGCTACTCAGAAGGATGGCTTGAGTACAGGAGGCTGGGGCTGCAGTGAGCCATGATCATGCCACTGCACTTCAGCCTGAGCTACAGAGACCCTGTCTTTAAAAAAAAAAAAAAAAAAAAAAAAAAAGCCAGAAAAAGAAAAAGAAACTGAGACACCAACATGATTTGAGCCCAGGCAGTCTAGCATTAGAATCCACCTCTCAACCAGACCATAGGAATCAACGACTTATAAGCTAAGCATAATCTATAAGGATTTAGCCTTTTAATTCCTTCATTAGTCCTATGAGATAGCTACTACGAGGACACAGAGGTGTAAGGAGCCATTGCCCCAGGTCATAGCCAGTGAGTAGTGACCAAGAAACTGAACCCAGAGACTGGCTAATGAGTCTCTTCTTTTAAGTGTTGGATTATACTGGCTTCTCTTCTACTAGTCAGAGGTCCCAAGAGCCACGGAAGGTTATCTCCTGGAGTCCCCACCCTCCCACCTCTGCTGGGCCAGTGCTGCTCCCACGATGGAAGTCAAGGGAACCAGGCCCTTTGCCCTGGTACAGATGATGCAAGGGAAGTAATAGTCAATCTGGGGCAGGAAAACCCCTGGTTTCACAGGCTACAAGCTTCGCTCACTCCTGCCAGCTATGCCAAGGGACCAGGTGAACATGGGTGAGGAGCTCAATGGAGCCTGCCTGCGCCACTTGCAGACACAAGGTCACTCAAAGCCAGAGTCCTACCCACAGTATCTTCCCCATGAATGAGGTTTCTCGTGAACAAAGGGCAGCATTCTGGAGGGCTCTGGGCTGCCCAGACCCTGACTCCCCTTACATTCATCACCCGTCTGTTTTCTGGCCAGTCCTCCCCACCACCTATGCCCACATCTCCCGCTTAGCTTCGCATTCATTCCTGAACTTTCAATAGCATCAAGCAGAGCTGAGTGTTTAGTAGACCCTGGCAACACATATGCCTAATGAATAGTTGTAGTCACTCTTATTTTATCAGTTTTTTCCTAAATATAAAAGGAGTGTGTGCTTACCATAGAAAATCTGCAAAAAAAAAAAATTTTTTTTTTTTGCTCTGTCGCCCAGGTTGGAGTGCAGTGGCACCATCTCAGCTCACTACAACCTCTCTGCCTCCTGGGTTCAAGCAATTTTCCTGCCTCAGCCTCCCGAATAGCTAGGATTATACGCATGCACCTCCATGCCCGGCTAATTTTGTATTTTTAGTAGAGACAGGGTTTCTGCATGTTGGTCAGGCTAGTTTCGAACTCCCGACCTCAGGTGATCTGCCCACCTCAGGCTCCCAAAGTGCTGGGATTACAGGCATGAGCCACTGCGCCTGGCCCCAGCTAATTTTTGTATTTTTAGTAGAGACAGGGTTTCACCATGTTGGCCAGGCTGGTCTTGATCTCCTGAGCTCAAGTGATCCAACCTCCTCCGCCTCCCAAAGTGCTGGGATTACAGGCGTGAGCCACCGCGTCCAACCAATCTGCAAAATTTAAAATAACATAAAGAAAGCAGGTTGGGCAATGATGACTCACATCTGTAATCCCAGCACTTTGGAAGGTTAAGGTGGGTGGACTGCTTGAGCTCAGGAGTTTGAGATCACCCTAGGCAACATGGCGAAGTCCCATCTCTACAAAAAATATGAAAAAATTCCCCAGGTGTGGTGGCACACACCTGTAGTCCCAGCTACTAAGGAGGCTGAGGTGGGAGGATCACTTGAGGTTGAGGCTGCAGTGAGCCATGATCACGCCACTGCACTCCAGCCTGGGCAACAGAGCAGGACCCTGTCTCCAAAAATAAATTTAAATTTAAATTTAAAAATAAGAAAACAATTTTTAAAATCACCCATTTCACATCCAGGAGGTGGCCACTGATCACAATTTGGCCTATTTCTATCAAACCTTTTTTTCTGAAGGTGGTTTTGTTTTTCATTCATAAGCAAGATTTTTTTTGTTTTTGTTTTTGTTTGTTGTTGTTTTTTTGAGATGGAGTTTCGCTTTTGTTGCCCAGGCTGGAATGCAATGGTGCAATCTTGGCTCACTGCAACCTCCATCTTCTGCGTTCAAGTGATTCTCCTGCCTCAGCCTCCTGAGTAGCTGGGATTACAGGCATGTGCCACCAAGCCCAGCTAATTTTGTATTTTTAGTAGAGGTGGGGTTTCTCCATGTTGGTCGGGCTGGTCTCAAACTCCCAAGCTCAGGCGATCCACCCGCCTCGGCCTCCCAAAGTGCTGGGATTACAGGCATGAGCCACTGCGCCCAGCCTCATAAGCAAGTTTTATATTTATTTTCTCCCACTTAATAGTACATCAGCAGTTTTCACGTTACCAAAAACTGGATATTAAAAATTATTTGTAAAGCCATATTTAATGGCTGCACATCTTCCACTCTATGGCTGCATCATGATTTCCTGTATCCCTATGCCCCATGGTTGAAATGATTCAACTCTTTCAATTTCACATTACTGAAACCTCCTCCTGACCCCTAGGGACGTCCACCCTCCCAACACCTCTGCCAGGTCACAGCCAGTCTGCTGCTGTGACAGGAGGGAAGGCAGGGCCCCTAACAGTCAGTGGACCTCGCCTGCCCTCTCTTGATGGGCTGGAGACAAAGGGGTTTAGGACAGAGAATGGAAGCCAGGATGGGGCTAGAAAGCCTGGGCCCAAGGGCCTCTGCAATGCCGCGGCACGTATCTGTGTTTCTCCGGCCTTGACTTCCCCTTAAAAGATAAAGAGCACAATGGATTTTCACTTCACACCCAACAGGATGGCTATTATCCAAAAAAAGAAGGACAAAGAAGAAGAAAAAGAAAAGAAAGAGGAGGAGGAGAATTGGCAAGGATGTAGAGAATTTCTGATGGAAATGTAAAATGAAAAGTGGTGTAGCTGCTATGAAAAACAGATGGAAGCCTGGGCAACATGGTGAAACCTCATCTCTACAGAAAATACAAAAATTAGCTGGACGTGGTGGCTCACGCCTATAATCCCAGCACTTTGGGAGGCTGAGGCGGATGGATCACAAGGTCAGGAGTCTGAGACCAGCCTGGCCAACATGGTGAAATCCTGTCTCTACTAAAAATACAAAAAATAGCCAGTTGTGGTGGCACCTGCCTGTAATCCCAGGTACTTGGGAGGCTGATGCATGAGAATTGCTTGAGCCCAGGAGGTGGAGGCTGCAGTGAGCCGACATCCCACCACTGCACTCTAACCTGGGCGACAGAGCAAGACTCTGTCTCAAAAATAAATAAACACAAAAATTAGCTGGGCATGGTGGCATACACCTGTGGTCTCAGCTACTTGGGAGACTGAGGTGGGAGGATCGCTTGAGCCTGGGAGGTTGATGCTGCAGTGAGCTGTGATCATGCCACTGTACTCCAACCTGGGAGACGGAGTGAGACCCTGTGGAAAGAAAGAAAGAGAAAGAAAGAAAGAGAGAAAGAGAGAAAGAGAGAAAGAGAGGAAGGAAGGAAGGAAGGAAGGAAGGAAGGAAGGAAGGAAGGAAGGAAGGAAGGAGGAAAGAAGGAAAGAAAAGAAAAATAGGATGGCGGCTCCTCAAGAAATTAGATACAGAATTACCATATGATCCAGCAATTCCACTTCTGGGGATGTACCCCCAGAACTCATAGCAATATTACTCACAACAGCCAAAATGGGAAACAACTGAAGTGTCCATCAATGGATGAATGAATCAACACAGTAGGATATATACATGCAATGGAATATCATCGGCCCTAAGCTGGAAGGCAATCTTGACACATCTATGATGTAGACAAATATTGAAGACATTATGTTAACTGAAATTAGCCAGTCACAAAAGGTCAAATATTATATGAGTCTACTTATGTGAGGTACTTAGAATAGCTAAATTCATAGAGACAGAAAGTGGAATAGAGTTACAGGGGCTGGAGTGAGAGAGGAGGGGGAAGCTATTGTTTAATGGGAACAGAGTTTCAGTTTGGGAAGATGAAAAAGTTTCATGGACAGATGGTGGTGATGGTTGCAAAACAATGTGAATGGACTTAATGCCTCTGAACTACACATTTTAAAACTGTAAATTTTACATTATGTCTACTTTAATCCAATTTTTTTAAAAATGGAGAGAACAAAAAACTGCTAATAAGTTATGCTTTCAGGGCATCTTTAATCTGCAAATGGGCAGAAGCGAGACCATAAACACAGCCTCATCGACTGGCGAGGGGACACCATGGGGGCAGCAGGGCTGGGGAACGGCTGCCTTGGGAGAACCTGTGTTCACAAGGCCATAATTAACATCCCTAATTGAAGTGTCTAGAAGCAGCGAGACCCAGACAGTGCCAGACCTGCCCGACCAACTAGAAGGCCTTCCCTCACTGCCTCTAGAAACAATTAAAGGCTTCCGTGCACAACCCAGAGACAAGGTGTATTTAGGATTTCTCAGCAGAGAGTTAAAGGGACCCGGACGACAAGAAGATAGGGATAGAGGGAGAGATTCAGTCTTCCCCTAAAATCAGTTCGACTTTCCTGGAAATTCTTTCCCGTCGGACGTCCATCTTAGAGTTGGCGGTTTCAACGCAAGCACTGAGCTGACGCCTGTTTCCAGAACAGCTCTGCCACTGCCTTGCCGTACAACCCTGGGAGACCTACTGTACGGCTCAGGACCGTGGAAGAAGGTTTACTCCTGCTGCCCTCCCCGCCTGGAGAGGACACAGCACAGTGGTCCAGACCGAAGCTCTAAACCAGAAGGTCTGTGCTCATAGAAGGGAGTGGCAGGACGGAGGCCACCTGGGGAGAGGAAGAGGACTGGGCAGCCTTCCCAGCTTGCAGGGACTCATCCATTTGAGGTCACAGATGCTGGCTTCTGTGGGCCACCCAAGCCATCCTTTTCCTTTTCAATGAATGACAGGCAAGCCCCAAAGTCCCACTAGCCCTACGGTTCATTTGATGCTTCCATTTTCTGATTTGGTGCTTTACTGGCAAACATTATCCCAATTCCCACTTAACCAACAACACATCACAGGGTTTGCTGTGTCTACAGGAGCTGCCCGTGCTCCATGGTGTGATTAAGAGTGCAGGCCGAGCTGACAGCAGCCCACCCCAAGGGAGCCTTGGGAATTTTCTGTGGAGACTGAGAAAGCCACCGGCATCTTTGTTCACCTCTGTCCAAAGAGGGAGACAGATGAGCATCCCTTCCTGGCCCTCTCTCTGCCTCCATTGGGCCATTAGAGCTCCCTGCAGTGCTTCCCTTCCCCCACTGCCTGCAGACCTGACCCAAGGGAAGGGGGTCAACAACGGGGTCACTGAAGGCGCCCAGCTCAAAACCAGCTCAGTTGCTTAGGAAGAATTTAACCCTGTCCCTCCTGGCTCATGACTCTTCACCTTCACAGATCTACCTGTATGGAGGGGAAAAAATAATTGCAGAGAGGGTCTAGAAGGGCCCAGGTGAGAGGTCTGTGGTGTGTGCCATGGAAAAAGCAGAGGGCTCGAGTTTGAGCGTCAACTCTGCCACAAACTCAATGTACGATCCTGGGCTCATCTGATTTCTCTGAGCCTCATCTTTCCCATCCGTAAACTGGAAGTCAAAACACACGCACCAGATCCCTAGGAGACTCGGCATACTTATTTTCTAAATGTCAACGCCCTTTACACACTTGGTTTGTAAAGCCCCATACATGTGTAAGGATTCTGATGCCTTTAACTCACTACGGGGCCTGGGACAAACCACCCAGCCTTTCAGGTCTCAGTTTTTCCATTTGCATATGGAATGAATTATTACTTCTTCTCTGAGAGACAAAAGTATAGGTAGGGGAGGGCTCCCAGGACTTTAACGCAGTGGAAATAAAAGTGGTGCTAAGCTTCTGACTTCCACGTTCAAGTTGTAGCCCAGGGCAGGCCACTTACGGAAGCTCCTCATCAGAAAGATGATGACAGTGCCTGCTATCTACTGAGTGATAACAACAAGCTAAACACTTCACAGATATTTTCTGCAGGGACAAAACCCATTGTATAGATGAGGAAACTGAGGTTTACTTAAAGACAGAATTCCACTTACGGTATGCCTGACTCCAAAGTTCCAAACCATAGCACAAGATATTTGAGAAGAGGTTACTTTCCACAGACACTCCAAACCCCAATTAACCCTCTCCGCCTGCTGAAGCTGGGTGCCAAGGGGACAGCCACATGGTCAGGGGAGGGGTGCTCCCCACACCCATGCCACCGCCCTCACTTCCTGTCAGGCCCTGCAGGCATCATCCTGAGCACCCAGGGTCCAAAGGTCAGGTGCAGGCTGTTTATTATTATAAATTGCAATTCACCCACAGTTGGGTTTTGTGAATGCGTTTTGTGAATGCAGTAGCTTCATGCCTCAAAGCAGTCCCTCAAAACTGTATGTAAATTCCATAGGTTTCACAGAAATCAATCCTATGTAGTGTAGAACTGTCCCCTTAGTGACCAGTTAGGGTGGGAAGAAAAGGCAGTGTGCTCTCAGCCAGACTGTCATTTCAGTCACACCTGGGAACGCCCTACCTACAGCTAGCACGTGAGAAACAGTTTCTCTCCTTCTCTGGGCTGATCCCTGGGGCCAGCATGGCGAAGTCCATGCCCTAGTCCACCTCCCCCATGTCCCCACATCCCCATGCTGATACACTTGGGACACCAGCTCTCACCCTTGCTTCTTTGACTGAATGGGGGTCACTCCAATAACAGAATAACCACAGCAACAAATAGCAACGGTAGCCAACGCCTGGATAAGATTCCCACGCCCTATTCTAGACACTTCTCATGTGACCCTTTTAATGTTCTCTCTTCTCAAGTGAGAGCATCGTGATTAATGGCATTTCACAGTTAGGAAGCGGAAACACAGAGAAGCTAAGTAACTTGACCCATGCTGCACAGCGAATCTGCAAGTAGCAACCGTAGGAGGTGTTACAGGAGACAGTGCCTGTCCCCACCACACACCAGGAAGCTGCTTCCCCTCCTTTCCCAGACCCCACAGAGGCCATGCCCATGACCCTAGGAGGAGCGGCTCTCCAAGTCCAAGTAGGCCCAGGAGAGCTGAACTGTCCCCACCCCAGGACAGACTTCAACAACCACCACCACAGCGACCATCACACTAATATCAGCTCCCACTTACCAGAGCCTTCGATAGTCCAGGTCCTATACTAAGGGCCATAATATATACATCACTTCATTAAATCCTTTTAATCTCACAAAGTAGGTGTTATTTTTTTTCCCACTTTGTAGGTGAGAAAACTAGGGTTTAAGAAGGTTCTGAGGCCACAGGTGGTGGCTCACACTTGTAATTCAAGCACTTTGGGAGGTCAAGTCAGGAGGATTGCTTGAGCCTAGGAGGTTAAGGCTGCAGTGGGCCATGACCATGCCACTGCACTCCAGCCTGAGCGACAGAGCAAAACCTTGTCTCAAAAAAAAAAAGTTCTGGGCCAGGTGTGGTGGGCCCACACCTGTAAACCAGCATGCTTCAGGAGACCAAGGTGGACTTTGAAGACTAGCCTGGGCAACATAGCAAGACCTTGTTTCTACAAAAAAGCTTAAAAATTAGCCGTGTGTAGTAGCACGCGCCTAAGTCACAACTAGAATCACTTGAGCCCAGGAGCTCAAGGCTGCAGTGAGCTAGCGTCGTGCCACTGCACTCCAGCCTGGGCAACAGAATGAGACCCTATGTCAAAGAAACAAAGAGAGAAAGAAAAAAAGTGAAAGAGAGAAGGAAAAGGAAGGAAAGAAAAAAGAAGATAGAAAGGAAGGACAGAAAGGCAGACCAAAAGAGAACGAAAGAAAGCATGAACTAATGAACGAACGAACGAAAGGAAAGAAACAAAGAAAGAAAGAGCCAAAGCTAAGAAAGAGGCGGCTCACGCCTATGATCCCAGCACTTTGGGAGCTCAGGTGGAAGGGCTGCTTGAGCTCAGGAGTACAAGACCAGCCTGTGCAATATAGTGAGACCCCCATCTAAAACACACACACACACACACACACACACACACACACAAAGAAAAACAAAAAAGTTGTTATTTGCCAGAAATCACAGGGCTCAGAAGCAGAGCCAGGACTCAAACCCCAGTCTGATTTCACCTTGCCCCCAGCCTTCCGACCCAAGGCTACAGAGATGGGAAAGAGGCTTTGTTCCAACAATGAGCTGTTTCACCTCCCCAGCAGCATCTCTGAGGGTGGGGTCTGATCCCCTCACCCCTAGCCTTGCCCAGTGCCTTTCACACAATGAGGTCTTGGTAAAGCTTATCCACTGGATGAGTATCTCATTCATTCAAAAATATACCAAACTATTGGTTTTAAAAAGACATCTAGAGAGCAATATTCCTTGATCCTGAACAATGTAAGCATGCCCATGCTGGAAACTGCTCGTGCTGGATATCCCAGGAAAGCTGGCCACACTGATTCGTTTGGGTCCCAGTGGGACCAAAGCCGTGAGCAGCATTGGTCAGGGCAGACAAGGAAAAGCGACTTGTCTTTTTCCCAGGGTGGCAGCCCTGGGAACCCACTAGTCCTAGGAGGGAAGGGAAAGTTGTCTCAGTTACCAGGCAGTTCAATACGGAAGGCAGCAAAAATGTCTTTGAATGGAAAGGAAAAGAACAGGGTTCTGTTGGAGTTTTTTGCAGGACAATGAGAGAGCAGCTTCAGCCTGAATGAATGAGCCACCCATTCTGAAAGTTCTCTGACAGATCCTCTGGTTCCCCATTGTCAACAAAGTCCTAGCTCCTCCGCCTGTGTCCAAGGTTCCTTCTGACATGGATGGTCTCCGCCTAACTGCAATCTAAACTAACACCATCCCTTCCCACCCCAGAGAGGCTCCTCTGCCTCTATAAGTCACCAGTGTTCCTTACAGCACCTGGTACAAAGGTGCCCTACAGATGCTCATCAGCAGAACACTGGGTCCAGAATCCATGCTCAACACACACTTACCAAATTCCCCCATGCTGAATCGAATCTGAGTTCATCCTTTCCTGAACCTCTGGCAAGAGTCTTGAGCTTGGCCGGGTATGGTGGCTCATGTCTGTAATCCCAGCACTTTGGGAGGCCGAGGTGGGTGGATCACTTGAGGCCAGGAGTTCAAGACCAGCCTGGTCAACATAGTGAAACCCTGTCTCTACTAAAAATACAAAAAAGTTAGCCGGGTGTCGTGGCACACACCTGTAATCCCAGATACTTGGGAGGCCGAGGCAGGAGAATCACTTGAACCCTGGAGGCGGAGGTTGCAGTCATGCCACTACACTCCAGCCTGGACGACAGAGTGAGACTACATCTCAAAAAAAACAGTCTTGAGCTAGTCAGGGAGGAGGCTGTCAACCCAGAGAACAGAGGACAAGTAACCAGCCTCAGGGTTAAGTGGCCACCAGCTCGGTGTGGAGGATAATAATAGTTCAAACCTCACAGCTGGAAACTAGGCCCATGATCTCCCTGCCTAACACCCTCTCTCCCCGACTGCCCAACACACACATTCTCTGTGCTGGCTCTTCCTAGAGTCCCACCAGAGCTTCTTATCCTTCCAGTGAATCTGCCCTTCAACAACCATCCAATGGCACCCAGCTTGGAGATATGGCTGGGATGCAAATATCACTACGGAAGGGTTCACTCTCCTCTAAGCAGCCTGGGCTCCCACCAGAGGCCCAGCCATAAGGCAGAGGCCCCGGAGGCTTCAGGCACCACCATCCTGGTCGGACAGAGTTCCTCCTACTAGAGTTCCCTGCCGTCTGGCACCATGGCCCTCTGCGCAATGCTGGCCCCTTGAAGACTAGATGATGTAGCTACGTCTAGTCAAAGACACAGTTGGGAAGAGAATGAGGGAAAATGGGAAGAATGAGACCAACTTACGTGACAAGTGGATGGAGGTAAGGGACGCACCTCCAGGAATGGGGACCAGTGAAGAGCCCTGGGCAATGTGGAGGCCAGCTCAGTGGAGGGGGTGCCACAGGTGCTGCCCCTGCCCTCTCTTCCGGGACCCCCTGCACCCACACAGCCCTGGTGCCCGCAGGGCTCTATCTACTGCCCTGATCTCACAGCCGCCAAGTGAAATTCCACCAGCTCAGCACTTTTGCAGAGAGGGGGTTGTTTTGCTTTTGCACCATTCTTTCCACAGGGTGGCCGCCTTGCCTGCTACCCCTCTTCCAGGGTCCCCTCACACAGTTGCTCCCGTGTTACTCGGAGCGATCTCCCCAGGCCCCACTGCCTCAAGAAACTACGATTTTGTTCCAAGCATCACTGCCCTGACCTCATTTCACACAGAGAAATCTGGAGCCTGAGGCCCGGCGGGCATGAGAGTGGGAGGGAAGCCCATTCACCCTGCTCCCCAGGGCTGTCTGGGCTCGCATGGGAATGCCATGCCGTCTAGAGGAGCGCCTCCCCACGCAGGGCTGGGCTCAAAATGCCCTGTGCTAAAACCGTCCTCTAGCACAGGCCAAGACACCACACACTCAGTCATAAAATTGTTGATCTGCTCCTCTTTCCTGTCCAGCCTCTTCCCCACCCCACCCCCATGCATCTTCCCCCAACACTGGAGAACAGAATGTGCTTGGCTGGAGACCCGGATGTAATAAATTGCTAGTAACAGAGACTCAATCTGAAAAACAAATTAATACAAGGCCTAGCTCTTCCTTTCTGCTCCTCTCATTCTCAACACTGTTTCCTGCAAGGCCAAGCAGAGAAAGAAATGCCTCCCTGGTCACAGTCGCTGAGAGGGAAATCAATTCCTCCCACCCTCGGGACCACCAGAGGCTCCCCTCAACCCACCAGCATCTCCCTTCATGAGCTCAAAAGCCAGGTCCCGAGAGGCCTGCACGGTATGTATTTGTCTGAACTCTAATTGAGCTTTTGCTTCACATTTAATGGGCACCTGCTGAGTGCCAGGCATGGTGCCCTGATCCCTGACTAGGCGAGGTGGTGGCCGCTGGGGTGGGGTGAGGAGGGGAGGCTGGGCCTGTGCATCCAGCTCTCTGTGCTAAGCCCAGAGAGGTCAGGTCTGATCTCATCTGATCAGACCAGTTCGACAGCAGGAACGACCCCTACCCCACACTGACTGTTCCCAGTCACCTACCCCTCTGTCCGGGAGTGGGGGTGATGGAACAAGAGTAAGAAGACACAGACAGGCACAAAAAGGCAGAACCAGCCATCTCTGGAAAGAACAAGAGTAAAAGGCAAATCTGAATGTGCCTGGGGATAGATTATAAAATGATGTTTAGTGTACTGGTTATATGCAAATGGCATGTAAATATGGACAAAGCCCCTGGAAAAATCTGAGTGTCCCCGCTGCTCTTTCTGCCTCGCTCTGTTTCTTACTTGGGCAGTTTCCAAGGCTCCAAAGGGAGTCATCTGACCACCTGGCCAGGAGAACCCAGAGTAGTGTCCCCAGCCTAATCGACCAGCATCCCCTTTACACCAATGCCTCTCCTTGGTGTCAGCCCACCTTGTGGCTATCTGAGAAACATGACCTCAGGGGAAGAAGAGAAAACAAGGCTAAGTCCAGAGCCAAGGTGGGAAGTGAGGGAGGAGAAAGTAAATGAGGGCCCTATAAGCACACATCCTTCCAGATCCAGTCTCAGGATGGTTCCCTGTGACTGTCAGGAGACCCAGTGGGCTCCAGACATTCCTCGATGCCCCGGCCCTTCCCATCACCAGTTCCCCAAAACCAATGGCAAGACACTAGGGCAGGAGGCCAGGGGACTCTAAAGCAAGATCTCAGTGTGGGTTGTCACTTGTTCTAAACATACTGCATAGACCAGCCTCATCCCTGCAGATCCACAGCCAGGTGGGACTCTGGAAGCCCCACCACCTAGATGGTTCCCAATTCCCTTATCTGCCAAATCTGAGGATTAGATGCTCCCTGCCCTTCCAAACTAGAAGGTTTTATGAGGTACCCCTGAGACAAGCCCCACAGAAGCATCCCGTGTGGGGCTGTGGGAAAGTGTCTGACTCTACATCTGAGCTTTTAAACTGCAGCAAAAACTGCCAGTGTGGTTGTCATCACCCTCATCTAACTCCATTTCCAGCGAACCAGAATTCTTATTTTATATCAAAAGGACTCAAAATGCTCCCTTCCCAAGTTGCTGATGGGGGAAGTGAGGCTCCAAGTGGCTAAGTGGCAGCCCTGAGGGTATATAAGCCATTAGCAGTAGAAGCTAGACCAGGGCCTGTGTGCCCTCAGGGCTGTCAGTCAGCAGTAGAAGCACCGGCCCCAGCAGCCCCCCGGAAACACCAGCACAGCCAGAAAGGGGAGATGTCAGGGAGCCCCCATAAGAAAAGGTGGGACAGAAGGCCCTACCGCCTCATGCGCAGGGAGCAGCCCCTGGGAAACTACAGGAAGGTCCTGGAACAGACAGTTGCAGCCACCATGGAGTCAGGCTCCCTCCTCTTCAGTCCAGTAGGGTCCAGCTGGTGCCCCTGGGAAGGCGGGCACCTGACCCCTCTGTATAAGGCAAGCAGTCCTAGGCCTCCCAGCCTGACTTATCTACCCAGGTGATGGGCAGCCTGGCCCTTTTGCATCTGCAGAAGTCATGGAAGGAAGGAGAAAGACCATTGTCTCCTTGTTACAGATCTAGAGACCAAGGCCCAGACAGGCTTCGGACATGCGCCAGATCACAGAGGGACCTAAATAGCTACCATTAACTGTGCACCCAGCACACATCTTTCTCTAACCCGTACCATCAGCCTGCCACAAGGGAGAACCATTATCCCATTTTATGGATAAAGAAAACATGGCTCAAAGAAATTAGAAATTAAATGGCTCCACATCTGGTAGGCTGCACAGGCCCTCCACACCTGGCCCAGGCCACCCCTCCAGCTGTGCTCACAACCATATACTTCAGGCACACACTCATACTTTCACACCTCACATGGTGTCTCTGCCTAGAAGGCACTTCCTACATTCTTTCTTTCTTTCTTCCTTTTTGAGACAGTCTCACTCTGTCACCCAGGCTGGAGTAGCTGAGACTACAGGCGCCCGTCACCATGCCCGGCTAATTTTGTTTTTGTATTTTTAGTAGAGACGGGGTTTCACCGTGTTAGCCAGGATGGTCTCAATCTCCTGACCTCGTGATCTGCCCGCCTAGGCCTCCCAAAGTGCTGGGATTACAGGCGTGAGTCACCATGCCTGGCTCTTTTTTTTTTTTTTTTTAACATGCACTTTCTGCTTTTGTAATTCCCACATTCTTGACCAGCAAACTCTTATATCTCACTCAAAACTCAGCCTAGATGTCCTTTATAAGTCCCTTCCAAACAATCTTAGAAGAGTTCATTATTTCTCCAGGGCATCCTAGAGACCTTGGACATCACTGGTGTCTAGTACTTAACCAACCTGCCATTATTTGTTTACCTCTCTACCCGCCAGGCTCTGACTAGATTTGAGTCCTTAATATGCTCTCAGGAAGAGGGACAATAACAGGCATCTTTTAAATGGTCCTTACTATATGTCGGGCACTGTTTTACATCCTTTCTCTGTACTTTACATCTTTACATTTCACCATCACAATAGCCCCATGAGCCTGCGGCAGGTACAGTTGTTATCATCTCTATGTTTAGGTTAGATTACTTACCCAAGATCACACAGACAGCCTGGCTCCAGAAGCTGCCTGTCTGTCTATACTGGTACTGTATTATTCTCCATGTCCTCCCCAGTTCCTAGTGCAGTGGCTGGCACACAGTAGGTGCTCTGTAAAGATCTGCTTTAGAAATAGGTGAGCAGGAAGGAGGGTTGCCATACCCCGGCCACCTCCTGCCCTAAATCCCACCTGGAATCTCTTAGGTCTCACCCTAGCTTCCATCACTCCTGACATTCACCACATCTTTCTTCCCCAAAGCTCCAGATGCTTTCCCATCTCCCATCCATTTCACGTTTGGGTGTCCCAGGGGGAAGAGATCTTGCTGTCTTTCCAGCAAGGAAACTGAGACACACAGAGACCTCAGAGCTAGTGGATTCGCTCAGAGGCAGATTTCCTGCCTCTCGGGCTAATGCGCCCCACCCCCACATGGTCCGGTCTCACCTCTGTCTCAAGCAAGAACAACAAACCCTGAGAGGCAGGGGGTGAATCTGGAAGACAGCACCCCCTTGCTGACCAGGTCACTGATCTCTGGGCGGGGTCTGAGAGGAGGGAGGAGGGGGGCGGCTCCCTGGGGCCAGGAAGGAGGAGACAAGAGGCCCTTTGTGTCTACAGAGCTCCTGAGACACCTGTTCTCGCCTCCTGCCTGCCTGTGGCCTCCCTCCCGGCCCAGCCTGTGTGCGGCCTTGTTTATCCTGCAGCCCTGGCAGCTAGGCCCAGCCTGCTCCCAGCGTGGGGCTCCAGCAGCCCCTGCCAGCACCTGCCTGGTCCTGGCAGCCCTGGAGGCTGCTGGCCAAGCACAATCACCCTGCTGTTGACACAGTTGTTGATTTTCGGGAGGGTAGGGAGGGACAGGAGGAGAGAGGCAGCAAAGGCATTTAATGCCAGCCTGGCTAATTTGCAGTTGGCCCTAGCAATCCTGCACCCCCCACAGCTGCCTTCGAGAGGCTTGGGGTTTCAATCCCCCAGCAGCTTGGGCCACACACCACACAGTGCCCAAGTCCCGCTTGAACCCACAGCACCACACCACAGGCAGCCCCCATCCCCAGGGCCCCCATAGGCAGGGCCCCCATGTATGTTAGTGCACACCAAAACCCCTCCTCCCCTGTGCTGGCACACACAACTTGTAGCTGAATAAGGCCCCTGAGCTCTGGGAGCCCCTGGCCACCTTGTCTTCAAATGCCCAGTACTCACTCTCCCCGCAAAGTCATAGTGTGCCCGAGTCCTTGGTGAGGAATAGGACCATCTGATATGCCCTTAGAGGCCCAGGTGGGGCCGCTGGGAGATGTGGAGGGGACCTGCGCTTATGACCTTCTCCTCCCTCTGACCTGTTCTCTCCCCCCACCCTCCAGGTCTTTATGTTATGTCTTTCAGGGAACCTTCCCTGGCTGCCCAAATCTGGTGTGGGCGCTCCCGAAGCATCCTGCCCTGTCCCTCCCTCCCCTCGGTTTGTCAGTACTGGTATCAGTTACTTACTTCACTTTCTCAAAGCTGTGTAAGGGCTGTGCTGGCCTCATGGTCTTTCAGCCCCAGCCCAGGGTGGCCCGGCATAGCCACAAGGCAGGTGCTCCCTACATACCTGCCTCAGGGACGGAGGACCGGAGAAGGCCCCTACAGGCCCCAACATCCACTCCATCTCCACCCCAAGTTCCTGCTTTTCAATCACCTCTTGGATTAGTAAGGCCCCGTGGCTGCTTAAAAGGCCAATGTGCTTCTGGAGTTACCTGTTAATCTGTCCATGCACCTAGATTGGTAAAGCTAACTAGCCAAGCTATCTCCTTAGAGATCAAGGAGCACGGATCCTGAAGGGCAAGGAATGGATGAATTTAGATGGTGGGAGGTGGAGAGAGAAGGCAGGAATATAAAGACCCTGTGAGTTGAGGAACAGAAGAAGGGCCTGGGGCAGAGGTTGCTATCAGGTGAGGCAGAAACTTCCCCTCTTCCCCATGTGTCTCCTTTCAGTCTTACGTGCCCCATCTGAGAGCTCCTAAACCCCATCAGTCCTGGCTCCGCAGTCAGGAGGTCCCTTACACCTGTGGCCAATTGGCCCAAGAGGGCTCAGGCTCAATAAAGGGTGACAACGGTCCAATAGACCCTCTCTAAACTGCCAAACACACCAACACTCACACACAACCCCCCTTCCCACACACACACACACACACACACACACACACACACACAATTCTGGTTCTCCAAACTTCAAGTTAATCAGTGCCCAGAAAAGGGCAACACAGATAGCCAAAATCAGTCCCAAATGGAGAGTGCCACCATGGTGAGGAGTATGGATCTAAGGTCAGGTGAACCCAGTAGAAGAAAAGGGGAATTTACATTACGAAAACCAAAGGTTCCTGATGCTTTCAGCCAGTTCCAACAGGCCGTTGTGTACAGTTGTACAGACTGTGCATTGCACAACTCTAAGACAGGCCCATTCACCTAGACTTGTACACCCATTTCAAGGATTCTCTGGCCGAGAGCAGTCAAGTCCATCCCTTGTCTACCTCAGATATGAAAGAGAAAGCCCTCTTGCTACCCACCTCTACCTAAGTCAAGATTTGACACAGGTCCCCTTCCTCTGTTCTCTGACCCTGTTTCCTGTTCTAGTCCCTAGGAGTTTACTGACTAAGGTACCTTACCCAACTAAGAGGAGAGGCCTCCTCTCCCTGCCCCACCAGCCCCAGTTAGGGAGCCCACCATTGAGTCTTTCTCAACCACTCTTCTCTTCCTCAGCTCCTTGCCCTGGCCAGACACTGCCATATTAAGTGCTCCTGGGCAAGGGGGATGGCTGGGGTTCCATGATTGCCCTGGAAACCAATTGATAGCAAAAGGAGGGAAGGGGGTGATAGCCTACTACTGGCCCTCCCCAGATATACTGGGATTAAAACCCCAACCTGCTTGGGGCACCGGAAGCTGTGGGGCTGTTCTGCTTCTTCCTTTTTCTTCCATTCTACTCTCCCTTCCTTCTTGACATCTGTCTAATGTCCCCACTGTCTCCCTGGAGTTCTCAGAGGCCCCGCCTGGTTCCCACAGGTCGGAAGAGCCTGGTCGGGGTCTCAAGAGCACAGGCCCCTGCCTGTCTGCACACATAAACACATACACCACACCTGGCCCTCCACACACACACTCATCACACTCACAGATACACACATCACACTCAGTCCTCCACAAACGCACACACACCTGGCCCTCCACACACACACACACACACACACCACTCATATTACAATCACACACACATCACACTTAGCCACCTCTCCCCACCACATACACACACCCCACCAGCAGCCAAGAAACAAGGAGCCACACAAGCCTGAGAAATGGCAGGGACTGAAGGGGCCACTCCCTCTGCTTTCAAGAGCACCCTATTCAAGCCCCACTGCCCTCACCCCACCTGCCTCTGAGTTCTGGCTGTACCTGCACACAGGCTTCCCTCCACCCCTCCTCATTACCTTTTACTCCCCCTTCTTTCCCCACCCTACCCCACCCTCATGGAACAGGCCCGAACCAAAACCTCACAGGGATGGTTGAGTGACTTCAGACTCCAATAGGGCTGGAGGGTGGGGAGAGGTTGTTCGCGTGAGGGTGAGGGACCTCACACCCCGCATAGGCTGAGGCCTGAGACAGAAAACCCTCCTCACTCTCCACTCTGAGGAATGCCAGGTCCTGCCTTGTGTGGCCAGGCAAGAGTTAATGCTTTTAAGTCAGTGTGAAGGCAGCTCACGCCAAGGCTCCCCTCCCTGTCTGGCCTTTCCTAGGCGCCAGGGCCAAAGCAGGAGGCCCCATCAGTCCCGGGCAACCCCCCCACCCCTGCCCCCAGAGCCCGCCAGGGGGTCCATGGGGCCCACTCAGTTGTCATCGTGAAAGGGCATCAGCCCAGTCTGACACATTTCCACAACCACTCCTCCTGCCAGATCCCTCTTAGCACTGGTCAAACCGTGCCTCCTCTTGGTCTTCCGTGGAAACAAACACGATGACATTTCTGCTTCACTATCTGGCAATATTAGATGTATTTTAAATCCTTTTCATCCTGATGACAAAGGTGCTACACATTGTTGTATTACTTTTAGAGACTACAGAAATAAGAAAATGAATATGAGCCACGATCTTTGAAAAAAAAAAAAGAAGTCATGGCCGGGCACGGTGGCTCACGCCTGTAATCCCAGCACTTTGGGAGGCCTAGGCGGGCGGATCGCCTGAGGTCCGGAATTCGAGACCAGCCTGACCAACACAGAGAAATCCCGTCTCTATTAAAAACACAAAAAATTAGCCGGGCATGGTAGCGCATGCCTGTAATCCCAGCTACTCAGGAGGCTGAGGCAGGAGAATCGCTTGAACCTGGGAGGTGGAGGTTGCCATGAGCCGAGATGGCACTATTGCACACACCAGCCTGGCCAACAAGAGCGAAACTCCGTTTCAAAAAAAAAAAAAGAAGTCAACAAAGAATACTGACCACCCCCAGTTACAGGAGCTGGAGTTGGAGCTGCTCTGCCTGCTGCACCTCCTCTAACTCAGCACCTGTCCCGCATGCTGGACTTACAAGAAAACCTTCAAATGGCTAGTCCTGGACCCCCACAGCACCTGCCTTTCTCTGCACCAACTCAGCACAGGACCAGAGTCTGCATCGGGGCACCATCAGCCATACCTGGGAGCAGGCCCTGCCCCCAGATTCCTCACCCCCTTTGTTGGGGGATGGGAGGGGGCGGGACCAAGGTCCTCTGAGAACTAGTTCTCACCCCATCTTGTTCCACAGGCTGCACATTCCATTCTCAGTCAAGCAGGGGGCGGGGACTGGGGGAGGTAAGGCAGAGGGGAGGAGAACAGTCTGGCCTCCTCTGGGGCGGATCCCCCAGGGAGCTCTGGGCTTGGCAGGCAGGGATTAGGACCAAAACCACCAGAGCGGGAGGGGAGCCAGGAGGGCTCCTGCCCAGTCTGTGGCCCCTTCTCTCTCCTCTCAAGCCAAAACACTGACACCCTAGCTTGGACATGTCCCCGGAAGACACAGGGGGACAATGTCGGGGGGTAACACTAATACCCTTCCCCCCAACCCTGCCCCAATCCCTGGGGCAGTTTATGGGGCTTCATGCCAAGGCTATTTAAATGCTAAGGCCACCATTTCGGGGAGAGTGGAGGGAACTGAATTCCAAATTTGATGACTTCCCAGTGTCAGACTTCCTGTGACCAAAAGGGTGTGGGTATCAAAAGCTATTTGGGAAGAAAGGTGGCAGCTGGAGATACTGTCCCCACTTCTAACTTCTTTTCCTCTACTATGCCATACACATTCCTTTCCCCAAAAAAAACACCCCTGGCTGAAGCCCTCAACATGTGGGTACAGATCTCGGGACGTCTCCTAGCTGTGCACATCCTGTGTACACTCAGCACTCTGAGATACCAGGCCACACACACAACACATCCTGGGGCTTTGGTTTGCCCATGGATGACCTCAGGAGGAGGCAGAGGAAACCTCAGCCACTTCCTCCTCACCTCACAGCCTCTAGGAGGTCTGACCACCGCTGCTGTTCCATCTGAGACCATTGAGATCCTCCCTGACAGCACCACAATGTGCTCCTCCCAGGAGTGAGCAGGGAGGCAGGCCTCAGGGCCTCCTTCACAAAAGACGCAGTCCATGGAAGGAGAGGGGTCTTCCAAAAGCAAGAAGGACCTCCTGCCACCCACTAAGACAGGAGAGCCACCTGGAGTAGCAGGTTGTAGCTACAAGGTTCTATGCTGTGAGGCCAGGCTTGGTGGTTCTCACCTGTAATCCCAGCACTTTGAGAGGCTGAGGTGGGCGGATCACCTGAGGTCAGGAGTTTGAGATCAGCCATGGCCAACACAGTGAAACCCCATCTCTCCTAAAAATACAAAAATTAGCCAGGCATGGTGGCGCACGCCTGTAATCTCAGCTACTCAGGAGACGGAGGCAGAATTGCTTGAATCCAGAAGGCGGAGGTTGCAGTGAGCCAAGACTGCACCACTGCACTCAGGCCTGGGAGGCAGAGCAAGACTCTGTCTCAAAAAAAAAAAAAAAAAAAAAAAAAAAATATCCTGATTTGGGGCGATCACAGGCCGGGTAGCTTTTTTTTTTTTTTTTTTTTTTTTTTTTTTTTTTTTTTTTTTTTTGGGACAGAGTCTTGCTCTGACACCCAGGCTGAAGTGCAGTGGTGGAGTGATCTAGGCTCCAGGTTCACACCATTCTTCTGCCTCCGCCTCCCCAGCAGCTGGGACTACAGGTGCACACCGCCACACCCGGCTACTTTTTTTGTATTTTTAGTAGAGACAGGGTTCCACCGTGTTAGCCAGGATGGTCTCGATCTCCTGACCTCGTGATCCGCCCACCTCAGTCTCCCAAAGTGCTGGGATTACAGACGCGAGCCACCGCGCCTGGCTCAGAAATCTTTTCCTAGGGGAGCTGCAAAGGCTTCATCATCATGGGGCTTTAAGTTGGGTCCATGGCATACAAGTGCTCTTAGGAGGGAACTACCATATCACTGCTCCTCCAAGAAAGTATTTACATTTTTTAAAAAGCAGTCACTCTTGATCAGAGAAGCTGACAGAGGTCGGAGGAACCCTGCTGAGCTGGCCTGCAGCAATCTTTGAACCAAGTCTTCCCAAGAACTAAGGAAAGGCCAGTCAAAAGGCAGGCAGTCACCGAGGCAAAGACCACCATCCAGAGCGTGCCTTCCTGCTTCGGGGCAGGGAGCTGACAGGAGAGGGAAAGCAATCCTCCATGGGTCTAGTTCCCCATCTGGTAAAAGGCATTGTGATGGCCTCCCTGGCTGACACATCCGGGTTCCAGAAAGGGGACTAGCAAAGGGTGAGGACCGCAACGAGTTCAGGCAGGAGCGAGCCCTCTTAAGCAAACACTGAGCACAAAAATAACTCCCATTCAAAGCACGATTTACTGTGTGCCTGGCCGGCCCTCCCAGCACAGAGCCCTTTTCAAACACTCAGCTTCACCCCTGAATGTGGCTGGGGGAGGGGGCTCAGGAGCACAGCTGCATTTGAATTCCACTTTTTCCGGTGGTGTCAGCTTCCTGGAGACTTACCCAGGGGAGCTACCCAATAAGGACCAATCTCAAAGCACCCCCAGAGAGGAGAAAACCTTTGTAGAATCCAGTGTCAGCCTCTCAAGGGCAAGGACACCTAGATCCCTTGGTGGAATAGGCCTAGCTCAACCAACACTTGTCTGGTAATAGCAAACCCCAGCTTACTATTCGTGGAGCGCTGTTGCTACAGACATCATCAGCCATTAGCCTCCCAACAGTTCTAAGAGGAAGGTATTGGCCGGGGGCGGTAGCTTGCGTCTGTAATCGCAGCACTTTGGGAGGCCGAGGCGGGCAGATCACCTGAGGTCAGGAGTCCAAGACTAGCCTGGCCAACATGGCAAAACCTCGTCTCTACTAAAAATACAAAAATTAGCCGGGCGTCATGGCACGTGCCTGTAGTCCCAGCAACTCAGGAGGCTGAGGCAGGAGAATCGCTTGAACCTGGGAGGCGGAGGTTGCAGTGAGCTGAGATCACGCACTACATGATGAGTGAGACTCTGTTGCCAAAAAAAAAAAAAAAAAAAAAAATTAGCCGGACGTGGTGGTGGGTGCCTGTAATCACAGCTACTCAAGAGGCTGAGGCAGAAGAATCACTTGAACCTGGGAGGCAGAGGTTGCAGTGAGCTGAGATCGCGCCATTTGCACTCCAGCCCAGGCAACAAAATCGAAATTCTATCTCCAAAAAAAAAAAAAAAAGGAAGGTATTATCACTGCTACCGTCCCATTTCACAGGAGGGAAAACAGAGGCTCGGAGATGTTATGGGACAAATATTTCTCCTGACCCTAAATCCTTCTCACTGTGGATGTGTTTTCCTAAGTCTACCAATTACCACAGTAGCAAAATGCCCACTATGGGACTCTCCCACCAGAAGGAATGACGGGGATAAGGGTGCAGGTGGAACGTGGGGTATTTTCCAGAGCCGAGGCAGCACTGAACATCATCCATGACTGACCCTGGCACTCTTGATCACAAAATCTGAGTTGGAGGTGGAAAGCCCTCCCCAAGCAAGTCTAATCTAAGTCATCAAGTCAGCCTCCTAACTTGCCTGATTCCATCCTTGCTCTCCTTGAAGCTCTTCACTACTTAGCAGCCAAAGTGATCTCTCTGTTGTACATATTTTTCACTTATGAAAGTAATTTGGCCGGGTGCTATGGCTCACACCTAGAATCCCAGCACTTTGGGAGGCCGAGGATGGTGGGATCATTTGAGGTCAGGAGTTCGAGACCAGCCAAACCAACATAGTGAAATACCGTCTCTACTAAAAATACAAAAAAATTAGCCAGGTGTGGTGGCACACACCTGTAGTCCCAGCTACTCAGGAGGCTGAGGCAGGAGAATCACTTGAACTCGGCAGGTGGAGGTTGCAGTGAGCCAAGATCACACCACTGCACTCCAGCCTGGGCGACAGAGTGAGAGTCCATCTCAAACAAATAAACAAGCAAACAAATAAAAATAATTCATGACCATTGTAGAAAAGTAAAAAAACAAATGGGAGATAAGGAAATTAAAACCTTCCATATGTCTAGGATCCAGAGCTAACCTCTGTAAATATTCTGATGCATCCTCCCAGATTCTGTCCATGCGTGTGTGCACGATGGCCATGTGTACACTTGCAATTCTCTGTACAAGATTAAGACTGTACTCTGCAGTTTTATATCCTGATTTTGTCACTTCTTATGTAATTTTCCAGGTTATAAACTGCTATTAACCACGTTTTGGGGAGGTTTTGGGGTATGGTTTGTATACCCACCCAGTACTAAATTCAGAAAGGACGAAAGGGTCTACAGCAAAAACAATCTTTTCTCCATCCCATCCCTCAGCCACCATTTCCCTCCCTTGGGGCAACTAGTCCCAAATAATCTTTTAAAATCATGGAGCAGATCATGTCACTCCCCTACTTAAAACTCTCTGATGGCTTGCCATCACCCTGCAATAAAATCCAGGCTCCTAATCAGTCTTACTCTCTGGCTCTCCTCTGATTTCTCTGATTTCTCCAGTCTCTCCTCTCTAGCCACATAGCTGTTGCCCCTGTTCTGGCCTTAGGGGGTTCCATTTGCTATTCCCTCTGCCTGCAATCCCCCATCTCCAGGTCTTTATGCAGCTGGCTCCTCACCCTTCAAGGCCTGGGCTGAGCTGTCCTCTCCCCCAAGTGGCCTTCACTGGCCTCCCAATCTAGGGCCACCACTGCCTGACCTACATATGTTTTCTATCACATCACCCTGTGGTATTTCTTTCACATTGCATGTCATAGTCTGATAGTCTTGGTTACTTAAAATTATTTACTGCCTGTCTCTCCACAATAGAAAGACGCCTCTTTGAAGGCAGGCACGCTGCCTGTCTTGTTCTCCCCTGTTATCCCACTGCGTAGCACAGGCCCTGGCACATAGCAGGCGGTCAACAATTTCTGTTGAAGGAGTGAATGGGGTGACTACAGTGTCAGTTGTCATAACTAAAAACTGCCAATTGCAGGATCGCCAACACGAAGAAGCAACCTTCTGGCCATCCCCCCCATGCCTGGGGTGGAGGTTGGAGGGTCTGAGAAAGGAGGACAGGAGCCTGTTGTCCAAGGCAGTGTGGCTGGACAGCAGCACCCTGTTCTTCCTCCTGGTTCCTCAGCTCACCCCTTACCTCTGCTATGCATTTGCAGAATCCCGAATCAGACAAGGAACTTGTGACAAACCCAAATTCCTAGAAAATCCTCCAACTGCAAGTGGAAAGTTGGAGGTGACACTTTTGCCCCTCACCCCAAATCCCACATCCAGTCTACCCAGACAGCTGTGCTATTCCATGTTTCCAAGTGAGTCCAGCAGCAGGAGCAGGCGCTACCCAGGGAGCAGGGCTCCTCCTGGGACAGTCCCAGCCCATCCCACCTGATTCTTCCCCTGGGCCCCTGACACCTGGGCTCTTCTCTCTAGAAATTCACCCAGCCCCAGAGACACAAATGCACATCCAATCCTGATCCAGCAGCCCAGGCTGAGGATGCTCAAGGGACACCCTTTTGGAGACACTTCCTTCCTGGGACCTGATTTCCATGGAGAGAACACTGCAGTTCAGCCAAGATTGATTTTTAAGAATGAGGAAGGGAGGGAATGAAATGCTTTCACAAAAATTGTGAAGGGAGGGAGAAAGGAAGGAAACAAGAAAAAGAAAAAAGACTCAAGAAGATGGCAGTAGACAAGGAATAAGAAGGATAAGTTTGATCTGAGGGGCTGGAATCAGGAAAGGGTGGGAGAGAGTACAAGATCTCCTCGTCTCCAGAAGTGGGCGATATTATAATTCATTAGTTGAGCACAAACGCCAAGTGCTCTTCTGGGCTCTGTACAAGGTCAGTTAAATAATAATGGCAATAACAGCTAATATTTATCTGGCACTTATTATGTACCAGGCACTGTTCTCAGTTTCACTTTATTAAGGCTTTTAATCCTCAAGTCAACCCCTTGAAGCGTTCATATTAACCCTATTTTATGGCTGAGGAAACTGAGGCACAGAGGTTAAGTTAAATTGCCCACAGCCACACCGCCAGGGGCATCTGGGATCTAACTCCAGCTCCAGGACACTTAACCACTAGGCTATATTTGGCCCTCAATGATCCAGGTAGGTGGGTCCCTACCCTCCGGGAGATCATGCCTTCCAAACCAGTATCTCCCAAACGATCACGACATGCCAGTTTCAAAGATGGCTGCTTACTCTACCCATTTCGCATGCGGGAAAGTCCGAACCCACGCTGCCCATCGATGGGGAACTGGAATCCAAATGTGCTGAATCCCAGCATTTTGCGAGGTGCTTTCTAATGAAGCACAGTAGAAACAGGGGTCAGCCTCAGGCCCTGACTCCCGACTGCGCCGAGGCGCGGATTACGGAGTCGGGGAGCCTGGGAGCCGGGGAGCCGGAGAAAAGGAGCTAGCGGGCTGGAGCCGCGTCGGCCGGGTCCGAAAACAGAACCGCGGAAAGCAGGGAGACCGCCCCAAGCCCAAGGCAGAGAGCAGAGGGCAGAGAGCGGCCTGGCTCGACGGAGAGCGCCGCCCGGCCAGAACCAAGCTTGCCTCCCAGGACTGCGAAACGAACAGAGTTATGCACCCATCTTTGAAACCGGCATGTCGTGATCGTTTGGGGGATACCGGTTTGGAAGGCATGAACTCCAGGAGGTAGGGACCCACCTACTTGGACTACTGAGAGCCAAGTACAGCCTAGTGGTCAAGAGCCAGCAGCATCGTCTCTGGCCGTCTTTGGCCAGACCCCTTCACCAGCGCCAGCGCCAGCGCCGAGGCGTCCTGCCCGGAAATTCCCAGAGAGTCAAAGCAAACTTCCCAGGAAAACTCTTCGGCTTCCTCCAAGCCTCTGTCACCGTGGCGGCTGCCAAGAGCGCCAGCGGAGTCTTTGCAGCTGCCGCGGGCCCTCCAGGGCGGGAGCCGCCGCTCCAGCGTTCGGGGTCCTCCCGGAAAGGTCCAGGGCTGAAGTTCAAAATTCACTTCCCGCCCAGGCCCGGCTCACTGCCCCGCCCGGTACTCTCCGGCAACCCCCACGTCTCTTGCCCTCTCCAGCTCCAGTTAGTCCTGGAGCGCCTCCAGCCTGAAGACCCATGCGGGCAGCTGGGCGAATCCCGCGGGCGATCCCTGCGCGCCTGGGGACTGGAAGCAGCCAGAGCCGGCGCACACACACAACCTTGTGTGTGCGTGTGTGTTTACGTACGGAACGCGCGGGGTGGGAAAACAATGGCGAGCCGCTGGGAACTGAGCGACTACCCGCTCCGCATCTCCCTACCCCTAGGCGCGATCAGCCTTTGCAGCGGAATCGGGATGAAAAGGCTCACCTACGATATCCCAGGGCGGGAGGTGTGGGTAGTAAAAAGCAGCCTGGGGTGGGGGTGGGGGTGGGACGGGAGCAGCCGGAGCAGAAAACAAACAGGATGCGGCGCCAGTCTGGTCCGCTGGGGAACGACCCTGAAACCGTGGCAAGGGGCGCGCGTCTGTCCCCCAGCACCCCACGCAACCATGGCGGAGGAGCTCTGCGCCTCGTCGCAGGCACCTGAGCCCCACGCAGGACGCGCGCAGGTCGCCTCGGCTTCCCACTGAGAAATCCTTGAACTAGGCGCATAGTCGGGCTAATGAGAAAGACCTAGTCCTCTGCGGTCGGCGAGGAGCGGGTTGGGGGTGCACCCTAAGCTCGACTCGCGTGGTGAACGCGCGCGCGCGCGCGCGCATACACACACACACACACACAAACACACACACACACACACACACACACACACAGCCACGCACTGCCTTACAGGCTGCCACCCCTCTCCACAAGGACCCAAGTCGGCCAGGGAGGAGCCGCCTCTGCCCAGGGTTGTTGGGGGTAGGTGAGGGTCCGTCCCTCCTCGAAAAACTTTGCACGGGGTGGAAACTCGCAGGGAAGAGAGCCGGTGGGTGCCCAGAAACGTAGGGGCGCAAGTGTCAAACTTCAGCGGGCTGGGGAGATGGGCGCGACGGCGCGATCATGGCGCGGAGGGGTGCACTTACTACTCAGCCAGGCGCGGGGCTCGGGGCTCG
>NW_012104031.1:2205691-2219441 GCF_000951045.1 Mandrillus leucophaeus
GACAGAGAGTTTCCTCCTCCTCCCTGCAGCCGGGTCCATCCAGGCATCAACAGCTGGAAACCTCTGTTGGAAAGGAGAAAGCTTAAGGTTTCCGGGCGGCAGTGGAGGGTGGAGGTGGA
This sequence comes from Mandrillus leucophaeus, assembly GCF_000951045.1. NCBI lineage: Eukaryota > Metazoa > Chordata > Mammalia > Primates > Cercopithecidae > Mandrillus > Mandrillus leucophaeus. The sequence continues at coordinate 2,205,811 of NW_012104031.1, forward strand.
GTGAGGGGGTGTAGAGAAGAGAAGAAAGAAGGATTCTGCCCGCTCCCACTGCCCAGGTATGCAGATCGCTACAGAGAATCTTCACTCCTTAAAGCTAGACCTAAGAAGTTACTGGTCCAACTCCAAGCCTCCTAGCCCCTCCAGACAGATAGCCTGAACTCGAGGTTTTTAAATAACCCATTTCTCTGGGAACCTGATCTCGGCCGGGCGCGGTGGCTCACGCCTGTAATCCCAGCAATTTGGGAGGCCGAGGCGGGCGGATCAATAGGTCAGGAGATCGAGACAATCCTGGCTAATATGGTGAAACCCCGTCTCTACTAAAAATACAAAAAATTAGCCAGGCGTGATGGCACGCGCCTGTAACACCCGTGCTTGGAAGGCTAAGGCAGGAGAATCGCTTGAAACCGGGAGTCAGAGGTTGCAGTGAGCCAAGATCGTGCCATTGCACTCCAGCCTGGGCGACAGAGCGAGACTCGGCTCAAAAAACAAACAAACAAACAAACAAACAAAAAACCTGAACTCACCTGTAGCTAGATGGATTCCTGATATCTCCAACCACTCCCTAATCCTGTCATTTGCAGCCTCTCATATAAATCTCTTATTTTCTCCTGTCCCATTATATGGGAGGGTGGGGGAGAATGCAGAGTTGGTTTCCGTTCATTCAACATATTTATCAAATGTCCACATGTGACCGGGCGCGGTGGCTCACGCCTTTAATCCCAGCACTTTGGGAGGCCAAGGCAGCGTATCACCTGAGGTTAGGAGTTCGAGACCAGCCTGGTGAAACCCCCTCTCTACTAAAAATACAAAAATTAGCCGGGTGTGGTGGTGCATGCCTGTAATTCCAACTACTGGAGAGGCTGAGGCAGAAGAATTGCTTGAACCCGGGAGGCGGAGGTTGCAGTGAGTGGAGAACACACCACCGCACTCCAGCCTGGGCGACAGAGTGAGACTCCGTCTCCAAAAAAAATAACGTCTACATATGCCTGGCTTACCTGAGTGCTGGGGACACGAAGACAAATGAGACAGTGTCCTTCCCTTTCTGGATTCTGCTTTTGTAAAGGAATGGGTGAATATACCATTGCAGTGAAGTGGAGAGGGCTAAGATAGGGCAGGCAAATGGGCGCAGGGCCACCAAAGACACTGGGGTATGGGGACTGGAACCAGAGTCTTCTTGGGGGAGGTGGCATCTCAAATGGGTCTTGGAAGGACCTGTGGGTGTAGGGCAGATTAAAAGAGTGACAATCATGGACCTACTAAGAAGTCTATGCCCACAGTGTGGGTGGCCAGTGTGTTCAAAGGTGATGGTCAGCAAGGCTCTCAAGGCCTTCTAAGGACTCATCCTTGCCCACTGCTTTGCCTGGCTAACTCCTTTCATCTTTTAGGTCTCAGCCTAGACATCAACTTTCCCTGAAGCCTTTCTTGATGGCCATATCTGGGCCAGGTGCCCCATCTGTGGGCTCTGGAAAAATCCCCACTTGTAGATAATATGGTAACCATTCATTTGTCTGTCTGCCCTGCTGGACTGTAAGCTCCGCAAGGGCAGGGATGTATCTCTCCAGTGTGCCTAGCCAGGGATTGAGAAAGAGCATAAATACTTATTGATCAATACTTGTTGATAGAAGGAAATGGGGAGCCACTGAAGGATTCTAAGCAAGGCCTCAGATGCCATCAATCTAGCTGGAGATAGGAAGGAGGCCAGTGACCAGACAATAACAGTGACCAGGGTAAAAGTGATGCAGGCCTGAGCTAAGCTGGGAGTAGGAGGAGTGGAAAGGAGAAAACAGGTGGGTGTAAGAGAGTGGGAGAAGCCAACATTAAGGGCCTGATGTTTGGGATAACTATGGATGAAGCCACCCTAGAAACCATGAAAGAGTTACCCAAGTTGCCAGATGTAGTGGCTCATGCATGTAATCCCAGCACTTTGGAAGTCCGAGGCAGGCGGATCACCTGAGGTCAGGAGTTCGAAACCAGCCTGACCACATGGAGAAACCCAGTCTCTACTAAAAATACAAAATTAGCCGGGCGTGGTGGTGCATGCCTGTAATCCCAGCTAATCGGGAGGCTGAGGCAGGAGAATTGCTTGAACCCCAGGAGGCAGAGGTTAAGGTGAGCTAAGATCGCGCCACTGCACTCCAGCCTGGGCAACAAGAGCGACACTCCGTCTCAAAAAAAAAAAAAAAAGAAAAGGTTACCCAAGTGCCACCAAGACTTTCCTCCTCCCAGACAACATGCCTGTGTTTTCCATGTATCTGGTTGTTTTTCTCTGGCCCCTGATCATCTTCACGGAGGCAACTTGACCGTGGGTCCCTCCCTGTAGCTGTCCTTAGTAACAGCAGATTGAGAGAGGAAGAGCAAAGATCAGCCCTTCCAAACACTGCCACCAAATTAAGGTATGAAGTGTCTCCCTACTGGGTCTTAGACACAATACTATTTTCCTATATGATATCTACTTGTACCTTATCCCAATTCCGTGAGGTTGGTGTCATCCTCATTTTATTTTATTTTTTAATTTAATTTAATTCCATCTCTTTGCAAGTCCCTGAGTACCTGGAATCCCATTCTAGAGATGAGAAAAATGAAGCTCCAGTTAGTGGTAAGAGGAAGTTATCTGATTGAAGATTCTAGATTTTCTCTACTACTGCACCATTTCCCAGGAACAACTATCAAATGTACACGATTTAACTCAGTCAGCCTCTCCTTGAAACACTCACTTCATGAGTCCACAGTCTCCTGAGTCCTCCCACCTCACTGGCTGCTCTTTCCCAGCCACCCTTGTTTATGTTCCCTTCTCCATTCTGGTCTCCAGGTGGGCATTCCCTGTGGGCTCTCTCCTGCACCCCATTTTCCTCCTACCACCTCTCCCTAGGTAAAATTTTGTCCTTTTCCATAGCTTTAAGTACCAACTATGTGGTGATGATTCTCCAAATTATTTAATATCCAAGACTATTATCCAACCACACACTTGATGTTTCTACTCAAGGGCCTCACAGGCATTGTAACCATAATGGGCCCATTGCCTGAGGGCCTGCAAGTCAATATACCAACTACCAGGGTTGCAACAGAAAAAAAATTTTAAACCCAAGGCTGAACAAGGAAAGGAGAGAAAACCTCAATTCTGCTTCTCCAAAGAGTTGGGGGCTAGGGATTTTAAGGGGTCTGGAGTGGGCTGAGGTATGGGGATCACTGTGGATGAGTTGAGTACGGAGAGTCAGGGAGATGAAGAAACTGCATTCTCATGCTGATTACTCTCCTCTGTGAGGGTCTTCCAACTGGTGGCATCAGCCATTCTGCTGGAACTCAAGAGCTAAAAACATCTTAAGCAAATCTTAAACAAAAGCCTTATGATTCCAACGTCAGTGATCCTATCTGTAGGAACAATGGGGATGCAAATCGATTCTTCAACAAAAGCCTTATGATTCTAACATCAGAAGTCCTATCTATAGGAACAATGGGGATGTAAATGGTCAGTATCTGGTTCTACGGGACTTTTAGCAACAAGGAAGTGCGTCAAAGTGCAACCTAATTAATGCTTTTTCTTTCTTTCTTTCTTTTTTGAGACAGGATCTTGCTCTGTCACCCAGGCTGGAGTGTACTGGTGAAGTCACGGCTCACTGCAGTCTCAACCTCCTGGGTTCAAGGGATCCTTCCACCTCAGCCTCCCAAGTAGCTGGGACTACATATACAGTCATGAGCCACCCTGCCTGGCTAATTGTTTTTCTTTTTGTGTAGAGACAAGGTCGCGCTATGTTGCCCAGGCTAATCTCAAATTTCTGGGCTCAAGTGATCCTCTCACCTCAGCCTCCCAGAGTACTGGGATTACAGGTGTGAGCCACCGCACTTGCTCATTAAGGTTAAATTATAACTGTATTTCTGTCCAGAACCTAGCGTGTAATACTTGCTAACCCTGTGAGGATGGCTTCCACATCCTAACCCTAACATTGAACCTTTAACCATCATCCCCAACCCAGTACCATCTTCTTTCCCATCCAGTAAATGGCATCACCACTTACCTAATGGCTCAAGTCAAAAACCTAGCCATCACTTATGATTGTTTTTTGCTCATCTAATCAATTTAGTGAGTCATTGGCCTATCTCCAAAAATATATCCCAATCCATCCATTCCTCTGTCTTTACCACCCCACCCTAGTCCAGGCCACCATTACCTACCGCTCAGATAGACTACAACAGTCTCACCTGCAGTGACATCATTTCACTGAGGCTGCTTATATCTGCATGACTATAATATTTGTTCCAGAAATTTCTTCCCCAGGAAGGTAAGAATGTAAACCGGTAGATAACTTCATTATTTCCTTCAGGAACTTCCTGAAAATCAATTTATCTGAACAATAGGCTGCTCAAACAGCCCTCTTCTTGGAACAACAGTTTGCTTAACTGGGCACACTAGTAGCTTATCAAACAATTGTTTATTCTTCAAGACCCTCCCTTCACCATGTCCTCCAATCCTAAACTGTTACAAATTTTGCCAAATCCCAATCAGATCCCCATATTGAAAGATCTGCCTTGAACTAGACTTCAAACCCTATAAAAATCTTTACACCTGGAAAGTTCTTCCCCAAACCCTCCTCTTCCTAAAGTGGGCACCTTTTCACCCTCTTGTCTCTTCTCATCTCTCCCTTTCCTCCCATATAAAATCATCCTCTACCCCATCCCACCTTTATTCTGTTTCTCAGCCCTGCTTGCTTCCTTCATAGCACTTACCACAGTTGCACTTATTTTATCTGTTTTCTTGTATTTTTCTTTTTCTTTTTTTTTTTTTTTTTTGGAGACAGAGTTTCTCTCTGTCACTCTGGCTGGAGTGCAGTGGTGCGATCTCTATTCACCACAACCTCTGCTTCCTGGGCTCAAGCAATTCTCCTGCCTTAGCCTCCTGAGTAGCTGGTATTATAGGCGCGCGCCACTACCGCCTGGTTAATTTTTTGTACTTTTAGTAAAGACGGAGTTTCACCATGTTGGCCGGGCTGGTCTTAAACTCCTGGCCTCAAATGATTCACCCACCTCGGCCTCCCAAAGTGCTGGGATTACAGGTGTAAGCCACCGTGACTGGCTTCTTGTATTTTTCCTGCTTCCCTTTAGACTGTAGGCTCTGTGAGGGGGGACCCTGTCTGCTCTAGTCTCCGTTTAATGTCCAGAATACCTGCTGAAGGAAAGACTCTGCTTGGCTTCCGGGAGTGGGGGCTCCGAGGGCTCCCCTCTGATTTGTGTGTGGCCATAGCCTGAAACACAGGTGGGAGTTGCGGTGCCCAGATGTGCTGGGTTTCTGATTTTCCCTTTAACCTCCAAGGTTAGAGACAAGGTGTAAAATGCAAATGCCCTTGGGAGAGATAATAAAATAATTAAATTCACAAAATGGTGTGAATTACTTTCCTCAAGCACCAGAGTGAAAGCTCCGAGAGAAAAAGCAAGAGCCCACGGGTTGAGAACAGGAAGAAGCATAGTGAAATCCTGGTCTCACTGCTCTGCTTCAAGACGGTCCTGCCTGTTCCCTCACCCACCCCCACCTAACCCAGGGCCATTTTCCCTGCAAAGCTTAGAAACAGGGTGCTTGTAGGTCGGGTCAGTCACGTCAGGATAGGCCCAGCCTCATGAGGTTTGTCTGGTACCAACTCTTCATCCTTCTGTCTGAGCAAGTGCTTTTCCACATCTCTATAGCTAAAGATGTGAGTCAGAGGTGCCCCACTCAGGGGATCTTGCACCATGGCACAGCCCGTGGGGCTTCTTCTCAGAGGCAAGCACTGCCTTCAGGCTGACCTGAGGTGGGCTTCTACCCACTTCTACTTGGGCTTTTCTAGGGAGTCACACTCAGGTATGGAGCCCATCAAGAAAGTAACAGATTAAGTCACAGCTGTTTCATTTGCCTATCAGAATCTGACAGTACAAGATCTGGAAGGAATCGGCTTCCAGAACCATCTCCTCTAGCTCCCTCTTTGTGCAATAGAGAAGACTGAGGCACAAGGAGGAGGGATAGCTCACTCCAGCCTGCATACTACACACGGGACTCCCTGAAGCTATCAGCCGCTCTGTGAAGACCGGGACAGTTCCTTTCACAGATGAGGAAAAAGACACTCAGAGAGGGGAGGGAAATTTCCCAAGACCACACAGTGAAGGGGCACCATCGGACATCTGAACCCAGGTTTTCTGGTCCTCAGATCCATGCTTTGTCCAGCATACCATGCTGCCTTGCTGCTTGTGGGATTTTCTGGTCCTTGGAATCTGAAACATATAATAAACAGCAGCTGAGTAGTATTCCGTACCCTAGATTCTAGCCTAGACCCTAGAAGTAGAAGCAGCTCTCTGCTTTCCATATGCCAGTCAGCCTCCTGTTTCTTGAGTGGCGGACTTTCTCACAAGGACATACCACCACTCCTTAACATGCAGGCACAGAAACATGCAGGGACCCCACTCAGTGTGTGGGTTCAGCTAATGTTGGTGACTTGAGTCCTTTTTACACATACACACACACACAGACACACACACGCACACTTCTAGAGCTTTTCCACTCCATCTTCATGTGTTCAGCTGCCACAGGAAATGAGCTTGGGAAGAGGGCTGGAGTAGTCATTCTCACCTCCAGGGCTAGTGCACACTCTCTGTGAATGTAATTATCTGGAGTCCTAAGTGTAGGGCCAACAATCAGGCCGCATGTCTTCCTGATCTACTTGGAATGGGGGCAATGCAAAGACAGGGCCACTTCCCCCTGCAAGGACGCCCACACGCGTGCGAATACGCACAATGGTGGTTTTTTCCCATTCTCTTCTGTCTCTTCCCACAGAGAGGGGCCACTGGCCCCCACCAGAAAAGGCAGGTGATTGAGGGAGGGAGGAAAAGACATGCAGTAGGTGCTTCCCTCCCAGAAGCCTGCACCATTTAGAAAATCCTGAGGCGGTCTCCTCAGTCTCTTTTCCTCCCCATAGCTACCACCTGGCTTACAGTGTCCCACACTCACCCCCAAACTTTTTTTAAAGCCCTATTTCCTGCCTTGAGGAGACCTAGATCCCCATCCTGGGAGGGGCTGGCGACAATGAACAAAGGCACCATGGAGTAAAGACAATTAACAATCCAGAAAAGAGGGGAAAGAGAGGCTTTGTTCTGGTCTCCATGGCAACAGCGGGGCGGGGGAGAGGGGAGGATGAAGGAGGAGGAGGAAGAGAAGGGGCATCCAGAGAGGCTGATACTTTCACTTTCCTTTCATCCCTCCCCTCTCCGCCCCTTTGGGTTTCTGCCAGGGATCCCAAAGGAAACAGGGCTGGGACAGGCCAAGTCTGAAGGCTAGATATTAGAGGTGGGCAACTCCAAGATTCATGCCTTAGTTGAGAACTCACTGGGGAGTTAAGGCTAGACAGGAAGCTCTGGGGACTGAATCAAAGGTATTTGAGCTCTTCCTCCTCTTTTTCCAAAAGGCTTACCTTGTGCCCAAGAACTGTACCCAAAGATTAAGTGTCTGCCCTGGATGGACACCTCACGGTCAAAAATCTTGGTCGCTTCTGCATCCCTTCTCATTAGGATGTGGTGAAAAGTGAAGACAGGACTGTCTACACAGCTTGCAGGATCCGGTACAAAATAAAATGTTCCAAAATTAGTCCATGCGCGGTGGCTCACACCTGTAATCTCAGCACTTTGGGAGGTTGAGATGGGTGGATCACTTGAGGCCAGGAGTTCAAGACCAGCTGGCCAACATGGTGAAACCCCATCTCTACTAAAAATACAAAAATTACCCTGGCATAGTGGCATACACCTGTAGTCCCAGCAACTTGGGAGGCTGAAGAGAAGAATCGCTTGAACCCAAGAGGTGGAGATTGTGCCACTGCACTCCAGCCTGGGCGACAGCGACCCGTGAGACCCTGTCTCAAAAAAAGAAGAAGGAAGGAAGGAAGGAAGGAAGGAAGGAAGGAAGGAAGGAAGGAAGGAAGGAAGGAAGGAAGGAAGGAGAGAAAGAGAAAAGTAAGGAAGAAAGAAAGATAAAAAAAGAAAGAGAAAGAAAGAAAAGAAAAAAGAAAAGAGGGAGGGAGGGAAGGAGGGAAGGAAGGAAGGAAGGAAGGAAGAAGAGAAAGAAAGGAAAGAAATAAAAAGGAAGAAAGAAAGATGAAAGAGAGAGAAAGAAAGAAAGAAAGAAAGGAAAAGAGAAGAGAAAGGGAAGGAGGGAAGGAAGGAAGGAAGGGAAAAGAAGGAAATGTTCCAAAATTGTTAAGAATTTCAAGATGGCAAAAGCAGAGCACCAAGTGCAGGGCCCTCTGAGCACAGTGTACAGGTTGCACATCCATAAAGCCAGCCCTGTCAGGAGGAGCTTGGGGCTGGGCTCTGTCTGCCTGCTCCATGTGTGTGTGCGTGCGTGTGTGTGTGTGTGTGAAAGAGAGAGAGAGAGACCTCTCCACTGCACACATTTCTGAGTGTGCGCTATGGTCTAGATGATGGTGTCCCCTCAAATTCATGTGTTGAAACTTAATCCCCACTGGGATCACATTAAGATGTGAGACCTTGGAGGGGTGATTAGGTCATGAAGGCGGACTCCTCATGAATGAGATTAGTGCCCTTATGAAAGAGGCTTGAGGGAGCTGTTTGCCCCTTCAGCCATGTGGAGGACACAGATGGTGCCAGCTATGAAGACTGGGCCCTCCTAAGACCCTGAATCTGCCAGCATCTTGATCTCAGACTTTCTGGCTTCTAGAATTTTGAACAATACCTTTCTGTTGTTTATAAATTACCTAGTCTAAGGTGTTTTGTTAACAGCCTAAATGGATTAAGATATTCACTTTTGAAGCAAGAGAGAAACCAAGTACAGAAAACCCATTCCCAAGAGTAGGGTGTTCTAGTAACCAGTGTTGACCAGCTATCCCAGGCTTCCCTCTTTGGAAAAGGCAGAAGACAGTGAGATGTACAAAGCTCCAAAATCCTGCTGAAGAACTATCAGGTTTCTATCCTAGGGGATTTAGAAAACACCTTCAATCTCACAAGGTGTTGCTCCCAGGAGCAGAAGTTTCTTGGCATGAGCAGCCAAGCACATCAGGCCTGGCCTCGTGGGTGGGCCTCTTCATTAGCCATAGGAGAACAGACCTCCAGAACATTTCTTGCTCTCAGCAAACCTAACATCATAAGAGAAAATGGGTTAGGGACTCTAGAGACCTGTCCTTCTAGGGCTCAGCCTCACAGCCCTGTGGGTCCAAGTGAAATAAAAAATATTACTCAGAAACTAAAATCAAGGGGGAAAAAAAGTCAGTTGTGTCGGAGGCCCCAAATCAGGCAAGAAAGAGGTCAAAGATCCTGCTTTCTGCCCTCACCTCTCTGCCCAAAGGGATCCTCCCAGGGACTTCTTACAGGGTTGCTGTTATGGGCTGAATTCTGTCCTCCTCTACTCCTTAAATTCACGTGTTCTAACTCCCAGCACCTTAGAATGTGATCGTATTTGGAGACAGGGTCTTTACAGAGGTAATTAAATTAAAATCGGATCATGAGAGTGGGTCCAAATCCAATGTGACTGGTGTCCTTATAAGATGATATTTGGATGCAGAGACATACAAAGAGATGCTGATGCGAAGAGTCACAGACAGAAGACAGTCATGTACAAGCTTAAGCAGAGAGGCCTGGAACAGGTATTTCCCCCAGAAAGAACCAACCTGCTTACACCTTGACCATGGATTTCTACTCTCTAGAATGTGAGAAAATAAATTTCTGTTGTTTAAGCCACCCTGTCTATAACAGTTTGTTAGGGGAACCCTAGCAAATTAATATATAGAGACTTAAATGCTGGGAGGTCTGCATAGCCTTAGGTTGCCTGGACTCAAAGAATGCATCTGAATGAGGGATATGTTTGTACTTATATTGCAGCATTATTTTAACTTGAAGCAAAATTGATCTATTACTCCCTTCCCTCATAGCTCAGTCTTTTAAATTTTTCATTTCTTTTGGTATTGGTTGAATACATTTTATTGTTTTAATCCCTTTATCTTTTTATTTTTCTGGTTTTAATGATTTTACTTATCTCAGTCATTTTTAATCTCTGTTTTGTCTTTCTTCTAGCTATTTTATACTATTTTCTTTGATCTCATCTTATCTTCTAGATTTATTGTTATTGTATTATCTTTTTATTCCACATCTTTTATTTCTAACCTTTGCCTTGTCATGTCTTTGTTCTATCTTTTAATTTCTTTTTAGCTTATTTGGTTTATTTTTAGTTCATATTATCACTTTATTGCCTGCCGCCCTCTTTTTTTTAACTGTTTTTACCATCTTTTTTATTTCTTCTTAGTTTACTTTATCTTTTTATTGACTGTTGTATTAGCTTCCATTTTTTACTGTTTTCAATTCTCTCTGCTTATTAAATGCAGAGGCTGGAAACACAGCCCTCAGGGGAGAGCTTTGAGGCTAACCCAGGCCCCAAGTGGAGGAGGAGGCTGGATGCCCTCTCTGCCTTCTGGAGTGGGCCCTCCCAACCACCCCTTCTGGATGCTCCATTTGCACCAAAGTTGGCCCCTCCTGTCTATAAGGATTAATCTGTGTAATATAAGAGATCTTGGGAAAAAACTCCATCAGGAAGATACGTATTGTGAAAACCCATCTGAACTGCTGGAACAGCCTGGCTTTCTCACATCATATGCCATCGAATTGCTCTATGTGCATCTGAAATGTACCATCACTGGACATTAGACCAAACCTATAAAAAGAGCATATTACTTGTCAGGGTGGGTGTGGTAGGTAGGAAATTTCACTTCGGGAAGAGCTCTCAACATACCTCTTTAGGTTTAATTTTACCAACAACAACAACAGGAACACAGTGGAAGGCCTGGTACGATGGCTCACACCTGTAATCCCAGCACTTTGGGAGGCTGAGGAGGGTGGATCATAACGTCAAGAGATCAAGACCATCCTGGCCAACATGGTGAAACCCCGTCTCTACTGAAAATACAAAAATTAGCGGGGCGTGGTTGTGCTGTAGTCCCAGCTACTGGGGAGACTGAGGCAGGAGAATCACTTGAGCCCAGGAGGCGGAGGTTGCAGTGAGCCAAGATTGTGCCACTGCTCTCTAGCCTGGAGACAGAGTGAGATTCCATCTCAAAAAAAAAAAAAAAACTAAAACAAACAAACAGAATACAGTAGACTGGATCCTAGCAGCACAAGTTTTTGGGAGGAAGCGCAGTGAAGTATTTTCTGGAATTCTTCTTACATCTAGCTGCCTCTCATTTATTCATTCACCTGATAAATATGTGTTGGAACCCTCCTATATGCCAAAGCTCTGCTAGGCAAGGAAGACAAAGTACTGACCAAAAAGAGTGAAGCTCCTTGCTATAATATAAGTCTAATAAAAGGATGTTTATCTATTACCAATCTTATTTGCCTTCCTTTAGGCAAGATTGCAGGAGGTTCTTATGTCATATGTTGGTAATTGTCCCCAGGTATCTGTTTTTTCCTTCTAGAATAATTTAAGTCTTAGCTAAGAAAATAATGATAAGTTAAAAGGTTGCATATAGCCGGGTGCGGTGGCTCATGCCTATAATCCCAGCACTTTGGGAGGCCAAGGCAGGTGGATCACCGAAGTTGGGAGTTCGAGACCAGTCTGACCAACATGGAGAAACCCTGTCTCTACTAAAAACACAAAATTAGCCAGGTGTGGTGGCGCATGCCTGTAATCCCAGCTACTTGGGAGGCCGAGGCAGGAGAACCGCTTGAACCCGGAAGGTGAAGGTTGTGGTGAGCCAAGATATCCTAGCCTCCCTTGCAGCTAAGTACGGCCATGTCTCTAGGTTCTGCCCTATAGGAACGTAAGCAAAGGGCTACTTGCTTCCTGGTTTGGCCCTATAGGACCTAAACAGAGGGATGCATACTTCCTGGTTCTACTCTATAGGACCTGAGCATAGGGATATATGCAACTACCTGGTTATGGCCGTTAAAGGAAAGGGTATATTCTGCCCATTCTCTCTTTCTCCCTTCTGCTGGCTGGAATGCAGGCATGGTGGCTGGAGCTATAGCTGGTATCCTAAGCCAAGAAATGAGAAAAGGGCATTGAAAATGGGTGAGGGCCAGGCACAGTGGCTCATGTCTGTAATCTCAGTAGTTTGGGAGGCTGAGAAGGGTGGATCACTTGAGGTCAGGAGTTCAAAACTAGCCTGGCCAACATGTCAAAATCCTGTCACTGCTAAAAATACAAAAATTAACTGGGTGTGATGGCATGCACCTGTAGTCCCAGCTACTCAGGAGGCTGAGGCAGAAGAAATGCATGAATCTGGGAGGTGGAGATTGCAGTGAGCTGAGATCGATGCCACTGCACCACTCCAGCTTGGGCGACAGAGCGAGACTCTGTCTCAAAAAGAAAAGGAAAAAAAGGAAAAAGAAAAAAAAATAAAATGGGTGAGGAATCTGGGTTCCTGATACCATGGAGCCTCCATAAAGCCCTGTAGTGCTTATTTTTGGACAATTACCTGAGAGACAAATAAACGGCTATCTTGTGTAATCCACTGTGACATTGGCCTTTGTTACTGCACCTGAATCAGTTCTCTTTGACATGTAGTTCTCCCTGAAAAAATCTTCTTTTATTTTGAGAGCCAAGGAGTACATGGCAATCCTTAAATCATATCCTTCTAGAAAATAATTAGATATATCCCTGCTGGGTATGTAGGGCTCTGTAGGTAAGAGCCCTTCCTTGTCACCAGGGTGCATGATGGTGGGTGATCTTCCACACTTCATAGCTCGGCCTCTGAGTGTGCACAAGCCTGCTGATTGTGTTCTGTTCTCTTCAGTCTCAGAAAAATTAGCAGGGTTCTTAGCACCTGTCCAACTTTTTTTTGTTTTTTTTTTTTGTTTGTTTTTTGAGACAGCCTCACGCTGTTGCCCAGGCTGGAGTGCAGTGGCACAATCTTGGCTCACTGCAACCTTCGCCTCCCAGATTCAAGCGATTTTCCTGCCTCAGCCTTTCAAGTAGCTGGGATTACAGACGTGTACCACCATGCCTAGCTAATTTTTGTATTTTTAGTAGAGATGGGGTTTCACCCTCTTGGCCAGGCTGGTCTCGAACTCCTGTTCTTAAGTGATCCACCTGCCTTGACCCCCAAAGTGTTGGGGTTACAGGTATAAGTCACTTGGCCTACAAGTTCCCACTTTAAATATATTTTTCATGACAGACTAGCTATGCAAGCTGAAGAATCTATTCTGTTAAAAGCAAACTTTCATCAATGAAATCTATACCAATAGCCATATGACCCCTGCACCCCCAATCAACAACATGATTCCTTTCCAAATCTTCAATCATTGGCTTAGAACTCCAAGTTAGCCCTTAAAATGTTTACTTCCACACTACCCAGTTACATTTTCAGGGATTTCTTCAGCTGTTGAAGGTAACTCCCAGAGCCCTGCCCCTCTGCAGACAGAGGTTGTCTGAAGATTCCTCCACCACAGAATACTCTGTTGAACCTAACACTGTGAATTTGGCCTTGCTCTTTTACTCAATAAGATGACAATAGCTCCTCATCCCCCACTCACCTCTGTCTTATTCATGGCTACATCCCAGTCTCTAGAATAAGCAATGTAAGAGTCATACTCCTGCATAATTCCAAACTGCCAAAGGATACATCCTTCCAGAAGTTTTTTTTTTTTTTTTTTTTTTTTTGAGACAGAGTCTTGAC
>NW_012104031.1:2219491-2220372 GCF_000951045.1 Mandrillus leucophaeus
TTTTTTTGAGACAGAGTCTTGACCTGTTGCCCAAGCTAAAGTGCAATGGCATGATCTGGGCTCACTGCAACCTCCATCTCCCAGGTTCAAGTGATTCTCCTGCCTCAGCCTCCTGAGTAGCTGGGACTACAGGCACGTGCCACCACGCCTGGCTTATTTTTGTATCTTAATAGAGACGGGGTTTCACCATGTCGGCCAGGCTGGTCTCAAACTCTTGACCTTGTGATCCGCCTGCCTCGGCCTCCAAAGTGCTGGGATTACAGGCGTGAGCCACCTCGGCCGGCCGACAATTTTTTGAAGTTGCCTTCTAATATCTAAGATATTTCTCCCAGCAAGGGACTGGATTGGGTTCTCAATAAAAACTCCCATTACTTTTTTTTGCTTGTTTGTTTTCTTTTCTTTTTTTAACTGCATATGTGTAGGTCTAACCATTATTTTTTATTTTAGTATATAATAGTACAATATCTTTAAAGGGGACAAGATTCTAGAAAATAATTTCATTTCTAAGAATTAGGACTTTTTCCTTACAGTTCTGTGTAGAAAATGAGGCAAAGATGGATTGACCATTTTAATCTCAATGCCACTAAACTTCCAGATTTTTTTTTCCAACTGATTCTTGTTTATTATTGTAACTTAAAATAAGAGAATCGAGGCATGCTGCTAACTTCAGATATTATCCAGTGATTTTTAAAAAATTTTTCTGCCTATAAAAGTTAACTCTTTTTTTTTTTAAATATACTTTAAATTCTAGGGTACATGTGCACATCGTGCAGGTTTGTTACATAAGTACACTTGTGCCATGTTGGTGTGCTGCACCCATCAACTTGTCAGCACCCATCAACTCGTCATTTACATCAGGTATAACTCCCAATGCCATCCCT
>NW_012104031.1:2220422-2223911 GCF_000951045.1 Mandrillus leucophaeus
CACCTATAAGTGATAACATGCGGTGTTTGGTTTTCTGTTCTTGTGATAGTTTGCTGAGAATGATGGTTTCCAGCTGCATCCATATCCCTACAAAGGACACAAACTCATCCTTTTTTATGGCTGCATAGTATTCCATGGAGTATATGTGCCACATTTTCTTAATCCAGTCTGTCAACTTCCAGATTCTTAAAATTGTAGTCAGCCCATAAAGATACCTGTGGTACTAAATCTCCAGGATGGCCCCCAGTGATCCCCCTCTTGGTGTTCATGTCCTTACTCTTGAGTAATCCCTTTCCAATGAGTGTGGGCTGGACTTTGTGACTCACTTCTTCTTCTTCTTTTTTTTTTTTTTTTGAGATGGAGTCTTGCTTTGTTGCCTAGGCTAGAGTGTAATGGCACGATCTCGGCTCACTGCAACCTCCACCTCCCGGGTTCAAGCAGTTCTCCTGCCTCAGCCTCCTGATTAGCTGGGATTACAGGTGCCCGCCACCACACCCGTCTGATTTTTGTATTTTTAGTAGAGACGGGGTTTCACCTTGTTGGTCAGGCTGGTCTCAAACTCCTGATCTCAAGTGATCCACTCTCCTCGGCCTCCCAAAGGAGGCCGGGATTACAGGAGTAATCCCGGAGGCTGGGATTACAGGAGTGAGCCACTGTGCCCAGCTATGACTCACTTCTAATGAATAGAATAAGGCAGAAGTTACAATGTGGGATGAACCAGGTCATAAAATGCAAAGTGGCATTTCAATCATTTGCTGTGGGGTAAGCTGCCCACCATATCAAGCAGCTCTGTAGAAAGACCCACATGGCAAGGAACTGAGGCCTCCTGCCCACAGCCAGGTGAGTGAGCTTGGAATAAGATCCTCTAGGCCCAGACAAGTCTTCAGAGACTGCAATCCCAGCCAATAGTTTCATGAAAAACCTCATGAGAGACCCTGAACCAGAATCACTCAGCTAAGCCACTCCCAAATTCCTGACCCACAGAAACTGTGTAAGATGAAAAATATTTATGAAGTCACTAAGTTTTGGGGTAACTTGTTATGCAGCAATAGATAAGGAGAGAATAGAAAAGGATGTCAATATCGCTAAGATAACTCTATAGCTTCTTTTTTGTTTATTTGTTTGTTTGAGACGGAGTCTTGCTCTGTCACCCAGGCTGGAGTGCAGTGGTGCGATCTAGGCTCCCTGCAACCTCTGCCTCCAGGTTCAAGTGATTCTCCTGCCTCCGCCTCCCCAAGTAGCTGGGACTACAGGTGCACACTACCACACCCGACTAATCTTTGTGTTTCTGGTGGAGACAGGGTTTCGCCATGTTGGCCGGGCTGGTCTTGAACTCCTGACCTCAGGTGATCCGCCCACCTCAGCCTCCCAAAATGCTGGGATTACAAGCGTGAGCCACCTCTCCTGGCCGATAACTCTACAGCTTCTAAATATATTTACCATCTACGGATGAGATCAGCCACTTGCAAAATAGAAAATCAATAAATGGGAATCTGAGAGAATATTTATTCTCTGGAAAGCATGATTGAATCATCTGCATAATCTGTGTTTTCCCAATCCTCATAGACACTGAATTAGCTAATTGATTAATTGGTGGCTGCTTGAGACTTGCATTGCTTTCCATTGGCCTTATTTAGACAAATTTTTAGTAGATTCACAAAGCTCTTTCTGGAGTGAAAAAGTTATTTGCCTGGTGGACCTATTTTAAATGTCTTCTTTAAAGTCTTCCCTGAGCATCCCCTGCCCCCAACCTCATCTTCACATCATCCATCAGAGTTTGAATCACTTTCTCGGTGCTTTCATGGCACTCTGAGACTACCTCTGCTATGGCACTTGTCACTGCATTGACTGAAAACTTGCTACTTCCCTCATTAGGTTGGAAGATTTTTGAAAGCAAAGGCTGCAATTTATTCATCTTTGGTCTTAGAACAGCCACTGGTCCGTAGTATAAGCTCAACAAATATATCTAACATGAATGAATAAGAACACATTAATGAAGAAAGGAATGAATACATGAATAAATGAATTGATCATAGATGAAAGCTAAGTGGCCGGAGGAAAACCACTTCCACCTCTGAATTTCTGTTCACCTATGAAATGAAAGGGGTGGACAAGATTGTGTCTAAGATCCCTTTTAACTCAAACCTTCTGTGATTTATGATTGGAGATGGGAATAGAAGCCTATGCCCTTCTATGGCCTTCAAAAAGCAATACTAGGAATAAAATAATAAAGATAAGAGTGGAAATCAGTGAAATAATAAACAGACCAACAATAAAGAAAAACAATGAAAGCAAAGGCTGTTTCCCTGAGAAGATCAATAAAATTGATAAACCTCTAGCTAGATTGATCAACAACAAAAGAGGAAAGACAAAAATACCAATATCAGGAATGAAGGGTTGGGAACATATCACTTCAGATCCTACAGACATAAAAAGGATTAAAAGGATTAAAAAGGAGTATTATTAACAACTTTATAGAATAAATTTGGCAACTTAGATAAAATGGACAAATTACTTGAAACACACACATTACCAGAACTGGCCCAAGAAGAAATAGAAAATCTGAATAGCCTTCTATATATTAAAGACTTGAAGCAGTAATTTTTAAAAACTGACAAAATTCTATCAAACACTTAAAGGTGAAATAATCCTAATCATACATCAATTATTTCAGAAAACAGAGAAAGAAGGAACATTTCCCAATTCATTTTTACGAGTCCAGTATTACCCTGATACCACAAGCGAAGATATTATAAGGAGGCTGGGTATGGTGGCTCACTCCTATAATTCCAGTGCTTTGGGAGGCCTAGGTGGGCAGATCACATGAGATCAGGAGTTCGAGACCAGCCTGGCCAACATGGTGAAATCCTGTCTCCACTAAAAAACACAAAATTAGCCAGGTGTGCTTTGGGAGGCCGAGGCGGGCAGATCACCTGAGGTCGGGAGTTCAAGACCAACCTGACCAACATGGAGAAACCCCATCTCTACGAAAACTACAGCTATTCAGAAGGCTGAGGCAGGAGAATCACTTGAACCCAGGAGGTGGAGGTTGCAGTGGGCAGAGATCGCACCATTGCACTCCAGCCTGGGCGACAGAGAGAGACTCTGTCTCAAAAAAAAAAAGAAAAGATAGTTTTGGCCGAAAGGGGTGGCCCATACCCATAATCCCGGCAATTTGGGAGGCCCAGGTGGAAGGATTGCTTGAGTCCAGGCATTTGAGACCAGCCTGGGCAACATAGTGAAACCCCATTTCTATTTAAGAAAAAAGCTTTTTTTAAATTAAATTAAAAGAAAAAGACATTTCTTCCTTTATTAGCTGTATGCCCCACATTTCTATATTACCCCACTTGGTCTTGATGTATTATTTGTTTGTGTATCATGCGGTTCTATTTGCAGAAATTTTGTTAAAGCTTTTATGCTGACATTCATGAGGAGCATTAGTCCACAGCTTTCTTTCATTCTAATTTTTTTTTTTTTTTTTTTTTTTTT
>NW_012104031.1:2224072-2242354 GCF_000951045.1 Mandrillus leucophaeus
AGACAGAGTTTTGCTCTTGTTGTCCAGGCTGGAGTGCAATGGCACAATCTCAGCTCACTGCAACCACCTCCCGGGTTCAAGTGATTCTTCTGCCACAGCCTTCCGAGTAGCTGGGATTACAGGCATGTGCCACCATGCCCAGCTAATTTTTGTATCTTTGGTAGAGATGGGTTTCACCATATTGGCCAGGCTGGTCTGGAACTCCTGACCTCAGGTGATCCACCTGCCTCAGCTTCCCAAAGTGTTGGGATTACAGGTGTGAGCCACCACACCAAGCCCAATGTGGCTTCTTTATAATGTTGATGAGGAAAATGAATCAGTTCCAGATAGAAGCCATTGTCTGCGTGGAGATTGCACATTCTCTGCATGTTTTCATGAGTTTTTCCAGGTACTCCGGTTTCCTCCCACATTCCAAAGATGTGCACAATGAGGTTAATTAGTGTGTCTAAATGACCCCAGTCTGTGTGAGTGTAGTGGTGTGTGTGAGTGAACCCTGTGATGAAATGGCAACCTGTCCATGGCTCATTCCCACCTGATGCTCTGAGCTGCTGGGACAGGGTCCAGCTGCCTGCAGCCCTGAACTGGAATAAGCAGGTTGGAAAATGAATGAATGAATATAAATTATTGTAAAATAAAAATTCATCCAGTCTATGACAATTATAAACATGCATGACAATAAATGATGCAGTTCTAAAGCACACAGTAAGCCTGAAATATTTGTTATTGTTTTTTTTGTGGGGTTTTTTTTTTTTTTTTTTTTTTGAGATGGAGTCTCACTCTGTCACCCAGGCTGGAGAGAAATGGCGTGGTCTCGGTTCACTGCAATCTCTGCCTCTCAGGTTCAAGTGATTCTCCCACCTCAGCCTCCCAAGTAGGTGGGACTACAGGCACATGCCACCACACCTGGCTAATTTTTGTATTTTTAGTAGAGACAGTGTTTCACTATGTCTGCCAGGCTGGTCTCAAAATCCTGACCTTATGATCCATCCACCTTGGCCTCCCAAAGTGCTGGGATTACAGGCGTGAGCCACCGCACCCGGCCTTATTTGTTTTTTAACGGTGTGGTAGTTGGAGACGCTCCCTAGAATTTTTGCTTTTCACTTATTCGTTGATTTAACCCACTACCGCTATAGCTGCCATCACTCACTGATTCACCAAATATTGGGTAAATAATTATCTTACTTGTTTTTATTGACCTTTCTTTTATATTTTTTAAATTTTTTACAAGATAACATCTAATTTTTAAATGTCTTACTATTTTTTATTCTTACAAACATCATTATTATTATTATTTTGAGACCGAGTCTCACTCTGTCACCCATGCTGGAGTGCAGTGGCAGAATCTTAGCTCACTGAAACCTCCACCTGCCAGGTTCACGCAATTCTCCTGCCTCAGCTACCCGAGTAGCTGGGATTACAAGTGCGCACCACTGTGCCTGGCTGATTTTGTATTTTTGGCAGAGATGGGGTTTCACCATGTTGGCGAGGCTGGTTTCAAACTCCTGACCTCAAGTGATCTGCCTGCCTCAGCCTCCCAAAGTGCTGGGATTACAGGTGTGAGCCACTGCTCCCAGCCCTACAAGCATTATTATTATTATTATTATTAGAGACAGGGTCTCACTCTGTCACCCAGGCTGGAGTGCAGTGCAATGGTGTGATCATAACTCACTGCAGCCTCGAACTCTTGGCCTCAAGCCATCCTGCTGTCTCAGCTTCCTGAATAGCTAGAACTACAGGTGCGCATTACCATATCCAGCTAATTTTTAATTTTTTTTTGTAGAGGTGAGTTCTTCCTCAGGCTGGTTTTGAACTTCTGGCCTCAAGTGATCTCCTTGGCCTCCCAAAGTGCTGGGTTACAGGCAAGAGCTACTAACTACTCCTGGCCCTAATCTTTTTTAAATATTTGTATAACTTACATTTATTTCAATATTTAATATTAGAAGTGTTGGTCAGGTGCAGTAGCTCACACAGAAACACCCTCACAGACACACCCAAACATGCTTTATCAGGTTTCTAGGTACCCTTAATCTTGTCAAGTTGACACCTAAAATAACCCATCAAATAGGAAGACTCAATACTGTTCAAATGTTAATTCTCCTAAAAGTGATCTATAGATTCAATGCAATCCCAATACTAATTACCCAGTAATTTCTGCAGAAATTGACAAGCTAATTCTAAAATTTATGTGGAAACTCAAAGGGCCTAGGATATGCAAAGCCATCTTGACAAAGAAGAGCAAAGCAGGATTCATATCACCTGACTTCAAGACCTACTGTACAGCTACAGTAATCAAGTCAAGTATGGTATTGGCATAAGGGTGGACACACAGATCAATAAAGCAGAACAGAGTCCAGAAATAGATCCACACATGTTTTGTCAATTGATTTTTTACAAATGTGCCAGAGTAGTTTAAAGAGGAAAGGATATCTTTTCAACAAATAATACTAGAACAACGATATAGTCTTATGGAAAAAAAATATACCTTGACTCCTACCTCGTAATACACACAAAAATAAACTAGAAAAGGATCACAGAACTAAAAATAAAAGCTAAAATGATAACATTCTAAAAGAAAACATAAAAAATTTTTTTCTGACTTTGGGGTAGGCGGTGGTTTCTTAGGACACCAAAAGCATTCACTATAGAAGAAATAATAAGCCTGACTCTGTTGAAATTTGAATCTTCTGCTCTTCACATTTTTAGAAAATGAAAAGAGGCCAGGCATGGGAGCACACATCTGTAGTCCTAGCTACTAGGGAGGTTGAGGTGGGAGGATTGCTTGAGCCCAGGGGTTGGAGGCTGCCATGAGCAATGATTATACCACTGCACTCCAGCCTGGGGGACAGACTGAGACTCTGCCTCCAAAAAAAAGAAAACAAACAAAAAAAAAACAGGGAAGTCAGGCTAGGTGCAGAGGCTCATGCCTGTAATCCCAGCACTTTGAGAGGTGGAAGCAGGTGGATTACCTGTGGTCAGGAGTTCAAGAACAGCCTGGCCAACATGGTGAAACCCCATCTCTACTAAAAATGCCAAAATTAGCCAGGTGTGGTAGCACATGTCTGTAATCCCAGCTACTTGGGAGGCTGAGGCAGGAGAATCGCCTGAACCTGGGAGGCAGAGGTGGCAATGAGTCGAGATAGCGCCATTGCACTCCAGCCTGGGTAACAGAGCGAGATTCTGTCTCAAAAAAAAACAAAAAACAAAAACAAAAAAACAGGGAAGTCACAGGTCACAGCCTGGGAGAAATATTTACAATGCGGATGTCAGACAAAGAATTCGTATCCAGAATATATAAAGAACACTTATAATTCAATGAAAAGAAGACAAATAATCCAATTGTTTTGTTTTGTTTTATTGAGACAGAATCTCACTCTGTCACCCAGGCTGGAATGCAGTGGCATGATCTCAGCTCATTGCAACCACTGACTCCCGGGTTCAAGCAATTTTCCTGTCTCAGCCTCCCGAGTAGCTGGGATTACAGGCATGTGCCATCACACCTGGCTAATTTTTGTATTTTTAGTAGAGATGGGGTTTCACCATGTGGGCCAGGCTGGTCGAAAACTCCTTACCTCAAGTGATCTGCCCATCTCAGCCTCCCAAAGTGTTGGAATTACAGGCATGAGCCACCACACCCTGCCAACCCAACTGTTTTTAATGGACAAAAGATTTGAACAGTCATTTCACCAAAAAAGATATATGAATGACAAATAGGCACATTAAACATCACTAATTATCAAGGAAATGCAAATTAAACCCACAATGAGACTTTACTACACTCCCAGTAGAATGATTAAAGTAAAAAAGATGGAAGCCAGGCACAGTGACTAAGGCCTGTAATCCCAGCACTTTGGGAGGCCAAGGCAGGAAGATCGCCTGAGCCCAGGAATTCGAGACCAGCCTGGGCAACGTAGGGAGATCCCATCTCTACAAAAATTTAAAAAATAGCCAGCCTTGGTGACACGAGCCTGTGGTCTCAGCTACTTGGCAGGCTGAGACAGGAGAATCGCTTGAGCCTGGAAGGTTGAGGTCGCAGTGAGCTGTGGTCACACCACTGCACTCAAGCCTGGGTGACAGAGCAAGAGCCTGCCCCAAAATAACACAGGAACACTAAACCAAACACCGCATGTTCTCACAAGCAGGAGCTGAACAATGAGAACACATGGACACAAGGAGAGGAACAACACGCACTGAGGCCTGTTGGTGGGCAGGGGGAGGGAGAGCATCAGGATAAATAGCTAATGCAAGCAGGGATTAATACTTAGGCAGTGGCCAAGCGCAGTGGCTCATGGCTGTAATCCCAGCACTTTGGGAGGCCCAGGTGGGTGGATCACGAGGTCAGGAGTTTGAGACCAGCCTGGCCAACATGGTGAAACCCTGTCTCTACTAAAAATACAAAAAATAGCTAGGTGTGGTGGCAGGCGCCTGTAATCACAGCTACTCAGGAGGCTGAGGCAGGAGAATCGCTTGAACCCGGGAGGCGGAGGTTGCAGTGAGCCGAGATCCATGTCACTGCACTCTAGCCTGGGTAACAGCAAGATTCTGTCTCAGAAAAACAAACAAACAAACAAACAAAAAACCTGGGCAATGGGTTGACAGGTGCAGCAAACCACCATGGCACAGGTTTACCTGTGTAACAAACCTGCACATCCTGCAGTTGTATCCCGCAACTTTAAATTAAATTAAATTAATTTTTTTTTTTTTCAAAAAAAGAGCCTGCCTCAAAGAAAGAAAAGAAAAAAGATGGCTAATACCAAGAGTGCACAAAGATGTAGAGCAACTGGAACTCTTGTAAGTTTCTGGGGGTGCATGAAATGCTGCAAACACTTCGAAAAATAGTTTGGCAATTTCTTTCTTTCTTCTCTTTTTCTTTTCTTTTTCTTTTTTCTTTTTTTTTTTTTTTTCTTTTTTTTTGAGACAGCGTCTCATTCTGTCACCCAGGCTAGAGTGCAGTGGCACGATCTCGGATCAGTGTGGCCTCGACCTCCTGGGCTCAAGCAATCCTCCCACCTCAGCCTCCCAAGTAGCTGGGACCACAGGTGCACACCCCCATGCCTGGCTAATGTTTTTTTAATTTTAAAAAACTTTAGTAGAGACCAGGTCTCACTATGTTGCCCAGGCTGGTCACTAACTCCTGAGATCAAGCAATTCTTCCACCTCAGCCTCCCAAAGTGCTGGGATTACAGGTGTGAGCCACTGCACCCAGCCACAATTTCTTATAAAGTTAACATACACTTACCACAAGATCCAACAATTCCCCTACTAGATATGTACCCAAGACAAATGAAAATACGTATCCACAAAGACTTTTTTGTTTTTGTTTTTGTTTTTTGAGACAGAGTCTCGCTCTGTCACCTAGGCTGGAGTGCAGTGGCGCAATCTCAGCTCACTGCGACTTCTGCCTCCGGGGTTCAAGCAATTCTCCTTGTCCCAGCCCCTTGAGTAGCTGGGATTACAGGAGCCTGTCACCACACCTGGCTGATTTCTGTATTTTTTAGTAGAGACAGGGTTTTGCCATGTTGGCCAGTCTGGTCTTGAACTTGTGACCTCAGGTGATCCGCTCACCTTGGCCACTCAAAGTGCTGGGATTACAAGCGTGAGCCACTGTGCCCAGCCACATCCACAAAGACTTGTACACAAATGTTGAAGGAAGCTTTCTTCATCACAGCCCCAAACTGAAAACAATCAAAACGTCCACCGACAGGTGAATGAATAAACAAACTGTGGTATAGCTACGCAATGGAATCTACTTGATGATAAAAAGAAACAAACTACTGATACATGCAACAACTGAGGAAAGCCACACACAAAAGAGCCCATATTCTATGCATTCATTTACATGAAAATCTCAAATTTGCA
Organism: Mandrillus leucophaeus; assembly: GCF_000951045.1. Classification (NCBI taxonomy): domain Eukaryota; kingdom Metazoa; phylum Chordata; class Mammalia; order Primates; family Cercopithecidae; genus Mandrillus; species Mandrillus leucophaeus. The sequence goes on from NW_012104031.1 coordinate 2,229,929, forward strand.
AAACTATTCAATAGTGACAGAAACCAGATCAGTGGTTGCCTGTGGCCAGTAGCTATGGAGAGACTGGCTGCAATGATGCAGGAGGGAACTTTTACAGAAATGTTTTATATCTAGATCGTGTGTTCTTTACATGGGTTTATATACATATTTGTAAAAACTCATTGAACTGTATACTTGAATCTGGTATATTTCGGCCAGGCGTGGTGGCTTATGTCTGTAATCCCAGTGCTTTGGGAGGCCAAGGAGGGAGGATTGCTTGAGGCCAGGAGTTCAAGACTAACCTGGGCAATATAGCGAGACCCCTTCACACACACACACACACACACACACACACACACACAAAAGAAAATTAGCTGGGTATGGTGGCATATACCTGTAGTCCTAAGTACTCAGGAGGCTGAGGCAGGAGGATGACTTGAGGCAAGGAAGTGAGGCTGCAGTGAGCTATAGTCATACCACTGCACGCCAGCCTCGCTGACAGAGTGAGATGCTATCTCCAATGAAATAAAATAAAAATGATGCATTTTTATTTCCTATTTTATTTTATATTTAACTCAATAAAGTTAATCTAAAAAGAAAGGCAGTGCTGCTTTTTCCTACACTGAGGGTTTGTAGTTTGAGGCTGTTTTTTGTGTCTCATCCTTTTATCCCTTCAGCATATTTCTTTTATTTTATTATTCTTATTCTTATTTTTATTTTTATTTTGAGAATGAATCTCACTCTGCCTCCCAGGCTGGATTGCAGTGGCAAGATCTTGGCTCACTACAACCTCTGCCTTTAGGGTTCAAGTGATTCTCCTGCCTCAGCCTCCCAAGTAGCTGGAATTACAGGTGTCTGCCACCAGACCTCGCTAATTTTAGTATTTTTAGTAGAGACGGGGTTTCGCCATGTTGGCCAGGCTGCTCTCGAATCCCTGACCTCGGGTGATCCACTCACCTCGGCCTCCCAAACTGTTGGGATTATAGGCATGAGCCACTGTGCCTGGCCTTTCCACATATTTCTAACATCTTTTACTCCACAGCCATCTCATAGCAGGGGCTCCTTCCTCTGTGAAAGATCTCTTTTCCAGGATGTCCTCCCCAGTTCCCACGTCCTCAACCAGGACCTTTCTCCGTCAGCCTCCACAATCCAGAGCTCCTGTATCCCCTCCCAGCAAGCTCTATGGATAAGCTGTCTGCGCTTCCCTGGGTGAGGGCTCAGGGCCAAAGCTGAGCAGACTTAGCAAATTGTGTTTAGCTGATGTAGAATTGGCCCTCAACTAAATACATCATCAGCCTCACCAGCTCTTGCTGGGTCTTGGCAAGAGCGAGAGACTACACACAGAGTCTCTGGCACCCTTGCCTTCCTACCTTAACACTTCTCATCTTGTAGAGCACCAGGGCCAGCTTTTCCCTGGCCTGTGCATGAGGTTCCACAAATCCGGCCTAGGCCTCTTGGTCTCTACCCTACCCTGACTTCCGTCCCCTTTTCAGATCCTAGCTCGCTCTGACACAAGTTCTCTCCCTCCCCTAAGACATCATTCCATCTAAGGAATTCCAAGTAGAGACTTTGAAAACAGAGAAATCCAGGGTGGTGGCGATTCTGGTATAGGCCTCCTGATAACCCACTTTGAGGGGGGACCCAGCTGAATGCCTATTAGAATTCCTTGAGAAAGAAAACCTGGGCTGCCAGAATTTCTCCCCCACCAAGTGGGGTACTCTTTGCGAGGCTCGGTGAGCTCATTGCTCACATTACTGATAGGCTTACCCTTGCTGCTACTCAGTCCCTCCCTGGGGATAAAATGCATGAATACTTTGGGGCCTAGGGAGCAATCCTAGCCAAATAGAGAGAAAGGGTGCCAGGAAAGCCAGGGAGCTTGGTTAGGACCTCAGGTCCGCATTTGTTTCTAGAGTCTTCTTTGCATCCCTGTTCCAGGGAAAGACTGAGGCATGGAATTCAGATGCACAGCAAAGGCCACAGGACTCCTGGCCAGGGACTGTGGGGATCCGGACGGTAGCATCCTTAGGGGAGCTATAGCTCTTTGCCCTGGCTTCTTGACCTCCTGCTTTTGGAAAGCAAAGAGGATGCAACTACCCTGGTCATGGGAATGGCTGGACCCCTCTGACTTGGAGACAATGGCTGGGCCAGAGCACGTGGGCGAGCCTAGGAGGCTGGCTCGGGTCTGCGGCTTCCTGGGAGGAAGTGAGGCATTGTTTCTTGGGCTGTGCGGGCCTGCTGGAACTCCAGCACAATACAGGGAGCGGTGGGTGCCAGGTCTAGCCCACCGACAATCGGGAACTTGTTTATTGCTTTAATGACCCCATGTTGGATCCACCTGGAAATAGACCTGCTAATGAGCAGAGACAGAGCTGGCACAGCCCCAAGGGAAGCCTGTCGGGCCAGCTACCCTGGAGGCGCTATGGGTGTGTGGTCTGAGACTAGGAGAGCTGGGAAGTGGAGACCTGGGTTCTGTCTGGGAAAACCACAGGGAGATCTCATGCTTCTCCACTGCTATCCACCTCTTGTTGTGGGTTACAAGAAGGTGAAGTGGGGGAAGGGGTGTGGGGCTGAGAATTCAAGGCATAGTCCATCTGCCCATTCCAGTCTTTGCTCCCAACTGCTGGTGGCCTTGGACAAGCTGTCTACACTTCCTGGGCCTTATGTCCTCATCTTTCAGGAAGGGATACCAACATCATTCCTGCTGTCTCCCCACTTCCCCAGGGTGTTGGAAGGATAAGGTAAGATCAGACACAGTAACTGCTTTGAACTCCTTGGAAGAAAAAAACCCTTTTAGACATCAAGGCTTTACACTGTTTGCTTCTTTCCCCTGTGGCTGGAGCCTGGGAGCTTGGAGAGGGATGGAGTGTCTGGGACTTGGTTTTCCTAGACTGTTGATCAGACACCTGCCAGGGACTGAGACGAAATTAAAACTTCCCCTGCATCAAGGACATCTGAGAGCCAAGAGCGGGCACTTGGGAGGGGGCAATAATGTGTTGGAGCCAGCCCATGACAGCTCACAGGAGCTCAGGAATGTTAAATCCACTGGTAGCTTGCAATTGGCTATTGTAGGAGTTTTTATTTCATAGATATCAGCAAACTCTACAAATCAAGACTTGCTTTCTTTATTTGCTTCCTTCCTTCCTCCCTTCCTTCGTTCCTTCCTTCCTTTCTCCTTCCGTCCTTCCTTCTTCCTTCTTTCCTTTCTGCTTCCTTTCTTCTTCCTTTGTTCCTTTCTCCTTTGTTCCTTTCTCCTTCCTTCCTTCCTTCCTTCCTTCCTTCCTTCCTTCCTTCCTTCCTTCCTTCCTTCCTTCCTTTCTTCCTTCCTTCCTTCTCTCTCTCTCTCTCTCTCTCTTTCTTTCTCCCTCTCTCTCTCTTTCTCTTTCTTTTTCTTGAGAACTGGGACAGGATGTGTAGAAGACTGTGGCCCCACACTCCCTACCTAGGTCTCACCAAGCAGTCCCAACCAGGTGTGGCTTATTTGCCCTTTGAACACAGACCCCAGGAGATTGGAGGCCTCAGCAGTTGAGAAAATGGCCTCACTCCATGCAATAGTGGGACAAGAGTGGCCGTGAGATAGATGGAGGGTGCTGGAATCCAGTCCTAGGAAGAATTGGTCTCTGCTGCACCATACTGAGTTCTGAAGGTCAGGAAGCCAAACCGAAGCTCCAGCCAGGTGCTGAGTGTTTCTTTGCCCTGGTTCAAACACAGCAGTGAGTGGAGGGTCTGGGGTTGGAAGATGAAGGGAATGGGGTGAGACCACGAGGTGAACATATCAGGCATCTATGAGGACACTCTCATAGGAGCAGAACTCAGACATCCTAGGAAGTATTTAAGGAACTGCTTGCTTGCTTGTGTTTTGGGGGTTTGTTTTTAATCCAGGAAGTTTCTTTACAGGCTGAAAAGAGGTGGCCATCATTGATTCTGCTGAAGGCCGCTTGCATGGCAGGCCAGGGAGTGGGGGTGGGGGGCTGACATTGTGAGGCAGAAGGAGGAAGCTGCCAGTGACCTGGGATAGGTCAAGGCGACAGCTCTGGGCCCAGAAGCCAGGATACCCAGGTTCTAGTTCTGGCTGTGCCAGGCGATACAGGGCAAATCGCTCCCTCTCTCGCATCTCATCTGTACTCTGCAATCATCCATAGGTGATCTCTAGGGGCCCTGGCAGCATTGATGTTCTCTGACAGTTTATCTTTACTGCTCTTTGGTTTCTCTCATCAATGCCCCTACACCTATGGTGTGGCACATAAGGGCTTGAGGTCTTGTTATTGACTGAAAGTTTGTGTCTCCACCCCCTAAATTCATGTGTTGAAACTTCGATCCCCAGTGTGATGGTATTAGGAGATGGGGCCTTTGGGAGGTGATCAGGTTTAGATGAGGTCATGAGGGAGAGCCTCTAGGATTGGATTAGTGTTCTTATAAGAAGAGCCAGAGGCTGAGCGCAGTGGCTCACACCTGTAATCTCAGCACTTTGGGAGACTGAGGTGGGTGAATCACCTGAGGTCCGGAGTTTGAGACCAGTCTGGCCAACAGGGTGAAACCCCGTCTCTACAAAAGTATAAAAATTAGCTGGGGATGATGGCAGGTGCTTGTAATCCTAGCCACTCAGGAGGCTGAGGCAGAAGAATCACTTGAACCTGGGAGGTGGAGGTTGTAGTGAGCTGGGATTGTGCCACTGCACTCCAGCCTGGGTGAGAGAGTGAGACTCTGTCTCAAAAAAAAAAAAAAAAGAAAAGAAAAGAAAGAAAGAAAGAAAGAAGAGCCAGAGACCAGAGCCCTTTCTCCCTCTCTCCTTCATGATGTGAGGATGCAGCAAGGAGGCACAGCTTCTACCTGCAAGCCAGGAAGTAGGCCCTCACCAGAAACCAAATCTGCTCCCATCTTGAACTTCCCAACCTCCAGAGCTGTGAGGAATAAATGTCTGCTGTTTAAGCCACCTAGTCTATGGTATTATTTTTGACAGGTGTGCTTCCCTGTTCCTAGGAGATTTCTACATGCGGCATAGCCCGTCTTTCACAGTTAAAGGCATTTGCTCTGGAGCTTAGGCAGTCCTGGTCTCAAATCTTGACCCTTGCCTCTTGCTAGCTGTGTAACCTAAGGTAATATGGTTTGGCTGTGTCCCCACCCAAATCTCAAATTGTAGTTCCCATAATTCCCACGTGTCATGGGAGGGACCCAATGGGAGGTAATTGAATCATGGGGATGGCTTTTTTCTGTGCTGTTCTCGTGATAGTGAATAAATCTCTCACAAGATCTGATGGTTTTCTAAAGGGGAGTTCCCCTGCACATGCTCTCTCTTGCCTGCCACCCTGTAAGATGTGCCTTTCTCCTCTTTCACCTTCCACCATGATTGTGAAGCTTCCCAGCCATGTGGAACTGTGAGTCCATTAAACTTTTTTTTTTTTTTTTTTAATACATTACCCAGTCTCAGGTATTAGCAGCATGAGAATAGACTAATACGTAGGGCATATTCACTTCTCTGCTCCTCCTGCCTCACCTGAAAAATAAGAGTGTTCGCAGTGCCCACTACCCAGGGTTCCTGGAGGACCAAGTAAGATAATTGGTGTAAATCCTTGGCACAGATTTGGGATACAGCAGGTGTGCAGCCACGTTGGCTGTGGTTATTCCATCATTCTGAGGATGCCACCACTCTGCTTTCTAGAGGAAGGTGTTGTGGCAGTCCCAGGAAGGACTTACTGCCTAAGAGAGGTGGGGGACCTGGAATCCCCTCACCAGGGGAGGCTGTGTGTCTCCAGGCAGTCCTACCAGGGGATTTCAACCCAGCAAGTGAAAGTCACAACCCCCCAGAGGAGCCCCATTTTGTCACAGTAAAACTGCGTAACTGATCTGAAGGGGAGAGTCAGGGAACTCAGGTTCTGACTCGGACTTGGCAAGTCCCTTAGCTGTGCTCGTTCTTACTTCTCTTGTTTATGAAGTCGGGCTCATCTCTGCCCTGCCTCATAGCCCAGGACAAATGAGGTCATGCTGACAAGCAAAATGAAATCAGTAAAAATCTTTTAAAGGACTCTACAAAAATAAAATGAATTATTATCACAAATCATAATAGAATTAATCTACATGGCCCAGAGCAGCCCTTTGAGATTTATTTGTGGGTAGTAGAACTTCTCTTTCCTTTTCTTTTCCAGGGAGGTTTTTTCCAGCAGGCCCCTCTGCACCTTGGGGACAGAGTGGAGCTGAATGTCCCATGTAACTCACAGTCCTGTCTTCCACCCTCCCACTCATCCCTCTACTGGGAAATCTCAATGTATTTTTAGGGAACCTCATTGCTCCCGCCCCTGTTTCCTTTCCAGGGTATGCCTGGGAAAGTTCTTAGGAACTCATGAACGGAGTCTGCTGTAAGGACGCTGTCTTTGGCCTGGGCTTTGGTCCCGGCCCACTTCCCCAGGAGGGCTGAGATGCCCCCGTAGCAGTGAAGAGGAGAGTGAGAAAAATCCATGTGACGTGTCAGGGAGGGGCAGCTGCCAGAGGCCCCCAAGGAGGGAGAATGAGTAAACAGCCCAGCCACCGTCCCCAGTCCCCCTGTTCCACTTGGGTGCAGGCAGTTCAGCTTCAGAAAGCTGGGGGTGGGGCAGGCGGGTGACACATGCTCCTCTGGGAGTGGGATAAATAATCTTCAGCTGCAACAATAAAGATCAATTATGACCTAATCGCTCAGCCCGATTCCAAAAGCCCAAGGGGTGGACCTCGCCCTTCCTCTCCCTCCAGGTTTAATTATCTGAAGAGTCTTGGACTTTTATTTCTTGTTTTTTGTTTGTTTGCTTGTTTGTTTGCACCTGGTTGATGTGTAAGTCTTAGATTTTGGGAGACCCAAAAGAGAAAGAAGATCTGTAAATAATTAAGCCAGGGGATGGCCTTCAGCACAGGAGTGTGTGTGGGCATGGGGTGGGGGTAGAGGATGTGGCAGGTTCCCCCTTGGTGCATCTGTGTGGGTTGGGTATGGAGTGAGGGCAGAGAACCAGAGCAGAGGAGAGAAGGCAGCTGAAACAGACAAGTGCTTCAGGGACAGGAAGAAAATGTAGTGAGACCCGAGAGACCTTATTCCCTGACCAGTAAGGCAAGGAACATGGGGATCTCTTGTACCCAGAATTTTCCACAGTGCTCATGGCACATTTATTACAGGTGTTGTATTTTTAAATATTTATTTATTTATTTATTTATTATTTTTGGGATGGAGTCTCGCTTTGTTGCCCAGGCTGGAGTGCAGTGCCACGATCTCGGCTCACTGCAACCTCCATCTCCCAGGTTCAAGCGATTCCTCTACCTCAGACTCCAGAGTAGCTGGGACTACAGGTGAGTGCCACCACGCCTGGCTAATTTTTGTATTTTTAGTAGAGATGGGGTTTCACCATATTGGCCAGGCTGGTCTCGAACTCGTGACCTTGTGAGCCACTGGCCTTGGCCTGCCAAAGTGCTGGGATTACAGCCACCACATCTGCCCTAAATATTTATTTATAAATATGTAATAGAAATATAAATATTTAATATTTATAATGTTCCAAATATTACAGGTGATGGCAATATCCTTGAAGAGACTAAAAGAACTCAGAACAGCACTGAACAAGCCAGCAGAGCCGTCACACTCACCCCTACAGTCTCCACAGACAAAGTCCATGAAAGCATTGGCCATTGGCTTTCACTGGCGTGGATGTGTCACCAGTGGGGTAGAGTTGTTCCTGTCTCTGACACTATTAGTTCATTCTCACACTGCTATTAAAACAAACAAACAAACAAAAAACTTAAGACTGGGTAATTTATGAAGAAGAGAGGTTTCATTGGCTCATGATTCTGCAGGCTATACAGGAAGCATCATGGCTTCTGCTTCTGGGGAGGCCTCAGAGGCTTCCAATCATGGCGGCAGCCCAAGTGGGCACAAGGGGCTCCACATGGCCGCAGCAGGAGGAAGAGAGACAGCAGGTAGGTGCCACACACTTTCAAACAACCAGATCTCAAGAGAACTTACTATGGTGATGACAGTACCAGGGGATGGTGTTAAACCATGAGAAACCACTCCCATGACCCAATCGCCGCCCACCAGGCCCCACCTCCAGCACTGGGGATTACATTTCAATGAGATTTGAGCAGGGACACACATCCAGATCATATCAGACACCATCCTTGGCCAAGTTCGGCCTGTTCAACAATGCCTCTTGCCTCTACCCAACAGCAAGTGGTGCCCACTGTGTGTCATCTCACACAACTTGCCCATGTCCACCTTCTGTACAAAAGAAATCGCTGAAATAGATGTGTATCCACAGCAGTGACAAAGATCAATTTGACACAACGATCGAAATCTGTAAAGGATTCATGCATGGCACACAGGTTAAAAACTCCTGCTCAGTTTGACTGGGCCCACTGGTTTTCCTTAAAGGAGTTTCGTGGTCACAATTCATTTGTCTGGGATGTCTTCCCTGGTCTTTGTCTTCAGATAGAGGTAGCTAGAAAGTCCCTAATGGGATTTCCACATCTCCTCCACCACTTTTGCCTCTACATTCCTAAGCAACCGCTTTAGAATCATGGCCTGTTACAGCCTGAAAGAATAGTAGAGGTGATAGAATCCATTTCACAGATGAGGAAACTGAGGCATGGGGCAGGGAAGTGGCCTTCTGTCTTCTAGTTCAGTGCTCTTTTCTTACCCAAAACTGGCTCTCCTGACTCCCATTTGCTTTCTTTCTTTCTTCTTTTCTTTTTTCTTTTTTTTTTTTTTGAGATGGTGTTTCACTCTTGTTGCCCAGGCTGGAGTGCAATGGTGCAATCTCAGCTCACTGCAACCTCTGTCTCCCGGGTTGAAGAGATTCTCCCACCTCAGCCTCCCGAGTAGCTGGAATTACAGGCGTCCACCACCACGCCCAGCTAATTGTTTTTATTTTTAGTAGAAATGGAGTTTCACCATGTTGGCCAAGCTGGTCTCAAACTCCTGACCTCAGGTGATCCACCAGCCTCAGCCTCCCAAAGTGCTGGAATTACAGGCATGAGCCACTGTGCCCAGCCCATTTGCTTTCTAAATTATTTCCCCCCATTGGTTTTTGCTAGTTAGGTATATCTTTATTAGTGATAGTTTTACATTTTCCCCCATATCACATGGGTTTTTAAGACAATGATGGAGGCTCACCCTGGATTAAACTGTATCCCCAGGCAGCCCACAGGGAAGACAGAACACAGGTTGCCTGTGAGCCTGAGGCCCATCCCCCACCCTAGCGTTGAGGCTGCACTATGTTTTAAAATTACCTGAGTATATTTATATATTAGTGTTCTTTTCTATTTTAAAAATGCTTTCCCATTGTGCTTGGCTCACTGGGGCAGTGCTGTTCTCCTGGTTGCGCCGATAGGCTTTTCAATCAAAAACAAGAAAAAAAAAAAAAAACCCCACATTTCTATTTCTTTATATATCTCTGCTTTTTCTGGAAAATAAATATTTGTTGAATTGAATTGGGAAAATTTTTGAGAAAAATGTTTTTGTACCTTGTGTGTTCTGCTGTTATTGTTGTTAAATAAGTGCTTTCAGTGACAGGCCTTTCGTTCTGGAAAGGGGGTTTTTGTGTTTGGGAGGGGAGATATTCTCCATCCAGGGGGCTATGTTAGGCGTTTTGGAGTGGGAGTCACTGCCTGCAAGCCAGCGATGGCCACTGCGTTCTCATCTTTCTCTCTTCTCTCTTTCTTCTCTCCCACCAGGTTTCTGCTCCAAATTCACACACTCCCTCCTATCACCAAAGCCACCTGCCACCGCCGGCCTCCTGCATGCTGTGGGAGGAGAGCAGGGCAGACGACGTTGCCTCCCCTGACTCCAGTGGCGTGGGTTTGTGAGTCCATGGGGCGCAGATGTCCAGGGAACCATCTGACGCAGCGTGAGGGCAAGGTGATGCAGTGGCATCCCCCCTTGAGATGAGAGAAAGCTGTTCTGGGCTTCCAGTGATTGGCAGCTGAGGTCATTCCTTTGCCCACACCCACACCCCAAGGCTGTTCCAGTGCCCCAAGTTCACCTCAAGGATCACTGCATAGCAGAAGTGAGTTTTACTTAGGTTGAGACACTCACATATAGGGAATGCAGAATAAATCCCATCCCTTCCTCAGCCAGCAGGGGCAAGGCCCCGAGAAGGAAGACATCGCGTGGGGACAGACCAACCTCAGGGGCCTCTCACAGGGCCCTCCCCATCATCACTCACCTCTCTATTCAGCAAACACTCAATGAGACAACCGTGGACCCTAGGGATGCAACGGTGAAGGAGACGCAGCCCTTCAACACCTGGCAGGGCAGAGACACTTCAACAGCCATTGCCAGCCCCAGTGAACAGTGTGATGGTAGGGAAACCCAGCATGCGACGCCCGCACTCAGGAGGGACAGCTGACAGGTGGCTGACCTTTTTTTCTTTCTTTCTTTTCTTTCTTTCTTTCTTTTTTTTTTTTTTAGACGGAGTCTTGCTCGGTCACCTCTGTCACCCAGGCTGGAGTACAAGGGCACGATCTCAGCTCACTGCAATCTCCGCCTCCCAGATTCAAGCGATTCTCCTGCCTCAACCTCCCGAGTAGCTGGGATTACAGGCATGCATCACCACGCCTGGCTAATTTCTGTATTTTTAGTAGAGATGGGGTTTCACCGTGTTGGTCAGGCTGGTCTCAAGCTCCTGACCTCGTGATCCGCTGGCCTCGGCCTTCCAAAGTGCTGGGATTACAGGCATGAGCCACCATGCCCGGCCAGCTGACCTTTCTTAAAAGATGTGTAGGTCTTGTTGGGTGCAGTGGCTCACACCTGTAATCCCAACAGTTTTTGGTAGGCTGAGTAGCAGATCGCTTGAGCCCAGGAGTTTGAGACCAGCCTTGGCAACATGATGAAACCCTGTACCTACAAAAAATACAAAAATTAGCCAGGCATGGTGGTGCAAACATGTGGTCCCAGCTACTAGGGAGGCTGATGTGGGAGGATTGCTTGAGACTGGCAGGTCAAGGCTGTAGTGAACTGTGGTCGTACCACTGCACTCCAGCCTGGGCAACAGAGCAAGACCCTGTCTCCAAAAAAAAAAAAAAAAAAAAAAGATATGTAGGTCTCAATCATCTCAACAACTGAAGAAGAGAAGCAGAAAAGGCATTCTAGGAGAAGGAACAATGTGTGAGACAGAATGACCGAAAAGCAACTTCAAGCTTCAAGTCCTGCAGAGTATGACAGGAAGCATGGGTGGCTGGGAAGCAAAGGCAGAAAATGAGAGCCACTGGGCTCATCTATTTATGCCAAGCACTGCTCTGTGTGCTGAGGGCACCATTCTGAGCAAGAGGTGCTCCCTGCTCTCATAGAGCCTCCGTTCCAGTGGGGAAGACAGTAAAAACCAACCTAACAGAGTCATAAATGCTGTGTAGAAGATGACTGCGGAGGTCGGGGCACGGCAGCTGGAAGAATCTTTCTTTCTTTCTTTCCTTTTTGAGATGGAGTCTCACTCTGTCACCTAGGCTGGAGTGCAGTGGCATGATCTCAGATCACTGCAAGCTCTGCCTCCCGGGTTCATGCCATTCTCCTGCCTCAGCCTCCTGCTCAGTCCCTGTAGCTGGGACTACAGGCACCTGCCACCACACCCAGCTAATTTTTTGCATTTTTTAGTAGAGATGGGGTTTTACTGTGTTAGTCAGGATTGTCTCGATCTCCTGACCATGTGATTCACCCTCCTAGACCTACCAAAATGCTGGCATTACAGGCGTGAGCCACCGCGCCCGGCCTGCAGCTGGAAGAATCTTTCTAGGGAGAGTTGAGTGATAAGAAAGAGTCGGCCATGTGAAAATCAGGCATCCCAGGCGGAGGACACAGCTATCAAAAAGGTGCCAAGTGACACAGATGTTTAAGAATTTTTTTTTTTAAATGGAGACCGAGTCTCACTCTGTCACCCAGGCTTGAGTACAGTGGTGCTATCTCAGCTTACTGCAACCTCCACCTCCTGGGTTCAAGCAATTCTCCTGCCTCAGCCTCCCGAGTAGCTGGAATTACAGGTGCACACCATCATGCAGCTAATTTTTGTATTTTTAGTAGAGACGGGGTTTCACCATGCTGGCCAGGCTGGTCTTGAACACTTGACCTCAAGTGATCCACCTACCTCGGCCTCCCAAAGTGCTGGGATTACAGGTGTAAGCCACCATGCCTGTCCTGTTTAAGGACATTTTTATAGGGGAACTGCTTTAAAAGACCACCCCTCTGCCAAACTCCCACCTCTCTAGTCCCTTGAAAGAGTTATTGGTGCATAACAAATTACCCCAAAACTTAGTAACATACGCATGGTGGCAGCATGGTGAGACCCTATCTCAACTAAAAGTGCAAAAATTAGCTGGGCATGGTGGCGCACACCTGTAGTCCTAGCTACTCAGGATGTTGAGGCACAAGAATCGCTTGAACCTGGAAGGTTGAGGTTGCGGTGAGCTGAGATTGTGCCACTGCACTGCAGCCTGGGCAACAAAGCG
>NW_012104031.1:2242738-2253437 GCF_000951045.1 Mandrillus leucophaeus
ATCTCAGCTCACTGCAACCTCCACCTCTCAGGTTCAAGCAATTCTCCTGCCTCAGCCTCCCAAGTAGCTGGGATTACAGGTGCCTGCCACCACACCCAGCTAATTTTTGTATTTTTAGTAGAAACGGGGTTTTGCTATTTTGGTCAGGCTGGTTTTGAGCTCCTGACCTGAGGTGATCCACCTGCCTGAGGCTCCCAAAGTGCTGGGATTGCAGACGTGAGCCACTGTGCCCGGCCCAGCTTCTTGTGGAAGGCTAAGTGCATCAGAGAAAGAGATGTGTTGATGGGTGCAGAGGCTGGAGTGATGCGATTGCTGTCTTTGCAGATGGAAGGAGGCCACCAGCCAAGAAATGCTGGCAGTGCCTGGAAGCTGGAAAGGCAAGGAAATGGATTTTCCCCTGGAGCCTCCAGGGGAATATAGCACAGCCTCTACGTTGATTTTCACCCAGTCAGACACATTTTAGATTTCTGACCTACAGAATTGTAAGATAAATCTATGATCTTATAAATCACTAGGTTTGCGGTAATTTGTTAGAGCAGCAACAGGAAATTATTATGAGGATATTGGTGCCATTAAGGTATGCAGGGGAAGAAGCAGATTTGGGGACAGAAAACACTTATGTTTTAGACATAATAAGTTTATGGAGCCCAGGTGCAGTTGTGCAACAGCTGAGTATCCGAGGCTGGAACTCAGGAGGAAGTCTGGCTGGCGGAGGATACTCGGGGACTATCAGGGTTTTAGCAGAAATGGAAACCATAAAAATGAATGAAGGATGAGACTGAGCAGAGATGGAGGATGGCAGAGGAGCCCTTGAAGGAGAGAGAGAACAATTATCCCAGATTAACTACTTCATCTCCTAACAAAGGCAGTAAAGTGATAGCATAGTGAAGACTTTAGTTTCATTCTGCTGATTCTCTGGGGCCTGTTTTTTATTTTCTAGGCTGCCTGGATCCCCAGAGTTTGTCTGGGAAGCCTCTTGAGATGGGATTATGTGCTCCTAGGATCCCAGGAGGAAGAATGGGGCAACAGCAGACACACCTATGCCTCTGCAGCAGCCGTACCGTCATCCTGGGAGTGAGCCCCAGCCATGGCTCAAGGCACATGTGCCTCCAGAGCACAGTCTGGGATGCTCAGGGGACAGAGAGGCAGAGGGACTATCAGGGTGAAGCTGTCTTTTTCACTTCTTTGGCGCTCAGCCCAGGGCCTGGATTTATCCGGCACAAAATGAACAATGCAGGGCCCTTCATCTGGGGAAAGGTTAACAGGGGCGCCCAAGCAGAGCTAGGAGGTCCAGGTCCTCCAGTGGCAGGGGGAGGGAGCTCCTTTCCAGTTACTTTCTTTCCTAGATAGAGGATCTTGGTGACTCATCTCCCAGTTCAACTGTAAAGGTTAAGGGGCTCCTTGAAGTTTCCTTCCCTATGAAAATGTCCATAGCAAGTTTGTCACGTAGGAATGTTGTTCAATGATGGGAAGCAGAAAAGCCAACGAGTAGGAGATGAAATCAGTTGAGTTTTTTTTTTGTTTTTTTTTTTTTAATAGCAAGAAGTCTGGATATTGTCAGTAGCCGGCGTTGGTTTAGGACACAATAATATTGGGAATGATGTCCTGTATTTTTCTTGGCCTTTTTCTCAGAGTCACAATGTGGATGCCATGGCTCAAGGTATCACACCCCTATTCAAGGCAGGATATAGGAGGAAGGGATGGTGCCAGATACATCTGTCCCATTTATTAAAAAGCAAGCTTCTCCAAAACCCAAGCAGGTTTCTGCCTATTTCTCACTGCCAGGACACTGTCAAATGTTCCCTACAACCACAGAAAATGAAAAAAGAAGATATTCATTTCTCCAGCCTCTGGAGTAGAGACTGGTAAGGGAAAGGAGGATCAGAATGGGTGTGGGGTAAGCCAGTCTATAGTTAGATAAATGCTTGTTGACCCAAATTGCTTCCCCTTGAAAGAGACAGGTTATGCCATGTGAAGGCATCCGGGGTATAAAGGATCTCTCACCCGTGTCAGAGGACCACTCGCCCACCACACCCGGGCAGCCCCTGATAATCTATCCAGGCACCTGCTGCCATGGACTATGGCCCACTAACATCTCTCTCTCTCTCTCTCTTTCTCTTTCTCTCTGGGAGGTTTGTCTCACAGAGAGCCACATCACTGAGGAAGCAGAAGGAAAAGAGAAAGTCTGTCTTAACTTCCAAGTAATAAAATTCAGGGCTGTTTTCTGTGGCCAAAGTGAACTGTTCAATTAACTCAGAGAGGAAACGTCATATCAGTTATGTGGGATAGTGACTAGCTCTCATCTTTCGACCAGCCGTCTGGACTTGAAGAGCCAGCTGGCACCCAGGTCCCGGGTATGTGGGGGCCTCCTTCCAGCCAGCTTTCCTCCTCTCCCTCTCCCCTCATTTCTGCTGCTTCTTCCACCTGGTTCCACCTGATCTCCACATCTGTTTACCCTTAGCTTGGGCTGCCTCCCATCCGTCCTCTCTCACCTGCAGATGGAGTATCTCTGAAGCTGACTGTGCATCCGACACCTCCCTCCCTCCCTGCCCCTCCTTGGACTCTCTACCCCATGGCAGTGGGCTGGCAGGAAGACCCACCTTCCTAACCACAGGCCCCTGCCGGGCACACATACAGTACTGGGATTCCCTGGAGCAATGCGTTGCTGTTAGAGTTGGTGGGAGGGTCAGGATCCCGGAGAAATCCCGAGGGACTTGCAGGCATGACTCACACTTGGAGTTTGGTGGGTATCTGCCCACATGAACATGAAGACAGGCACCTGCCCACCGTCAAGCATGCCTGGGGTCTCCTGCCTGAGTGGGCAGATTTGTGCTTCTGCAAGACTGCAGGGAGCTCATTGGCATGTCCTTCATAGGGGCAGCAGCCTGCCTATGGGGGTTCCACAGCAGGAGTCCATAGCAGGAGCCTCGCCTAGCAAGGATGTTGCATCTCCTGGTGATTAACAGACAAGAGTCATTCCCATTGACCCTGAATCCCAATAGCCCAGGAATGGGGTGGGGTGCTAAACAAGGGTAGGCAGATACAGGAACAATTTCCAAAAATCTAGGTTAGCCCTGCTGCTGTGTTGGTGAAGGCTGGTGAGGGTGCAGGCAAAGGGAAAAGGGACTCTTTACTAAACTCTTGGTAGAAATATAAATTGCGGCTTAGGCATTTTTGAAGGACAATTTGGCCTTACCTATCAATTTTTATTTTTATTTTTTTTTTGAGAAAAGATCTCACCCTGTGGTCCAGGCCAGAGTGCAATGTTGCAGTTGCGCCGTAGCGCAATCATGACTCACTGCAACCTCCACCTCCTGGGCTCAAGTGATCTTCCCACCTCAGCCTCCCAAATAGCTGGGACTACAGGTGCACATCGCCATGCCTGGCTAACTTCTTGTATTTTTGTGTGTGTGTGTAAAGACAGGGTCTCACCATGTTGCCCAGGCTGGTGTTGAACTCCTGAGCTCAAGCAATCCACCTGCCTCAGCCTCCCAAAGTGCTGAGATTACAGGTGTGAGCTACCGTGCCCAGCCACCTATCAAATTTTATTTTATTTTATTTTATTTTTTGAGTCAGTGTCTCACTCTGTTGCCCAGGCTGGAGTGCAGTGGTGTGATCTCGGCTTACTACAACCTCCACCTCCCAGGTTCAAGTGATTCTCCTGCTTCAGCCTCCCAAGTAGCTGGGACTACAGGCATGCAACATCATGCTTGGTTAATTTTTGTATTTTTAGTAGAGATGGGGTTTCACCATGTTGGTGAAGCTGGTCTCAAACTCCTGACCTCACGTGATCCACCTGCCTCAGCCTCCCAAAGTGCTGGGATTATAGGCATGAAGCACTGTGCCCGGCCACCTATCAAATTTTAAATGGGCAAGTATATATCTAGGCTGCAGATTTAGTTTCACACATGTATTATCTTAGCAAGGTTTCTTCCAAGGATTTTAACTTTCTAATTATAAAAATAGCAAAAGGGTGGCCAGGCGCAGTGGCTCACACCTGTAATCCCAGCACTGTGGGAGGCCGAGGCCAGTGGATCACGAGGTCAGGAGATCGAGACCATCCTGGCTAATACGGTGAAACTCCGTCTTTACTAAAAATACAAAAAAATTAGCCAGGCGTGACGCCGTGCCCCTGTAGTCCCAGTTGCTGGGGAGACTGAGGCAGGAGAATGGCATGAACCTGGGAGGTGGAGCTTGCAGTGAGCCGAGATTGTGCCACTGCACTCCAGCCTGGATGACAGATCAGGACTCTGTCTCAAAAAAAAAAGGGGGGGGGGTTACCAATACTTTCCTGTACTTGAAATGTGTGTAGGTAAATATATTATCATCACCCTGGGGACAGCTCTGGCCTCGGGGCTCCTGAATTCCACTGGTAGAGGTTTTTACGAGTCAGCAGGGTCAATGGGGACATGAGGTGCCTGATAAGGGAATTTGGGGGCCATCAGAGAAGGCAGAGCATCCGGCTTTATTTGCTTGGGGGCAAGGTCTGCCTCATGGCTCTCCCCAGAGGCCTAGACTCCCAGCATCCAGTTTATTAAGGTGAAAAAATAGAAAACAGGAAGAGAAAAAATAATATAGCAGACAATAAAAGAGACATAGTAAATTAAAAGAAATAAAAAAGATTATTAAAACGATATAAAAGACAGTATGCAACTAAATGATTAAATGAACTAAAAATAGCCCCCAACTCAGCCTGAGGCTCTCCAAGGCTGGTCAACTCTGGAGGTTGCCAGGCACAACCACAGGTTCCCCCCAGTCCCGCAGTCTGCACTGCAGCCACTGGGAGGAGGACCGCGAAGGCAGGGTTCGCCTAAGTGAGCGAAGTCCCAAGTGAGGACACGGGCTGCTCCTTTGCTCCTCATGGCCGAGCTGGAATCTGGTGGGGCTGTTCAGACAATCTGAGTGAAGACCTGGGCCCCTCAGAGGGGCTTTGGAATCTGGAGATGTGTGTGTTCCTGCAATGACCAGGTGCGCTGGCTCTGAGTCCCCTGCAGCCCCGTTCCCAGTCTGCTGCCTTGCCTCTCAGGCCTGCCTTCTCCCTTCAGAGAGAGAGTGATCTTCAGGTTTTCTTATGGGGGACCTTCTGAGCCCCGAGGCACTCTCAGGCCACTTCTGCCCAGTCTCACATCCTTCTAAGGATCTGCCCACAGGTAGGGTGATTGTCAGATGTGCATTCCCTACAGAACAAAAGCACAGAGCAGGGCTTGCCTTAGCTCTGAGCAGAGGGTTTAACCAGCCTCTCTCCTCACAGCAATATATTTCCCAAGGTCAGGGTTCTTCAACCTGGCATAGCCTCATGAGGAGACTTCAGTATGCCCCTGGGTGTGTCTAAGGTCCTCTGAATCTGGCTTTAAAGGGCACCTCTGGCCAGGTGCAGTGGCTCACGCCTATAATCCCAGCACTTTGGGGTGCTGAGGTGGGTGGATCACCTGAGGTCGGGAGTTCAAGGCCAGCCTGATCAACATAGAGAAACCTTGTCTCTACTAAAAACACAAAAATTAGCTGGGTGTGGTGGCGCATGCCTGTAGTCCCAGCTACTCGGGAGGCTGAGGCAGGAGAACCCCTTGAACCCGGGAGGCGGAGGTTGCAGTGAGCCGAGATCACGCCATCCCACTCCAGCCTGGACAAGAGCGAAACTCTGTCTCTAAATAAATAAATAAATAAATAAAGTAAAGGACACTTCTGCCAAGCTGGGAAGAATATCATGCCTTGCTATCCTGCTGGCAGCTTCCTCTCTGTGCCCCATCTAGCAATGGCTAGAACAGGACTAAATCCTCGCTCCTGGCTCTGTGATTTACAGGCACAACGTCTCCTACAGCCCTATGGAGAAGAAGCTCCTATCGCCAGGGGAAAGATTAAGTGGTACATGTTGTTGCATCCTCACCCTAGAACACTCCTGAGCACTTAAGAGGCTGACGTGGGCCTCTTAAGGCCCACCCATATGTGGGCCAGGAAAGGCTATCTATGCCGGATTATTGGGGCCCAGGGCCTGGTCTTCCAGAACAAAGAAATATTTGGCCAGAATTAAATCCCCACCACTTGTAACAGCTTCCTGCTTGAGACCAAGGCTTCAAAAGTCCCAGGAGTAATGATTGGTCAAGGCTTGAGATTAAATGTTGAGGGCTCCCCACCACACAGAAATCTCCCTAGGGAAGGAAACATTCCCAAGTACAGAGCAATCTGGCTCCCAGGGAGGGCAGGGGACAAATTACCACTGTCTGCTCCTCCAAACCCCAGGAGTCTTTTGCCAGTCACAAAAAACAGCACAATAACAATAAAAGCGAGAAGATAAGATGAGATGAAAGAATGTAATATAAAATCATAAAGAACAAAATAGAGATAAGGAATGATCAAGATAAGTAAAACAGAACTAGAGGACTCAAAGATGAAAAGGAGAAAAGAGATAAATAAGATTTTAAAATTATTCAAAAAATATAATCAACAATTTATGAGCTTAGAAGCTGAGGTTATAAAAACAAAGGTTTACAATGTTCAAATGGCCCCAGGCAGTGGAACCTGAGCAGCAGCCTGCAGGAGTCTTCCTTGTCTCCCACACAAAGGCAGAGTCTAAAACCCCCTTTAACCAAGTCCAGATCCCTTCTAGGCTACATCTCACTGCTTAAACACCTTGGGCCTTTATTTCTGACTTCTGATTTTTGCTGATGTCCCTGAGGTAGTATTCAATTCATCTTCTGCCTGTGTTTCCCAAAGCAAATGTTATTGGGAACTAGTAAAATATAGGTCCACAATTCCTAACTCTCAATTCAGAAATCCAAAAAGCCATGAAAACCAAAATTCTGTCATCTCTTATTTGATGGCACAACTCGATCTAGCCTGAACTTATTTGAGAGCAAAACCTGACCTGAACTGAGATGAAGCCATTTATAGGGTGAATCTTCATTCATTTCCTTGCAGAAATATGAATGTGCTTGATTTGAGGGAACTGCCACAGAGCTTGCTCTGGGAATGTGCTTCTCACCTTACTAAAATTCTGAAACACATCTGGCCCTAAGGTTTCAGATAAGAGATTGTGGGCCTGAGTTAAAATCCTCCACCAGATAGAAGAATAGGAAAATAAACAGTAGCATATTCACACAATGGAATACTATACAGCAATGACAATGACTTAGGTACACTACACTCTATATAATGTTCAGAAAATAAACCAAACACAAAAATCACACATGTTGGAAAGCTCAAGACCACCTTGTGTTTTTGTTCATTTCTTAAATTCCACTGCTATAAAGTTCAAAAACAAGAAACCTAATCAGGTAGGATTTCTTTCATTTAATCTTTCAGTAAATATAGGCCAGTACCCCGATTACCTCTTCCCACCAGAGCCTAAGCTGACCCCTTTGGAGAATGTACTGTTAAGCCCCACACTGACAGCCCTGTCGCCAATGCAGGGCCAGTTTGTTCCCTCTCCACCTTCCTCCCTCTGCCTTTGTCTCCAGCTCCTCTTTGTTTTGCCCCGGTGGAGTGGCTCACGGGATGGTGGCAATCTTGTCTTTTCATGCTTTTGTCCCCACTCCATCCGGGGTCCCTGTCCACCCTCTTCCCTGGCCATTCATATAGGCGTTTTATCTTTCTTCATTCCCTCTCCTCCTTGGCTGATGGGCTGCCCGATCCCCACGCGGCCCAGTCTCTTCCTGTCCTTATGTCTCTACCGTCTGATGCTTGGGATCTGCTGGTTTTAGGCTTTTGTTTGGGCCGCAGGGCGTTCTCTCTGCCTCTGCCTCTCACTCCCACCACCCTCCCTTCCTTCCCCCTCATCTCGATGTCCTTTGTGGGACGTTCACTTTTATCTCCCTTTGATTTGCTCTCTCCTCTTTGTAGAGGGAGAATGAAAGGCTCAGCTAATTGTAGCAGTAGGGCAGTGACGCCTGGCTCCCCTTCCCAGCACCTTCCCCACCAGGGCTGAGCAGAAAGGGAAATGAGGGCAATTCAGAATCCCACCGCCCTAAGCCTGCTCCAGATCTCTCTCCCCGTGGGCTTTTCTCCCCCAGTTTTCGCAAGGGGAGATTAGATAGTACTGGAGCCCCTCAACCCCACCTCCACTCAGTCTCCCTGGACCCACCCCTTGCTCACTTTTGTATTCACTGTGCCCTGGTGTGTGCCAGGCAGCATGCAAGGTGCTGGGTGCAGAGTGGCCAACCAGATGGATGTGCAGTCTCTGACTTCATGTCCTAACATGAAGCAGGTTGGTGCTATGATAGCAGAATTATAATGTTGTCTTCAACAGAGGGACTGAACTCAGAATGGGGCCAGGGACCAGCTCCCTGAGGAAATGATGTCTAAGTTGAGAACTGAAGGGGACTTAGAGGAGTCTGGACAGAGAGGAGGAAAATGTGTCCTAAACAGAGCATCCAGTTTAACGGGAGAGAGCATGACATAAAATTCCTTATGATCAGAACATGAACTGGTGGGAGCTGGGTGATGGGGTCTTGTAAGGAGCTTGCAATTTATCCTAAGGATGCAGGAAGTCATTGAAGTGTTTTCAGTGGGGATGGGACAGATCATATTTGTGTTTGGGGTGATGTGGGGAATAGGCTGAGGGGGAGCAAGATTGGAGGGAGAATTAGGACATGTAGTGCTTTCCTGTGGTTGCTGTAACAAATGACCACAGATTGAATGGTTACGAATCACATAAATGTATTACAAATCACACAGGTCTGGAGGTCAGAAGTCCAAAGTCAGGCTCACTGGGATAAAGTTAAGGTGTTGGCAGGGCTGATTCCTTCTAGAAGTTCAAGTGGAGAATCCATGTCCATGTCTTTTCCAGCTTCCAGGGGCCATCTGCATTCCTGGGGTCATGGCCCCTTCCCCTTCCTCCATCTTCAAAGGGCATGACTACAACCTCTGCTTTTGTGTTCATGTATCTTCTCCATGTCTGACCCTCCAGTCTCTCTCTCTCTCTTTTTTTTTTTTTTTTTTAGACAAAGTTTTGCTCTTGTTGCCCAGGCTGGAGTGCAATGGCACAATCTTGGATTCAAGCGATTCTCCTGCCTCAGCCTCCTGAGTAGCCGGGATTACAGGCACCTGCCACCATGCCTGGCTAATTTTTGTATTTTTAGTAGAGATGGGGGTTTCACCATGTTGGCCAGGCTGGTCTCAAACTCCTGACCTTCAGGTGATCCACCCACCTCGGCCTCCCAAAGTGCTGGGATTACAGGTGTGAACCACTGCACCCAGCCCAACCTCTCTTTTATAAGGACCTTTGTGATTACATCGGGCCCCTCTGGATAACGCAGGATAACCTCCCTATCTCAAGATCCTTAATTTAGTCACATCTGCAAAGTCCCTTTTCTCATGCAAGGCAAAATATTCATAGGTTCTGGGGATTAGGATGTGGACATCTTTGCCAGGCCATTGTTCTGCCCACTGCAGGGGACTGTCATGGTATTTGAGGCAGGAAATAGTGATTGGTAGCGGTACAGATGGAATCAAGGGCATAGATTTGAGATAACTTTAGAAATTAGACTAATTGGTGACTGATTAGATGTGGGACATTGGGGAGAGAGATGAGGGGAGATCATGTCTGATTTTCTGACTCCCGCACTTGACAGGATGGGATATGGTTTGTAAGACAGAGAACACAGGAGAAAAAGGAGGTGTCGAGAGTGACTACAGGAGGAGATGAGTCTGACCTGCCTCTGAGACAGCCAAGATGAGATGCCCAGAGGGCAGGTGGAGGTGCATCTGGAGTCCAGGAGAAGGGTCTGGGGAGGGTGATATGGTTTAGTCAGTAAACCATGGCCAGGGGGCTGGCAGCCTGTTTTGCAAGTAAAGCATTATTGAAACACAGTCAAGCCCATTCATTCTGTTTTATTTATTTATTTATTTATTTATTTATTTATTTAAGCGATAGGGTCTTGCTCTATCACTTAGGGTGGAGTGCAGTGTTGTGATCATGGCTCACTGTAACCTTGAACTCTTGGGCTCAAAAGATTCTCCTGCCTCAACCTTCCAAGTAGCTAGGACTGCAGATGTACACCACCACACGCGGCTAATTTTTTATTTTTAGTTTTTGTAGAGATGGGGTCTCCCCATGTTGTCCAGGCTGGTCCTCAACTCCTAACCTCAAGTAATCCTCCCACCTCAGCCTCCCAAAGTGCTGGGGTTATATTCATGGGCTACTGTGCCCAGCTCCATTTCTGTATTCTTTATGGCTGCTTTCATAATACAGCAGCAGAGTTGAGTATTTGCAACAGAGACCGTATGGCCCACAAAGCCATGTGGCCCTTTCGGAAAAAGTCTGCCGACTCCTGAGTTAGAAGGTCATCAGCCCAAAGGTGGTACAGAGGAGTGGGGTATTTACATGTCCCACCTACACGCGAGGGGAAGGGATTATTCAGGGTTTGTACACCAGGGAATGGGAATCTTAACCTTAGGGGAACTTCTGGCCAGCAGGTGTCCTATATCAATCAGGTTAAAATTTTTTTTTTTTTTTTTTGGACTAGGAAGATCACGTGTCCATTAAAGGAAGCCAGCACCATAAAACAGAGAGGAAATGCTTCTGGCCCCCCTAGCTTAAGCTGTGGGTCATCTGCACAGCACAACCGCACATTAGAACTGTGCTTAAGGCCAGGCGCAGTGGCTCACGCCTGTAATCCCAGCTCTCAGGGAGGCAGAGGCGGGAGGATAGCTTGAGTTCGAGACCTGCCTGGGTAATACAGCGAGACCCCGTTCTCCACAAAAA
>NW_012104031.1:2254556-2256369 GCF_000951045.1 Mandrillus leucophaeus
AAAAAAAAAAAAAAAAAGAGAAAAAGATATATATATATATGATTGAGGACAAAAAGGTTAAGTGAAATAAAATAAAGAGGTATAAAATAGAAAGAAAAGACAAAGCATGCTAAGAACAATTAAACTGCCAAATCAGTACAAGTTAAAAGACATGAATGATTAAAGGGTCAAAGAACTTTCAAAAGCTAAAATAAAATGTAAAAAACTAAGAAGTAAAGAACTGTAGTAAATGTTTTTAAATCTGGAGCAAGAACAAATTGAAAAGCTTACCAATGTCATGCTAAGTCAGCCAGTTATTCAAACGGAAGCAACTATAAAATCCAGCACACCTGCCTGAGTATCTTTCTCAACCAGTGTTCCCCATCTGAACCACAGAATACAGAATATTATTTGGGTGACTGTGTTCTCAATTCCCCCAAGGTACATAACCAGTTCCATTTAAATGCAAAGGAGAGAAGTTAATCTATTGCACACAGTGCCTTGGATGCTGAGAGCATTAGGGCTTCCTTCTCACCAAACTGGCTGATACATGTAAAAAAGTGTGCAACTAAGAAAGGGTCTGTCTATTTGGCATTGAGTTCTGGGATGCCTTTGAGAGACAAGTTTTGGACAAGAGGTGGAAACCGAAGTACGATTCCTGGGACATTCTCCCCCTGCAAGAGCTGCTCAATCAAGTGATGACTGACTAAAGCACAAGTCACTTTGGATCATTTACTGGAAATAATACGGCTATCAACAGATGTCTTGATTTCACCCAGAAGAATTCAGAGAGGTAGCAGAGAACGTTCAGTTATTTGATTTTACTCCCCATAAGCCTGCTGGCTAAAGGCACAGGAAGGACTTGTAAGTCAGTGCCTTTAAAAAAAACAAAAAAAAAATAGGCCAGGTGCGGTGGCTCACGCCTGTAATCCCAGCACTTTGGGAGGCTGAGGCGGGCGGATCATGAGGTCAAGAGATCGAGATCATTCTGGCTAACACAGTGAAACCCTGTCTCTACTAAAAATTACGAAAAAATTAGCAGGGCGTGGTGGCAGGCACCTGTAGTCCCAGCTACTTAGGAGGCTGAGGCAGGAGAATCACTTGAACCTGGGAGGCAGAGCTTGCAGTGAGCCGAGATTGCGCCACTGCACTGCAGCCTGGGCGACAGAGTGAAACTCCATCTAAAAAATAAAAATAAATAAATAAAGCTCTTCCAAATTCACACTGCAATGAGCCAAAGCTATCTTGTGAGTGAGGACTGATTGATTGCAGTCTCCAGACGCTCCTTTTTTTTCTTCCCCTCCAGCATTATGTAAGTGAAAAAGCAAATGATTGCTAGTTTCACATAATTGTACTCATCCTAGCCAAGGGACTCCTACAAAAACTGAGTTAAACTTCCTCAACTCTGGAATAATACAACAGGACTCAGTACCCACCAGAAGGTCACTGTGTTAAAAAAAAAATCAAGCTAAATTCTGCATGGATATGGTTGATCACTCTTCCCTTGAAAAACTACCTACTCCCTTATTGTATTCATTATCTATTGCTGTGTAACCAATTACTCCAAAACTTTAGTGGCTTAAAACAACAAAGAGTTGGCCGGGCAAGGTGGCTCATGCCTGTAATCCTAGCACTTTGGGAGGCTGAGGCAGGTGGATCACCTGAGGCCAGGAGTTCAAGACCAGCCTGACCAACAAGGTGAAACCTCATCTCCACTAAAAATACAAAAATTAGCTGGACATGGTGGCAGGCACCTGTAGTCCCAGCTACTCAGAAGGCTGAGACAGGAGAATTGCTTGAACCGGGGAGGCAGAGGTTGCAGTGAGCTGAGATT
>NW_012104031.1:2259750-2268623 GCF_000951045.1 Mandrillus leucophaeus
ACCAAAAAAAAAAAAAAAAAGAACTGTGCTTAAGCCTCCCATTTAATAAATCAAGAGAAAATAAGTTCTTTTTTTAAAGCATTTATTTCTTTATTTATTTTTATTTTTTTGGATGGAGTCTCGCTCAGCCATCCAAGCTGGCGTATACTAGCTCAATCTTGGCTCACTGCAACCACTGTCTCCTGGGTTCAAGTGATTCTCCGTCTCAGCCTCCCGAGTAGCTGGGATTACAGGCACCTGCCATCATGCCTGGCTAATTTTTGTATTTTAGTAGAGATGGGGTTTCACCATGTTGGCCAGGCTGGTCTTGAACTCCTGACCTTAGGTGATCTGCCCGCCTCGGCCTCCCAAAGTGCTAGGATTACAAGAGTGAGCCACCGCGCCTGGCCAAAAAAGCATTTAATAAAGAAAAAATATTAAATTAATGGAAAATCAAAACTGTAATAAAAGACAAGATAAAAAGAGGGCAACAGCGGCTCATGCCTGTCATCACAGCATTTTGGGAGGCTGAGAAAGAGGATGGCTTGAGGCCAGGAATTCAAGACCAGCCTGGACAACATAGTGAGACTTCATCTTTACCAAAAATTTAAAAATGAGCTGGGTGTGGTGATTTGTGCCTGTAGTCCCAGCTGCTTGAGAGGCTGAGGTAGGAAGATCACTTGAGTCCAGGAGTTTGAGGCTACCGTTAAGTCATGATTTTGCCACTGCGCTCCAGCCTGACTGACACAGTGAGACCCTGTCTCAAAAAACAAAGCAAAACAAAACAAAAAAAACAAAGAAAAAAAAAGAAAGCAGCAACTTTAAAGTTTAAAGTGATAAGAAGAAACAAAAAATATGATTGAGGGCCGAGCATGGTGGCTCAAGCCTGTAATGCCAGCATTTTCAGAGGCTGCGGAGGGCAGAACACATGAGGTCAGGAGTTCGAGACCAGCCTGGCCAACATGGTGAAATCCTGTCTCTACTAAAATGCAAAAATAGCTGGGTGTGATGGTGTGCGCCTGTAATCCCAGCTACTCGGGAGGCTGAGGCAAGAGAATGACTTGAGCCCGGGAGGTGGAGCTTGCAGTGAGCCAAGATCGTGCCACCGCACTCCAGCCTGGGTGACAGAGTGAGACTCCATCTCAAAAAAAAAAAAAAAAAAGAGAAAAAAAGATATATATATATATGATTGAGGACAAAAAGGTTAAGTGAAATAAAATAAAGAGGTATAAAATAGAAAGAAAAGACAAAGCATGCTAAGAACAATTAAACTGCCAAATCAGTACAAGTTAAAAGACATGAATGATTAAAGGGTCAAAGAACTTTCAAAAGCTAAAATAAAATGTAAAAAACTAAGAAGTAAAGAACTGTAGTAAATGTTTTTAAATCTGGAGCAAGAACAAATTGAAAAGCTTACCAATGTCATGCTAAGTCAGCCAGTTATTCAAACGGAAGCAACTATAAAATCCAGCACACCTGCCTGAGTATCTTTCTCAACCAGTGTTCCCCATCTGAACCACAGAATACAGAATATTATTTGGGTGACTGTGTTCTCAATTCCCCCAAGGTACATAACCAGTTCCATTTAAATGCAAAGGAGAGAAGTTAATCTATTGCACACAGTGCCTTGGATGCTGAGAGCATTAGGGCTTCCTTCTCACCAAACTGGCTGATACATGTAAAAAAGTGTGCAACTAAGAAAGGGTCTGTCTATTTGGCATTGAGTTCTGGGATGCCTTTGAGAGACAAGTTTTGGACAAGAGGTGGAAACCGAAGTACGATTCCTGGGACATTCTCCCCCTGCAAGAGCTGCTCAATCAAGTGATGACTGACTAAAGCACAAGTCACTTTGGATCATTTACTGGAAATAATACGGCTATCAACAGATGTCTTGATTTCACCCAGAAGAATTCAGAGAGGTAGCAGAGAACGTTCAGTTATTTGATTTTACTCCCCATAAGCCTGCTGGCTAAAGGCACAGGAAGGACTTGTAAGTCAGTGCCTTTAAAAAAAACAAAAAAAAAATAGGCCAGGTGCGGTGGCTCACGCCTGTAATCCCAGCACTTTGGGAGGCTGAGGCGGGCGGATCATGAGGTCAAGAGATCGAGATCATTCTGGCTAACACAGTGAAACCCTGTCTCTACTAAAAATTACGAAAAAATTAGCAGGGCGTGGTGGCAGGCACCTGTAGTCCCAGCTACTTAGGAGGCTGAGGCAGGAGAATCACTTGAACCTGGGAGGCAGAGCTTGCAGTGAGCCGAGATTGCGCCACTGCACTGCAGCCTGGGCGACAGAGTGAAACTCCATCTAAAAAATAAAAATAAATAAATAAAGCTCTTCCAAATTCACACTGCAATGAGCCAAAGCTATCTTGTGAGTGAGGACTGATTGATTGCAGTCTCCAGACGCTCCTTTTTTTTCTTCCCCTCCAGCATTATGTAAGTGAAAAAGCAAATGATTGCTAGTTTCACATAATTGTACTCATCCTAGCCAAGGGACTCCTACAAAAACTGAGTTAAACTTCCTCAACTCTGGAATAATACAACAGGACTCAGTACCCACCAGAAGGTCACTGTGTTAAAAAAAAAATCAAGCTAAATTCTGCATGGATATGGTTGATCACTCTTCCCTTGAAAAACTACCTACTCCCTTATTGTATTCATTATCTATTGCTGTGTAACCAATTACTCCAAAACTTTAGTGGCTTAAAACAACAAAGAGTTGGCCGGGCAAGGTGGCTCATGCCTGTAATCCTAGCACTTTGGGAGGCTGAGGCAGGTGGATCACCTGAGGCCAGGAGTTCAAGACCAGCCTGACCAACAAGGTGAAACCTCATCTCCACTAAAAATACAAAAATTAGCTGGACATGGTGGCAGGCACCTGTAGTCCCAGCTACTCAGAAGGCTGAGACAGGAGAATTGCTTGAACCGGGGAGGCAGAGGTTGCAGTGAGCTGAGATTGCGCCACTGCACTCCAGCCTAGATGATCGAGCAAGACTCCATCTCAAAAAAACCACCACCAACAACAACAAAGAGTTATTATCTCACAGTTTCTGTGGGTCAGGAATTTCAGAACAACTTAGCAGGGTGATTCTGGTTCAAAGTCTGTCATGTAGTTACAGTCACTTGAAGGCTTGACTGGGGCTGGGGTCCTACCAACTTGGCTCATTCACATGGCTTTTGGCTGGAGGCCTCAGTTCCTCATCATGTGAATGTCTCCAAAGGCTATGTGCCATGACACTGCAGTAACTTCCCCCAGCAAGAAGGAGGCAGGATTTGCAGTGCTTTCAATGACCTAGTCTTCAAATTTATACATTGTCACTTCCACTTTATACTTTTTTTTTTTTTGAGATGGAGTCTTGCTCTGTGGCCCAGACTGCAGTGCAGTGGCTCGATGTTGGCTCACTGCAACCTCTGCCTCACAGGTTCAAGCAATGCTCATGCCTCAGCCTCTCAAGCAGCTGGAATTACAGGCATATGCCACCACACCCACTAACTTTTGTATTTTTGGTAGAGACGAGGTTTCACCATGTTGCCCAGGTTGGTCTTGACTCCTGGCCTCAAGTGATCTGCCCGCCTCAGCCTCCCAAAGTGCTGGGATTATAGGCGTGAGCCACCGCCCTCAGCCCACTTTATTCTGTTCATTACAAGTGAGTCACTAAGTCTAGCCCACACTTAAGAGGAAGAGATTTAGATACCACCTTTTAAAGGGAGGGATATCAAATAATTTGTGCACATATTTTTAAACTCCCATGCCTGTCTTCTGCAGCAAGACAGCTCCCCTGGTTGTCTTCCTATGTTTCTGGCTACTCCTTCTCAGGGTCCATCAGTGGTTCCTTGTATTCTTTCTGCCTCCTGAATGTTGGTTTTCTGGGACTTCTCCTGTTCTCACCCCATATGTTTGCTCTGGGCTCCCCTCTACTCCTGTGTATCATCTTTGGGCTGATGATTCTCATGCTTACGTTATGCTACTTGACAAAGGTGAAAGGATTCTGCAGATGTATTGAAGGTCCCAAATCAGTTGACTTTGAGCTAATCAAAAAGTAGATTATCCTGGATGGACCTGACCTAAGTAGATGAGTCCTTAAAAGAGACAAGGCCTGTATTAGTCCATTTTGCTTTCTTATAAAGGTATTCCTGAGACTGTGTAATTTATAAAGAAAAGAGGTTTATCTGACTCACAGTTCTGCAGGCTGTACAAGAATGGCACCAGCAAATGCTAAACTTCTGGTGAGGCCTCAGGAAGCTTTTACTCATGATAGAAGTCACAGGGGGAGCAGGCTTGTCACAGGGTAAGAGAGGGAGCAAGAGAGAGATGCAGAAGATTGAAGACACTTTTCTTTTCTTTTTTTTTTTTTTGAGACAGGGTCTTGCTCTGTCCACCAGGCTGGAATGTAGTGGCAGAATCACAGCTCACTGCAACCTCCTGGGCTCAAGCAACCCTTCTGGGCTCAAGTGATTCTTCCAACCTCAGTCTCCTAAGTAGGCAGGACTATAGACTTGTGACCCGATGTCTTACTAATTTTTTGAATTTTTAGTAGAGATGAGATTTCACTATGTTTCCCAGGCTGGTCTCAAACTCCTGAGTTCAAGCAATCCTCCCACCTTGGCCTCCCAAAGTGTTGGAATTACAGACATGAGTCACTGTGCTGGGCCCCCAGACTCTTTTTAACTAGATCTCGTGTGAACACATTACCACGGGGCAAGGTGGATGGGGAAAGGATAACCAATACATTCATGAGGGATCTGCTCCTATGACCCAAACCCCTCCCACCAGGCCCCGCCTCCAACACTGGGGATCATATTTCAGCATGAGATTTGGGGAGGACACACAGTCAAACCCTATCAGGGCCCATCTTTTTTTTTTTTTTTTGGGATGGAGTTTCTCTCTTGTTGCCCAGGCTGGAGTGCAGTGGTGCTATCTTGGCTCACTGCAAGCTCTGCCTCTCGGGTTCATGCCATTCTCCTGCCTCAGCCTCCCCAGCAGCTGGAACACGTCCGGCTAATCTTTGTATTTTTAGTAGAGACGGGGTTTCACCGTGTTAGCCAGGATGGTCTCCATCTCCTGACCTTGTGATCTGCCCGCCTTGGCCTCCTAAAGTGCTGGGATTACAGGCGTGAGCCACTGCGCCCGGCCTAGGGCCCATCTTAAAGTCAGAGATTTGAAGAGAAAGAGACTCTGAAATGAAAGAGATTCTGCTGCTGGCCTTGAAGAAGTAGGTTACTATGTTCAAAGGGCCGTTGGAGAGGGCTGCGTGGCAAAGACCAGAGAATAACTTCTAGTTGTTTTTTTTTTTTTTTGAGGCAGAGTTTTGGTCTTGTTGCCCAGGCTGGAGTACAATGGCGTCATCTCAGCTCACCACAACCTCTGCCTCCTGGGTTCAAGCAATTCTCCTGCCTCAGCCTCCCGAGTAGCTGGGATTACAGGTGTGCGCCACCATGTCTGGCTAATTTTTTTGTATTTTTAGTAGATACGGGGTTTCTCCATGTTGGTCAGGCTGGTCTCAAACTCCTGACCTCAGGTGATCCGCCCACCTCGGCCTCCCAAAGTGCTGGGATTAAAGGGTTGAACCACCATGCCTGGCCAACTTCTAGTTGTTGAAAGCAGTTCCCAGCTAACAGCTAGCAAGGAAATGGGAACCTCAGTTATGCAACTGCAAGAAAAGAAACTCGAGGCCGGGCACGGTGGCTCAAGCCTGTAATCCCAGCACTTTGGGAGGCCGAGACGGGCGGATCACGAGGTCAGGAGATCGAGACCATCCTGGTTAACACGGTGAAACCCTGTCACTACTAAAAAATACAAAAAACTAGCCGGGCGAGGTGGCGGGCACCTGTAGTCCCGGCTACTTGGGAGGCTGAGGCAGGAGAATGGCGAGAACCCGGGAGGCGGAGCTTGCAGTGAGCTGAGATCCGGCCACTGCACTCCGAGACTCCGTCTCAAAAAAAAAAAAAAGAAAAAGAAAAGAAAAGAAAAGAAACTCTCCCAACAACCTGAGGGAGCTTGGAAATAAACCTTTCCATAGCTAAGCCTCCAGACAAAGACAAACCCAGCTGCCACCTTGATTTCAGACTGGTGGGACCATGAGCTGGGGACCCAGCTAAAACTCTGGGACCCAGACTCCTGACTCACAGAAACTGTGAGATCATAAATCTTTATTGTTTAAAGGCACTAAACTTGTGGTATTTTATTACACAGCAATTAAAAACTAATATATCACGTAATATCTCACTAATAACCTTGTTGAACTGCTGAAATAGACGTGATTCTTTCTCTCATTCTGTTGAATTTCTCTCTGAGGAGATACAGCCTATAATCTCCATTCACTAAACCCACTGGACATTGGCAAACCCTTATTCACATCACCTTGTATCAGGAAGGGGAGCTAGGTAAGAAGTTCTCTTTGGGGAAGGATTGTCAACAGAAAAATGGCTAAAGTTAACAAATATACAAAAACATGTCTTGAGTTCTTCCAATGAGACTCCTTGTAAGGAAGGAAGGTTGAAGAACCAAAACTTGGTGTCACGATTACTTTTTCCCAAAATGGACAAAACAGTGTTACCTGTCCCATGTGACTGTTGGGGCTTAGAAACCAAGATTCCAAAATATGACCTTTTGACATGCTGAACTGTATTAGTCCCTTCTCATGCTGCTAATAAAGACATACCTGAGACTGGGTAATTTATAAAGGAAAGAGGTTTAATTGACTCACAGTTCTGCAGAGCTGGGGAGGCCTCAGGAAACTCATGATCATGGTGGAAGGGGAAGCAAACACAAGTTCTTCTTCACTTGGCAGCAGCAAGGAGAAGCGCAGAGCAAAGGAGGGGAAAAGCCCCTTATAAAACCATCAGATCTCGTAAGAGCTCACTCACTATCACGAGAACAGCATGGAGGTAACTGCCTCCATGATTCAATTACCTCCCACCAGTTCTTCTCATAACACATGGAGATTATGGGAACTACAATTCAAGAGGAGATTTGGGTGGGGGCAGAGCCAAATCATATCATGAATGAAGAAGAAACCTCAAGGTCTCTCTGACCTCCCCCTCACTGACTCTCCCAAATCCAGGATGAAGTTGTTCTCTGATGTTCCTTTATCTGCCCAAAATCCAGACCCGCAAAGCAGAACAATTGTTTTTTCTTCCCCTCCCTGTAGGACTAAGACAAGTTAATCTCTGTTCTGGCGTCCATCCATTCTCCCTAGTAATCCTTTATTGCCCCTCAGCAGAATTCCTCTTCTCCCCCTCCCATAGTCTGTTTTGCCAGGATGATATATAAACTTCCAAACTCCACTGGGAGGTGAGCAATAACCCTGTGGTTCTCCCCCACATACATATTAATGATACATTTGTATGCCTTTTCTCCAATTCATCTGCCTTTTCTAAGTTGATTTTTCAGCGCAACTTCAAAGGGCAAAGGGGAAGTGTCCCGTGGCCCCTACATGATCTTTTAAGGAAGTGACTTGAACCCTCCCCACACTGAGAGGCGAGCCTCTTCCCTTGAAACCGGGTAGACTTGTGACAGAAGTAACGTGATGTGACTTCCAAGGAGATAGGTTGCTGGCAGTGTGGAAAAAATAAGCTGTTTTGCCCTAGGTCTCACACTACAATCAACCAGAAAACTGACCAAATGTGTGTGGGTTTTACCCCACACACCAAGAAGCAAGCAACCAGTTCTGCAGCACACACACCAGCTGGGTGTCCTCTAAGTCTACCTGGAGATGTTGTCAGATCCCACAGTTTGAGGGGTCAGTGCTAGAAGACTGCCCGCGACTTCAGACGCCAATCACAAGTTCCAGGTGTGTTTTACCTGTGCTTCTGACTGATCAGCTGTAAACTGGGGTTTCCATGACCCCTTCCTTGGGTTTGATTAATTTGCTAGAGCAGCTCATAGAACTCGGGGAAATGCTTATATTTTCTTTTCTTTTCTTTTTTTTTTTTTTTTTTTTTTTTTTGTCTTGTTGAGACAGAGTCTCACTCTATCCGCCAGCCTGGAGTGCAGTGACATGATCTCGGCTCACTGCAACCTCTGCCTCTCAGGTTCAAGCG
Source organism: Mandrillus leucophaeus (assembly GCF_000951045.1). Lineage (NCBI taxonomy): Eukaryota > Metazoa > Chordata > Mammalia > Primates > Cercopithecidae > Mandrillus > Mandrillus leucophaeus. The sequence goes on from NW_012104031.1 coordinate 2,267,775, forward strand.
ATTCTCATGCCTCAGTCTCCCAAGCATCTGGGATTACAGGCACCCACCACCACACCGGGCTAATTTTTGTATTTTTAGTAGAGACGGGGTTTTGCCATGTTGACCAGACTAGTCTCGAACTCCTGACCTCAGGTGATCCACTCGCCTCGGCCTCCCAAAGTGCTGGGATTACAGGCATGAGACACCGAGCCTGGCCACGCTTACCATTTTATTATAAAAGATATCGTAAATGAGAAAAGAAAAAATAGCTCAAAGCAGTCTGAGTTATGGTTAAGGATGCAAAATTTATCAAGCCCAGAGACATATGAGAGTGGGACTTCAGTTGTGCTACTCCCCCCACCCATGTCAAGGGAGAATTGTTTAAAGGTATTTTTTGTTCCCATTATCTTCACGGATACTGAATTTGTGATACAAAGATCAATGGATAGCCAATTAATAGCTTATGTTATTTTAATGTAAATTCTTAGTAAACAACTTAGAAAAATCCAGTATATATTCAGGGCAAACTGAATCCATCTTCCCAGGTTGCAGCCCTCAAAGTTGGCCCAAATAAATTCTCTGCTTATATTAATTTTATCTCTTTTTTTCTTTAAAAAATTTTAAAATTTATTTTTTATTTATTTTTATTTGGTAGAGATGGGGTCTCATTATGTTGTCCACGCTGGTCTCATACTTCTGGCCTCAAGCGATTCTCCTGCCTCACCCGCTCAAAGTGCTGGGATTACAGGCGTGAGCCACTGCATCTGACCAGTTTTTTCTTTAGGTCAACACAGGTGCCTGCCACCATGCCTGGCTAATTTTTGTATTTTTAGTAGAGATGGGGTTTCACCATGTTGGCCAGGCTGATCT
>NW_012104031.1:2268673-2295809 GCF_000951045.1 Mandrillus leucophaeus
GAGTTTCTCTCTTGTTGCCCAGGCTGGAGTGCAATGGCATGATCTCAGCTCACCACAACCTCTGCCTCCCAGGTTCAAGCAATTCTCCTGCCTCAGCTTCCTGAGTAGCTGGAATTACAGGCGCCCGCCACCACGCCTGGCTAATTTTGTATTTTTAGTAGAGACGAGGTTTCACCATGTTGGCCAGGCTAGTCTCAAACGCCCGACCTCGGGTGATCTGCCTGCCTCAGCCTCCCAAAGTGTTGGGATTACAAGCCTAAGCCACTGCACCAGGCCTATGGCTTGACTCTTGAGTGGCCTCCCTTCTACTCCTACCTACTCAAGACTTGACCCCCATCACCCTCCTGAGCAGGCTTATGAAATATCCTCTTAGTGTGTACATTGCCTCAGTGTACACACCTTCCTTTGTCTTGAGAGCCCAGAGAGTTTGACTAAAGGTGGGATAATCTTCAATGACTCTTCTGGTACTGAGTCACCGGTGCTTTTTCAGGGCTAACTGATAGACAAGAAGACCACAAGTACAATTACACTAGAGACTGGGGACAAAGAGGTATGAAACGTGACCCATGATTTCAAGGAACTTACAAGCTCTTTACTGTTTAAAATTTGTAAAAGTCCAACACTGATGAATTCTCTGTCCAGAGAACTTCAATAACTCCATGTTGGCTATAGGTAGAATGAATGATCATTTCATTTATTATCCAAATCAAAACGTTTTGATAGTGAAAAGAGACTCTAAAATTGCTGTAAACCAGACCCAGTGACCCATGCCTGTAATCCCAACACTTTGGGAGGCTGAGGCGGGAGAATTGCTTGAGGCTAGGAGTTTGAAACCAGCCTGAGCAACATAGCAAGATCCTACAAAAATTTTAAAAATTAGCTGGGCATGGTGGCACATGTCTGCAGTCCTAGCTACTCAGGAGGTTGAGGCAAGAGGATCACTTGAGGCCAGGAGTTTGAGATTGTAGTGAGCTGTGATCTAGCCACTGCACTCCAGCCTGCACAACAGAGTAAGACTCTAGCTCTAAAATAATCACAATAATAAAATTACCTCGGGAAAACAGACATAGACTATGCCTATCCTGGGCAAACCAGTACAATGGTCCTCGTAGCCATAGGAACATATATAAGAAGAGCCCTAACACCTTTTTTATTTATTTAATTTATTTATTTAATTAACTTACTAATTTATTTATTTTTTAGACAGAGTTTCACTCTTGTTGCCAAAGCTGGAGTGCAATGATGCAATCTTGGCTCACTGCAACCTCTGCTTCCCAGGTTCAAGTGATTCTCCTGCCTCAGACTCCCGAGTAGCTGGGATAACAGGCGCATGCCACCACACCTGGCTAATTTTTTGTATTTTTAGTAGAAACGGGGTTTTACCATGTTAGCCAGGCTGATCTCAAACTCCTGACCTCAGGTGATTTGCCTGCCTCAGCCTCCCAAAGTGCTGGGATTGCAGGTGTGAGCCACTGCGCCTGAGTGCAGTGGTATGATCAGAGCTCACTGCAGTCTCAACTTCCTGGGCTCAGGTGGTCCTCTTATTTCAGCCTTCCAAGTAGCTGGGACTACAGGTGTGTGCCACCACACCTGGCTAATTTTTTGTATTTGTAGTAGAGACAGGGTCTTGCTGTGTTGCCCAAGCTGATCTTGAACTCCTGGGCTCAAGTGATCCTCCTGCCTCAGCCTCCCAAAGTGCTAGGATTACAGGCGTGAGCTACTGTTCATGGCTCCTAACACTTCTTATTCATTATTAAACTCACTTGGCCAAACCACAACTTTTTTGCATCCAACTCTCCTACTACTTTGCAGCTACCACCATGCAGCTGAACATGACCGGGAAATACACAGCCATGCTGACTGGTCTGCTTTAAAATCATAACCATTTATCTCATGTGAACCCTTAAAGCTGCATAGCTATCATGCCACATTTGCCTGATTCATTCATTCTCCCACACTCCTGGACAGCGCTTTCACATCTCCTCCTCTCTCCCCGAAACTGCAACACCTGCCTCACTCTCACTCTGAGTTGAAGACCTTACCACTTCCACCCAGCTGGCTGCTCCTGCGCTCTGCCTGCTCTCCTGCTATTGTCTGTGCTCCCTCACCGGAGCCCTCACTCCATGGTGTCCTAGAGCCTGTCTCCTCCAACCCACTCAAACCCATTTTGTCCCAGCAATTCTTTCCTCTGTCTCATGCTTCGTTAGTTTTTCCCTCTCATCATTTCCTCAGCACAAACGTGTGTTATTCTATCTCATCTCCCATCTTTAAAAATCCCTCTCTTGGCTCTGTTTTCCCTTCAGTTATCACCCAGTTGCCTTCCTCCTTTCACACAAAATTATTTAAAGGAATATTCAGTCTCCAATTTCTCACCATCCATTCTATCTTCAACCCACTCCGGTGAAGTTTTTGCTTCTACCATTCCATCAGAACTGCTTGGGTCATGGTAGCTAAAGAACTCCACATCCTGCCTCCAGTGGGCATTTCTCATCCTCTCAGCAGCATTTCACATAGGTGATCTCCTGAAAACACGTTTTCACTTGACTTAGAAGACACCATCCTCACCTGGTTTGACTCCTACCTCTCGGGCCACACCCTTTCTTTCTTTCTTTCTTTCTTTCTTTCTTTCTTTCTTTCTTCCTTTCTTCCTTTCTTCCTTTCTTCCTTTCTTCCTTTCTTCCTTTCTTCCTTTCTTCCTTTCTTCCTTTCTTCCTTTCTTCCTTCCTTTCTTCCTTTCTTTCCTTTCCTTCCCTTCCCTTTTCTTTCTCTTTCTTTCTTTCTTTTTCCTTCTTTCTGTTTCTTTCTTCTTTCCTTCCTTCTCCTTCCTTCCTTCCTTCCTCCCTCCCTCCCTCCCTCCTTTCCTTCCTTCCTTCCTTCCTTCCTTCCTTCCTTTCTTTCCTTCCTTCTTCCCTCCCTCCCCTCTTTCTTTCTTTTTTTGTTGGAGTGTCTCAGGCCTTAGTCCTTACATCTCACCTCCTTTTTTAATCTGCACTTATTTCTTAGGTGATTTTATCCAGTCTGCAAGTTTTAATACCACTTGTATCTGATGATTCCCAAATTTGTATCTCTAACCTGAACTTCTTTCCAGAACTCCAGCCTTGATTGTTGACTCAACATTTCTATTTGGATATCTAATAGGCATTTCACACAACATATTCAAAGTTGAGCACCTGCTATTTACCCTAACACTGTTTTGTCTTCATTCTTAGCAAACGTGGATGATGGCAGCTACATTCTTCCAGTTACATGGACAAAAAACCTCGCTGTTATCTTCAACTCCTCTTTCTCTTACACCCTACATTCCACCCATCAGAAAATTCTCTGTTCTAGCTTCAAAAGGTTTCTGGAATTGGGCCACTTCTTTTTACTTTTTATTTTATGTTTGAGACAGGGTCTGTCACCCAGGCTGGGATACAGTGGTGTGATCTCCACTCACTGCACCCTCGACCTCCCAGGCTCAAGTGATCAGCCCATCTCAGCCTCCCAAACGGCTGGGACTACAGGTGCCTGCCACCATGCCCAGCTAATTTTTGTATTTTTTGTAGACACAGGGTTTCACCATGTTGCCCAGGCTGGGAGACTACTTCCTACCACCATCATCTCTCACCTCCTAATTTGTCTTCCTGCTTCTGCACTTACTTCCCTTTGATCTATCCTCAACACGGTAACTAGATGCATTCTGTCAAATCCTAATTCAGATCATGTCACTTCTCTGCTCATAACTCGTCTTTCTGAAATACGTAAAGATGAAAGCATCCCCCTCCTCATCACCTCTTTGGCATCGTGTCTTCCTTTCCCTCCTGCTCCCTCTGCCTCAGCCACATTGTCGCCGGCCATCCTTCAAATACACCAGGCATATATGTTTGCTCATGATGTTTCATCTGCATAGAATGATCTTTCCCCAGATATCCTCATGGCTAGCTCCCTCACATCTCTCCAGGGTGAATCCAAAGGTCATTTTCTGAAGCCGGCCTTCCTTGGTGACTGTGGTAGTCAGCCTCCAAAATGGCTCCCAGCAATCCCCATCTCCAGACACCTGTACTTGTTTGTGGTCATGCTGTCCTCTCTCACATTGTACCAGGGCTGGTTTGTGTGACCAATGGAATATGGCAGAAGTGCTATTAGGCTATGTATTGGTCTGTTCTTGAATTGCAGTAAAGAAATACCTGGCCAGGCGCGACAACTCGTGCCTATAATTCCAGCGCTTTGGGAGGCTGAGGCAGGCGGATCATTTGAGGTCGAGAGTTCGAGACCAGCCTGGCCAACATGGTGAAACCCTGCCTCTACTAAAAATACAAAAATTAGCCAAGCATGGTGGCTCATGCCTGCAGTCCCAGCTACTCGGGAGGCTGAGGCAGGAGAATTGCTTGAACCTGGGAGATGGAGGTTGCAGCGAGCCAAGACAGCGCCACTATACTCTAGCCTGGGTGACAGAATGAGACTCTCTCTCTCAAAAAAATTAAATTAAAAATTAAAATTTAAAAGAAGCAATACCTGAGGCTGGGTAATTTATAAAGAAGATTAATTGGATCATGGATCTGCAGTCTGTACAGGAAGCATAATGGCTTTCTGCTACTGGGGAGGCCTCAGGAAACTTCAATCATGGCCAAAGGCAAAGGGGGAGTGAGCACTTCCCATGACCGGAGCAGGAACAAGAGAGCAAGGGAGGAGGCGCTACACATTTTTAAATGACCAGAACTCATGAGAACTCACTCACTACCACAGGGACAGTACCAGTGGGGATGGTGCTAAGCCATTCATGAGAAATCCACCCCATGGTCCAATCACCTCCCTCCAGGCCCCGCCTCCAACATTGGGGATTACATTTCAATATGAGATTTGGGCAGAGACACACATCCAAACTATATCAAGATACCACTGATACTAGGTTATAAAAAATTGCAGGGCCTGGTGTGGTGGCTTATACCTATAATCCCAACACTGGGAGGTCAAAGCAGGTGGATTGCTCGGAGTTTGAAACCAGCCTGGGCAACACGGCAAAACCTTGTCTCTACAAAAGTAAAACAGAAAAAAGAAAAAAAATTTTTTTTTTAAGACTGCAGCTTCCATCTTGGGCAGGTCACCTCTCCCTTCAGAAGCCTTCTTTCTGGGGAAGACAAGCTGCCATATCATGGGCAGTCCTCTGGTGGGGCAGGGAACTGAAGCCTCTTGCCAACAGCCATGCGAGTAAGCATGGAAGTTCCCAGCCAATACCTTGACTACGATCTCACGAAGGATCCCGAGCCAGGGCCACTCCAGGTAAGCCACTCCTGTCTTCTTAATCCTCAGACACTATATGAGGCCGGGCGTGGTGTCTCACGCCTGTAATCCCAGCACTTTGGGATGCTGCAGTGGGTGGATCACTTGAGGTCAGGAGTTCGAGACCAGCCTGGGCAATAAGGTGAAACCCTGTCTCTACTAAAAATACAAAACAGCTGGGCATGGTGGCGCACAACTGTTTAGTCCCAGCTACTCAGAAGACTGAGGCATGAGAATCGCTTGAACCTGGGAGGTGGAGACTGCAGTGAGCCAAGATCACACCACTGTACTCCAGCCACTCCAGCCTGAGCAACAGAGCAACACCCTGTCTCAAAAAAAAAAAAAAAAAAAAAAAATTGGATGGTTATAGCAGAGCAACACCCTGTCTCAAAAAAAAAAAAAAAAAAAAAAAAAACTATAAAAGAGAATAAATGCTTATTGTTCTCAGTTGTTAAGTTTTGGGATAATTTGTTATGTAGCAATAACTAATACAGACATCATAGCCAAACCCATCCCCTGACATGTCATATCAACTCTTCTGCTTTATGTTTTTCTTCTTGGCATTGATTACTACCTAACACACTATAGAGTTTATTTATGTATTTGTTTATTTATTTTGAGACCGAGTCTCACTCTTGTCGCCCAGGCTGGAGAGCAGTGGCAATCTCAGCTCACTGCAACCTCTGCCTCCTAGGTTCAAGCCATTCTCCTGCTTCAGCCTCCTGAGTAGCTCGAATTACAGGTGCACATCACCACGCCCGGCTAATTTTTGTATTTTTAGTAGAGACAGGATTTCACCATGTTGGCCAGGCTGGTCGCGAACTCCTGACCTCATGATCTGCCCACCTTGGCCTACCAAAGTGTTGGGATTACAGGCGTGAGCCACCGGCCCAGCCTGTTTTATTTATTTATCTTGATTTTGTTTATCTCCCCAACTAGGATGTAAATTCCTGGAGGGCAGGAATTTGTGTCTGTTTTCTTTGTTGTTGTTTTTCTGTTTTGTTTTGTTTTTTGAGATGGAGTCTCGCTCTGTTGCCAGGCTGCAGTGCAGTGGCGTGGTCTCAGCTCACTGCAACCTCTGCCTCCTGGGTTCAAGTGATTCTCCTGTCTCAACCTCCCAAGTAGCTGGGACTACAGGCGTGCGCCACCACGCCCAGCTAATTTTTGTATTTTTAGTAGAGACGGGGTTTCACCATGTTGGCCAGGGTGGTCTCAATGTCTTGACCTTGTGATCACCCGCCTTGGCCTCCCAAAGTGCTAGGATTACAGGTGTGAGCCACTGCGCCCAGCCTTGTGTCTATTTTTTTCACTGCCATATGTCCGTCACTCAGAACAGAGTCTAGCATATAGGAGGCACTCAACAAATATTGGTCAAATGAATACATAATTAATATGAATACATAAATTAATGAATGAATCTGATCTCAGCCTTCTGTCTGAAAATTCTTCTATACAAATCAGCTATCCTAATCATTTACTCACAGTTTTCCAAGATTTTTATTCCATAATCCCTGCAGTCAGTTTAGCTATAGCACAACATCTATGCTCCTAAAATCACCCTGTTACGCAAAAACCATGCCAAAAAAATCTATAGGGCTGGCTGGCTGTAGCGGCTCATGCTTGTAATCCCAACACTGTGGGAGGCCGAGGTGGGTGGATCACCTGAGGTCAGGAGTTGGAGACCAGCCTGGCCAACATGGTGAAACCGCATCTCTACTAAAAACACAAAAATTAGCTGGGGGTGGTGGCATGCACCTGTTATCCCAGCTACTCGGGAGGCTGAGGCAGGAGAATTGCTTGAACTCTGGAGGTGGAGGTTGCAGTGAGCCAAGATTGCGCCACTGCACTCCAGCCTGGCAACAGAGCAAGACTTCATCTCAAAAAAACAAAACAAAACAAACAAAAAAGAATTATAGGGCTAATGGGAAAAACAGTTAGAGATTACAACATTCAGAAGTTTTGTCAATGTAACAACAAAAAAGATAGGAATCTAATAAAATTGTAGCACAGTTCACACATTAAATGGTTAAGAAATAGATACATGCTACAATAAATATGGCACAGTATCCTGAAACGGACATTAATTTTGTATATGGAGTTGGTTGTTGAAAGGGGTGCAGTTTATGAGTTCCTATGAAGTGGTGGAAAGAGGATTTCTAACACACCCTGTAAACTCGGTTAGGTGGTAGAAATTTGAGAGGTGTCCTTGTGTACATTTTGTGTACTTCTGCCCTGTTTGGTTCAGCTGAGTAGAGTTTTCTCCATTCACCTGGTGTTTCTCAAGGAAAAATCATGCACAAGCAAATGCAAAATCTGTATTGCACTCAGATTGCTCCCCAATACATGAATCAGGTTGAAACAAATTCATGTTTTCAAAACCAAGACTTAGAGCATAACTGACTGTCTTTGTTTATACTCTTTTCCAGGGCTATAATAGTCTTCTTTATCCTTCTTGCCTGGCCAATTCCACCTGTACTTCGAGACCCCTTTTCCATTGTCTCCTTTATTGCCTACATAGACTTTATCTTCTCTGAACATTCATATGCTTCCTTCTCACTTAAAAAAATAGATTTTATTTTTTTAGAGCAGTTTTAGATTCACAGCAAAACTGAGCAGAAGGTATAGAGAGTTCCCAGAAGACCCCTGCCTCCACACATCACAGCCTCCCCCATTATTAGCATCCTACACCAGAGTGGTACATTTGCTACAATTGTGAGCCTGTATCAACACATTATTATCACCCGAAGACTGTAGTTAGCATTAGAGTTCACTCTTGGAATTGTAGATTCTATGGGTTTGGACAAACGTATAGTTACATGTATCCACCGTTACGGTGTCATGCAGAATTGTTTCACCACCTCAAAGATCCTCTGTGTTCTGCCTATTCATCCCTCTTCATAGTTTTGCCTTTTCCAGAATACCATATTGTTGGAAACATAGAGTATGTAGCCTTTTATGATTGGCTTTTTTTTTTTTAACTTAGTAATTGCATTCAACTTTCCCTCATTTTTTTTAAATTTAGTAATATGCATTTAAGTTTTCCTTTGCATGGCTTGATAGTTCATATCCTTTTAGTGCTAAATAATATTCCATTGTTTGAATGTACCACAGTTTATTGAACCATTCACCTACTGAAGGAGATCTTGGTTGCATTCAAGTTTTGGCAATTACGAAAAAAGCTGCTATAAATATCCATGTGCAGGTTTTTGTATGGTCATCGATTTTCAGCTCCTTTGAATTAATACAAAGGAGTGCAGTTTCTGGATCATTTGGGAAGAGTGTGCTTAGTTTTGTAAGAAATCGCCAAATTGTCTTCCAAAGCGGCTATACAATTTTGCATTCTCACCAGCAATGAATGAGAGTTCCAATTGCTCCACATCCTCATCAGCGTTTGGTGATGTAAGCATTCTGGATTTTGACCATTCTAATAGGTATGTAGTGGAATTCTCACTTCTATTTTATTGCCATCTTGAGTTAGTAAGTTGACATCACATAATATTAGTTCACATTACACCTATGTCTGTCTCTCCAAGTAGCTCTAAACTACTTGAGAACAGGAGTGGCCTCCAATTATTGTATCCTTTGCTCGTCTTCCAGTCCTCATCTTAGGACTGTGTCTTGCATACAATGGCTGTTGAAAATTATTTTTTAACTTGGTTTTGTTCCTGAGGCAGGACTAGATAAGGCCTCTTTCATCACATAGCTCAATGCCGAATGAAAGCAGCAGGATCGCTTGTGGAGAAAATTCAGACCAGGAATGGGTACAGGAAACAAAAACCTGAGAGTAAAGATACATATGGCAAAGATAAAAGTAAGCAATGAGTCCCAAGAATAGGGCAGTGTTCAATGATCATGTCTTGGCCAGTTTAATCAGGGAATTAATCCTAGAATGCCTGAGTTTTAATCAGAATTTTAAAGAAAAGGACAGTTTTGACTCAAAATTTAAAATTTCTTACCTAGAAAAAGAATAGCCCTTGGTATTGAATACCTAGTCCACCATCATACCCTAAATTAGTATCTCCTAAGAGTGAAGGTAGGCTAACATTACATTTCTCCCACAAAGGTAGCAGGCAGAGCCACTACGTAGGCAATGAGTCATCTAGACAGTACAGTCTGGAACTGGTGGAAGGGAGTGGGGATGACTTTTGTGCCTCACTGATGGGGCATCAATTTGAGAAGCAGAAATGAACCGGGCCCCATCACTGCTCATTCCAGGTGCATCATTCAGATGTCAGTCTCTGTGAACCCCCTGCACACCAGCTGGAAATGAACCTTTACAGGGGAGGCTGACAACACACCTGATTCCAGCTGTGCGTTGGGTGAGGGGAGGATATGTGGTCAGGGAGTAGGGTATTAGTCTTTTTTTACACTGCTGCAGAGAAGTGCCTGCAAGTGGGTAATTCATAAAGAAAAGAGATTAAATCGACTCACGGTTCTGCAGACTGTACAGGAAGCATGGCAGCATCTTCTTCTAGGGAGGCCTCAGGGAGCTTTTATTCATGGCAGAAGGCAAGGCTGCAGCAGGCATCTTCACATGGCTGGAAGCAGGCTCCTTCACAGGAGGAAGAGCGAGACATCCAGGTCTCATGAGAACTCTGTCACAAGAACAGGACCAAAAAGGGAGGGTGCTAAACCATTTAGGAAGGATCCACCCCCATGATCCAATCACTTCCCACCAGGCCCCACCTTCAACATTGGGGATTACAATTGATCATGAGATTTGGGTGGGGACACAGATCCAAACCATATCAAAAGGGAAGGAGGGTGCAACGAAGCTAGAACTAGCTCTAGAGGTCTAATTAGAGTCTATGGCAAAACAAAAACATACTGTATTATTAATTCTAAAATCAGAGCTCAAGCTTATGGTTACTTTACATGTGCTTTGCACATTCACCCGCACAAACTGAAATCCCGTCTCTGCCTTCCACAACTCAAAAGGCTTTTTCTTTCCTGGTCACCCACTCCTCATCTCCTACCAAGGTCTAAATATTTGTGTTCCCTCAAACTTCATTACTTTTTTTTTTCTTTTTTTAGAGATGGGGTCTTGTTATGTTGCCCAGGCTGGAGTGCAGTGGCCATTCACAGGCAGGATCATTGTGCACCGTAGCCTCAAACAATCCTCCCACCTCAGCCTCTCGAGTGGCTAGGATTATAGGTGTGTTCCACTGTGTACCCGGCCACTGTTGAAATCTTAGCCTCCAAGTTTATCCTATTAGGAGGTGGGGTCTTTGGGAGGTGATTAGGTCATGAAGGTGGAGCCCTCATGAATGGAATTAGTGCCTTTATAAAAGAAGCCTCAGAAAGGTCTGTCACCCCACTCTGCTATGTGAGGTTATAGCAAAAAGACAGTTGTCTATGAACCAGGAAGCGGTGGCTCACCAGACACTGAATCTGCCAGAAACTTGATCTTGGACTTCCCAGCCTTCAGAATTGTGAGAAATAAATTTTTGTTGTTTATAAGCCACCTAGTCCATAATATTTTGGTATAGCAGCCAGAATGGACTAAGCCTTAATGAGACCAGAGGCCTTGGGATTTCCCTCACATTCTCTGAGTAAACACCCCCCTCCCCATCCTAGACCATCTTTGCAGTAATTTAATTTCCCCTGTGTTAAACTTCCACAGGAACTCTGAGCCATTGTGTGGCACTGGCTGCCTGGATTTCACATGATTTTTCTTTTTTTTTTTTTTTTTTTTTTATACAGAGTTTTGTTCTTGTTGCCAAGGCTGAAGTGCAGTGGTGCAATCTCGGCTCACTGCAAGCTCCAGGGTTCAAGCGATTCTCCTGCCTCAGCCTCCCGAGTAGCTGGGATTACAGGCATGCACCACCATGCCCAGCTAATTTTGTATTTTTTGTAGAGATGAGGTTTCTCCATGTTGGTCAGACTAGTCTGGAACTCTCGACCTCAGGTGATCTGCCCGTGTCAGCCCCCCAAAGTGCTGGGATTACAGGCGTGAACCACTGCAACTGGCCCACAGGATTGTTTTCACTCAGGAAGATGGTGTGCTCCTCTGTGCCCACACCCTGCATGCATCAGCCAATGGACCTTCCCATGCATCAGAGGCAGCTGGTCTGGAATGCTCAGTCCATGTCGGAAAACACACACGAACATGCTGAAGGGGCGATAGAGCACACAAGGCTCTTGTTATCTCAGGCCTGTCCAACGGCTGTCTTATGTGAATGAGGAGAGCTAAGAGCACAGTTGCTGCTGTCACTGCTGCTGATTACTGAATTTTTTTTTAAGCCTCTATCCTTGTCCTCTGTTGTTCAGAATGAATTATAAATATGCACAATGGTGGTTTAATCCAAACCTTAATATCCTTTTCCTTCTCTGCCCTCCCTTGATGTGGGGAGTAGGGATGGGAGGAGTCAGGAAGAAACTTCTGAAAAGCTGATTTTCCAGTTTGACTAGAAAATAGATTACCAGCCCCAACCACTCTCCTCTCCTCCCAAAACATGACTGTCCATAGATCAGAAATTATCACTGCTATTTATTTTATTGGAGGGAATTGACTGGCTTGATAGAAAAAGACAGTCAAATAAACACTCTGCAATGGTTCATGAATCTGTTTAGATTGGTTGAGTATATAGTAGTCGTGATTATCTTTACAGGCCCTGATACAATTTAACACATTAGGATTAAAACAACCATGTGAATAATGCTTGTTATAAGTAAGCACCAATAGAGGTGTTTTGTTTTTTGCTAATCTATGGGAGAAAAAAAATTTAATTTCTAATTGTAAACATTTGATTCTATTCATTAGTAAGTTCCTGCCCCCCACCTCTGCAAGTGGGGAAAATACCACCATTATCGGAACAATAGCACCAAAATCTAAGAAAAGAGTTTTGAACTGGGATAATCGTGATGGTCTTGGGTACCTATCCCTACCTGGGAATTGTTTTGAGTGTGGGGCACACAGCAGCTCCACATGGCTCACTCCACTGTTGTCTTGGTTTGTGCCAAGGACATCAAAGGAAAAGAGGAAATGCTACCACCTCTACTTTGGAATAATGAGATTCTGTGTGTACTCTAGTGTGAGGCCCTTCAGAGCCCTCAGTCCACCCTGTGCTAGCCTGCTTCAGGCCTAGTAGCTTCTCCTTCTTTCCATCATTATGGAGTATATCAGTCTGCTAGGGCTGCCATAACAAAATACCACAGACTGGGTGCCTTCATCAACAGATGTTTAATTGCTTGAAGTTCTAGAGGCCGGGAGTCCCAGACCAAGGTCTTGCAGGATCAGTTTCTGGCGAGGGCTCTCTTTCAGGCTTATAGATGGCCACCTTCTCACTATGCCCTCACACGGCAGGGAGAGAAAGAGTGAGCTCTCTGGTGCCTCTTCTTACAAGGATCCTAATCCTATCAGGGCTCCACCCTTATGACCTCATTTAATCTTGATTATTTCCTTACTCCAAATGCAGTCACACTGAAGGTTAGGATTCCAACATTTGCAATTCAGTCTATAGCATTCTGCCCTGACTCCCACAAAAAATTCATGTTCTTATTGCATGCAGAATATATTTATTCCACCCCATCAGCCTCAAAAAATCTTTTTAAAAATTTTTAAACTTATTTTTAAATTGTATTATATTCACATCTTCTTGGACACCAATTTTTAATTTGTATTAAAACAATTTTTTTTTGGCTGGGCACGGTGGCTCACACCTGTAATCCCAGCGCTTTGGGAGGCCGAGATAGGCAGATCACAAGGTCAAGAGATCGAGACCATCTGGCCAACATGGTAAAACCCTGTCTCTACTAAAAATACAAAAATGAGCTTGGTGTGGTGGTGCGTGCCTGTAGTCCCAGCTACTGGGGAGGCTGAGGCAAGAGAATCATTTGAACCTGGGAGGCAGAGATTGCAGTGAGCCGAGATAGCACCATTGCACTACAGCCTGCCAGCTGAGCAAGATTCCATCTCAAAAAACAAAAACAAACAAAAAAGCAACAACAAAAATATTTTTGAGATAAACTCTCACCCTCTCACCCAGGTTGGAGTGCAGTGGCGAGATCTCGGCTCACTGCAACCTTCGCCTCCTGGGTTCAAGTGATTCTCGTGTCTCAGCCTCCTAAGTAGCTGGCTTTTGTATTTTTAGTAGGGACAGTGTTTCACCATGTTGGCCAGGCTGGTCTCAAACTCCTGACCTCAAGTGATCCACCTGCCTTGGCCTCCCAAAGTGTTGGGATTACAGGTGTGAGCCACTGCACCTGGCTTGTCTACCAATTAAAATTTTTTTGTTTTTAATTATTATATTTACATCTTCTTTTTTAAACTTTTATTATATTTACAGCTTCTTCCCTAAACTCAACACATTCCAGCATCAATTCTAAAGCTCATAGTCTCATCTAAATATCATCTAAATCAGATATGGGTGAGACTTGCAGTACATTCACCCTTAGGCAAAATTCCTCTCCAGCTGTGAACCTGTGAAACCAGACAAGTTACGTACTTCCAGATACAATGGTGAACAGCCATAGGATAGACATTCCCATTCCAAAAGAGAGAAATTGGAAGGAAGAAAGAGATGATGATCCCAAGCAAGTCCAAAATCTAGCAAGGGAAATTCTATTCAATTTTAAGCCTCAAGCATAATACTTTTTGGCTCAATACTCCACCTTTTAGGCCCACTGGGGAGTCTGTCCCATATTTAGGACCTACTGGGGAAGCAGTCTCGCCTCCACAGCTCTGCCCCCACAGGGATTTATACCCTCAGGGCTCCACAGTGTAGCCCCACCCACAAGGCTTCAGTCAGAGGCTGTCTGGCCACTTGAAACTGAGGCAATCACCCCACCCTTTGAAACCAAGGAGACAGCCCTGATGGTATCTGAATCACCTTTGAGGTCATTCTTCACTTTTACTTGCAGAATAAGGATTTAAGAAGTTCAATAGCCTTCTTTCATTTCATCTTGTTTTCTCTTTCCACTTTATTTAGTTCAAACTGACAGTGTCTTTGCTGGTATAATCCCATCTCTATTCCTGGCTTTTGCTAAGATGGTTAATGAAGTTTATGAGTCTTAGTCATGACCTCTTTATCAAATAGTTTTAGTTTTAGTTCTTTTTTCAGAATAAGTTTTTTCTTTTTTCTTTCTTTCTTTTTTTTCCAATATGGATAGACTTTCCCAAATCCTCTATTTCTGGTTCCTTTATGCTTAACAATTCCTTCTTGAACTAATTTCTCTCCTTTCCCATTTTGCTGTAAGCAGTCAGGAGGAACAAAGTTGCTCCTTCAGCACTCTGCTTAGAAATCTCCTCAGCTAAATATCCAGTTATATTGCTCACAAGTTCTGCTTTCCACAAAACACTTTTTAACCAAGTTATTCACCACTTTATTTATTTATTTATTTATTTATTTATGAGACAGAGTCTTGCTCTGTCACTCATGCTGGAGTGCAGTGGTATCATCTTGGCTCATTGCAACCTCTGCCTTCTGGGTTCAAGCAATTCTCATGCCTCAGCCTCCCAAGTAGCTGGGACTACAGGCATGTGGTACCACACTCCACTAATTTTTGTATTTTTAGTAGAGATGGATGAGGTTTCACCATATTGGCCAGTTTGGTCTTGAAATCCTGGTCTCAAGTGATCTGCCCACCTCAGCTTCCCAAAGTGCTGGGATTACAGGCGTGAGCCACCATGCCCTGTCTTCACCATTTTGTAACAGGTTTCCTTTCCTCCAGTTTCCAATAACATGATCCTCATTTCTGTCTGACATTTCACCAGAATTACCCTTAATATCCATGTTTCTTGCATGTACCTCAAAAATCTTGCAGCCTCTACCCATTATCCGGTTCCAAAGCCACTTCTACATGTTTAGGTATTTGTTACAGCACCACCTCATGTCTCACTACCAAAAAAAATGTATTAGCCAGAGTTCCCCAGGGAAGCAGTACAAACAGCATATGTGTGTGTGTGTGTGTGTGTGTGTGTGTGTGTGTGTGTGATATGAGAGAGAAAGACAGCAAGAAAGAGGTATTAGGGTAATTGGTTCATGTGATTATCGAGGCTAAGAAGTTGCAAGATCTGCAGTCAGCAATCTAGAGACCCAAGAGAGCAATGGTGTAGTTCTAGTCCAAGTCTGAAGTTCTGAGAACCAGACAGCAAGTGGTATAAATTCAAGTCCAAAAGCCACCAAAATTGAGACCCACAAAGAGCCAATGTTTCCATTAAAGTCCAAAGGCAGAAGACCAATATCCTAGCTCAAGGAGTAAGACAGATAAAATTCCCTTTTACTGAGCATTTTTGTTCTATTCAGGCTTTTGCCTGATTGAATAAGGCCCACCCATATTAGGGAACAAAATCTGCTTCACTCAGTCTTCTGATTCATATGTTTATCTCATCCAGGAATGCTTCCACAGGCATGCCTGGAATAATGTTTGACCAAATGTCTGGGCACCTCATGTCCCAGTCAAGTTGACACATAACATGAACTACCATAAGAATCATTCAAGAGAGGTAATAATAGATTATTTAGACCTTTCCCCCAACAGGCTTTTATTGAGTATATACTAAGTGCAAAGTCCCATTCCTAAGGCTGTTTCATGCAAATTTAATTCTGTTCCATTGGATTTTATTCCAACCATGGAACTGACCATTACTACAGATAGTAAGTTCATGTCCACCGAGGTCTTTCTGTAGTCGCCAACTGGACAGCCTAGTCTAGCTCACGGTTTCTAGGATTCTAGGTGATGGATGGTGATAATGTTATAAAACAGGTGGTAGTTTGGGGAAGGCAGGGAGGGAGAAGCTGTACTAGACCAGTTGTGTGTGTCTTCAGGAGCATATGGATTACCTTGGGAGCTTGTTAAAATGCAGATGCTGATTCAGGAAGTCTGAGATTCTGCATTTCTATCAAGTTCTCAGGTGATGCTGATACTGCTGGGCCAGAGACAACATTTTGAGTAGTAAGGTATTAGATGAGCTTTAAGGTCCCTTCTGATTCTCTAAATTCAGTCCAATTCAGCAAGTGTTCATTAAGAACTCACTGTGTACCATGATGCCATGAAGTAGCCAATAGAGGTATGAAAGTGTTTTCTCCCTTCAAAAAGCAAACTTATATTTAGAAAGCTGGACAAATATCCTGCCTGGCCAACATGGTGAAACCCTGTCTCTACTAAAAATACAAAAATTAGCTGGGCATAGTGGTGGGTGCCTGTAATCCCAGCTACTCGGGAGGCTGAGGTGGGAGAATAACTTGAACCTGGGAGGCAGAGGTTGCAGCAAGTTGAGATCATGCCATTGCACTCCAGCCTAGGAAGCAAGAACGAGACTCCATCTCAAAAAAAAAAAACAACAAAAAAAAACTGGACAAATAGCCACAAGTCCCACAGATTATACAATGACTCAACCTTCTGGGTTAACTTGAGTGTCTAGACTCAGGACAGCATTGTGCTTGAATTTTTTTTTTTTGTTTGTTTTGTTTTTTTGAGATAGAGTCTCACTCTGTCACCAGGCGGGAGTACAGTGGTGTGATCTTGGCTCACTGTAACTTCTGCCTCCCAGGTTAAAGTGATTCTCCTTCCTCAGCCTCCTGAGTAGCTGGTTCTACAAGTATGCGCCACCACACCAGCCAATTTTTGTATTTTTATTTATTTATTTATTATTTATTTTTATTTTTTTATTTTTTTGAGACGGAATCTGGCTCTGTCACCCAGGCTGGAGTGCAATGGCATGATCTCAGCTCACTGCAACTTCTGCCTCCCAGGCTCAAGCGATTCTCCTGCCTCAGCTTCCCCAGTAGCTGGAACTACAGGCGCATGCTGCCACGCCCAGCTAATTTTTGTATTTTTAGTAGAGAAGGGGTTTCATCATGTTGGCCAGAATGGTTTCAATCTCTTGACCTCATGATCTAGCCGCCTCAGCCTCCCAAAGTGCTGGGATTACAGGTGTGAGCCACCATGCCTGGCCTAATTTTTGTATTTTTAGTAGAGATGAGGTTTCACCATGTTGGCCAGGACGGTATTGATCTCTTGACCTCATGATCTGCCTCCCTCAGCCTCCCAAAGTGCTGGGATACAGGCGTGAGCCACAGCACCTGGCAGAAATTTTTATACAAAAGCCTTCCTAAGAAATTTGATCTCCTTTTTTTTTTAGGAAGTCAGAGAACTGAAATTTAGTGGTTTAGCCACCTAGAAAAGTAACCTGAATAGAATAGTAATACAGAGAAGAAGATCAACTAGATGGAAAACTGTAAGGTTCTATCTAAGCCCACAGGGGCAGCCATAGTGGGCTAAGACACTGACAAAACACCAGCCGTATACTCAAGGGGGCCCTGGGAAAGGACACCTCTGACTCAGTGTTCTAGGGTCAGAGTTCCTCTAGGGAGGAACACAGGGGAGATACTTGGTGGGGAATAGCCAGCACTGTGGATGAAGGTCATGGACACCCCTGTGGGAGCGGCCATCAGGCCTAAGGAAGGGCCAGTGCATACCAGTCTTTTCCCAAGCTAGGACTAGTTTCCCTGATCTCTTAGGTTCATCTGGCAGTGGCGGAGGTGGGGAGGGAAGTTGGGAGCTAGTCAATGGGCTGGTAAAACTACAAACAAGAATGGGAGAAAGCAGTGGCTATGGGGTTAGAGAGGGGAACACTTGTGGGCACAAAGGAGGAAGGGGTGGAATGACAGGGTGGACCCCTTATGGCCTTGGCTATTAGGTATGTGAAAAGCCAGCAACAGCCAAAACCCTTGCTAAGCAGGGCTTTTTATAGTCACTCACTCAGGCTGCTCTTGTGATTTGGGGCAAGGGCAGGATCCACTGCCCTGATGACCCTCCTCACACACTCCAGTTCTCAGCCCCATTTGCCAAGCCCTAATCTCCATTCCACTAGCTTCCCTCCATGGAGACCCTGATAAGATTGAGGGCAACTGGAAGCCCAGATACAGACCCTCCCCACTTGGTCTCTTCCCAACACACACACACACACACACACACACACACACACACACACACCCCTAACCAGGCCAGAGACTTGAGCTCAGACTGCCTGGAGCTGGTGGGGGTTGGAAAAAGGGGAGGGGGGAGGGAAGGAAGAGAAGAATCAAACAGAAACCTTCTCATCTTTCTATCAGCAGCCATGCAAGGAATATTGTTCAGCATGGCACAAAAGCGGCACTGAAAATAGCTGCACCCAGAGCGGGGCTGCCAACCACTGCCTGAGATAACGTCTACGTGGAGACACTGGTGTCTTTGTGGGGCTGTCAGTGTCCCTATTGTTCCCGAGCCTATTGCCTGGGGAATATTGTTCCCAGCTTTTGTCTCCCCCGGCTCACTTTTGTTTGCCTTTACTTACCATTTCATTCCCGCTCCCTTTGTGCTTTCCCATTCCCTCCTTTGTCTCTCCCTCTCTAAGCCTGCCTGTGGCTGTGGATTGGTGCCCAGGGAGACAATAGGCCCTACCCCCTCCCAACCTACAGCCCCACCCTGAACCACACACACCCCATAGTTCCATCCTGCTTCTCCTTCTCCCAAGTGGCACCCAAGATGTCCCAAAGGCAAGAGAGCCTTGAGGGAGGGTGGGCTTCAAGCAACCCATTCCCCTCCTTGTGACAAGGCAGAAAGGCCATTGGAATATTTGGTTCCCAGAGGAGGTCTGAAATGTCTGATGTGGGTCCCTGCCTCTTTCTGGATCTCTCTCTCTCTCTCTCTTTTTTTTTTTTTTTTTTTTTTTTAACAAATTAGGTTTTGGGTCCAGTCAAAGGAATAAGGACAAGCTCATGCTCCACATCCCCCAAACCCTCTTTCAAGTGCCCAGCATGCACTTCTCTGACCAGGGCACTCCGTTTTCTTCCCCCTCCCTGTCAGCCTCAAGGATCAAAGCGACCTCTGTTTATTTGCACATTCAAATCCAGACTGCCTCCAGTAACTCGACCCAGTCAGGCGCCAGGATGGTGCAAGAAAAGCCCCGCCTGCACCCTCCCCATCCAGCAGCCCTTTTGGCTGAACTGGGTAGAAAGGGGGCAGGAGTCTCCTAGGGTCAGAGTAGGGAGTGCAAGAGGAGTGGGCAGTGAGGAAAATTAGACTGCCAGTCCCTTCAGAATGGCCTCTGGGTCCTCTCACCTTAGTGACGGGGGGAAACTGAGGCATCAAAAGAGATTTAGAGGCTGGCACAGTGGCTCATGCCTGTCATCCCAGCACTTTGGGAGGCCAAGACAGGCAGATCACTTGAGGTCAGGAGTTCGAGAACAGCCTGGCCAACATGATGAATCCCCATCTCTACTAAAAATACAAAAATCAGCCCAGCATGGTGGTGGGTGCCTGTAATCCCAGCTACTTAGGTGGCTGCGGCGGGAGAATGGCTTGAACCCGGGAGATGGATGTTGCAGCAGTGAGCCAAGATGGCGCCACTGTACTCCAGCCTGGGTGACGGAACAAGACTATGTCTCAGAAAAAAAAAAAAAGAGATAGAGAGAGAGAGAGAAATTTAGAAAACGCCGCAATCAAACCCGGAGCTTGCTTGCCAACCTAGAGCATAGGCAGGTGTCCAATCCCAGTCCTGCAGAGAGATTCTTCTCAGTTCTAGCCAGGAGAAGAAAGGCACCAGGTAGTGCTTAAGGTGCTGGGTTGACTTGTAGAAAATGCTTTTTCTTCTGCCTCCCCTATCTTCCTGCTTCACTACAGATGGGAACAGCGACTGGAGAGTGGAGGAAGCTTTTACTTTGGTGGGAGGCAGGTTGGGAGCAGGGATGTAATCTGAAGCCAGAGAGGAGGCTCTACTCTCCCATTGTTCTAATTCCAAGGACAATGGGAATATTCTCCAGAGAGTCATTCTTTGAAAAGCTGGAAATTGGGCAGGGGATTTCCGGAAAGTTTGAATGGAAGCCAGGCTTGGCTGTGAGGAGACCAGAGGAGGAGGAAGGGAAAGAGGAAGGGAAGGAGGCCGTCTCTGGGTTCAGAGAAAAGTACTACTGGGCTCTGAGGACAAATCTGCCCTCCTGATTTCATGGCTATCAATCCCAGACTGCCCATTTTTTGTTCTGATTCTTGCTCCACCCGTCTCCTCTATCTCCCTTCTCTAGCCAGGATCAGTTTAGATTCTTAATACTCTTCAAGTAGAAGGAGCAGCAAAAAACTTTGTCCCTGCCTTGGAGGCAAGAATTTAGTCTGATCCACCTTTGCAACTCTAGCCCATAGTGCAGAGCCCAGAGCATATGCAGAGCTTGGTAAATGAGCAAATAATGGATTCTTGAAAACATTATGGACTCTTGATCTTAGAGAGTCACTTTGACTATCCCGGAACTTCCTGTAGGGTAGGTATGGAACTGAAGGTTTCAGGTGAGAAAAATCTAAAGGTGAAGGATAAGATTCTGGGATAGATCAGACAAGTAGTGTGGAACGTGGGGTGCAATTAACAGACAGCAATGACACAGCAATGTAGGACAGTATTTGGCCTCTAGAACAAAATCCCCTGCCTCAATCCTCTGTAGTCTTTCCACTCACTCTACGTAGTCTGAGCTGTCTTTCAAAGATACAGAGGTGATCACTTTTTGGCTCTGTGTAAAACCATTGGCAGCTTCCCTCTGCCTTCCCTCTGCCTTCAGTTACTTGTGAGGCACTAAAATGGAACTCTTCAAGGACAGGGCAATCTTGATTTTTTCTGTATTCACCACAGGTAACTGGTGCCTGGCCAGCGCTACAGGCACCCAGTAAATGTGGAACTGAACTAACTGACAAGTGTGTGGGTCAATGTTGCCAATTCTACAGTGTTTCCTGGATGGCATTTCAAGTTAGCTACATTCAATGATTTTGATGGTGAGTGTTTTATCCATTCTACAGTTATTGATTTTATCTTTGAAAACAGCCAAGGGCCATGAAAATAAAAACATTCACGTTTATTTTTAAAATTGGTACAGCACTTGGGAGGCGAAAGGTGGGAGGATCACTTGAGGCCAGAAGTTCAAGACCAGCCAGGGCAACATAGCAAGACCTTACCTCTACAAAAAACTTAAAACTTAGCCAGGCATGGTAGCATGCACCTGCAATCCCAGCTACACAGGAAGCTGAGGTGGAAGGACTGCTTGAGCCCAGGAGTTCCAAGTTGCAGTGAACCATGATCATGCCACTGCACTCCAGCCTGGGGAACAGAATAAGACTTCAACTTAAAAAAAAAAAAAAAATTGAGTCATATCTCATCTAACTAGAATATGGCTGAGAACAAGGATGTAAGTTAATGTAGGCTGCAGACTAATCAAAAGCAATGGCATAAAGAAATATATTCCATTTATGTGAGATAACAAAGTATCTCCCTTGCAGCTAGAGATGGCCAAAGAAATATATGTGGAAGAGGTGGAGCATCTGGAAGCTTTAAAAGGAGCTAACTCTGGTGGTCGTTATATCTTTTCACCCTTTTCACTTTCCTCTTTGTCCTAAGAGAATCACTGCTTGAGCCTCAGAGTTTGAGTCCAGCCTGGGCAACATAGCAAGACCCCATCTCTTAAAAAATAAAAAAAACTGGTAGGGGTGGCTCATGCCTGTAATCTCAGCACTTTGGGAGGCCGAGGTGGGTGGATCATGAGGCCAGGAGTTCGAGACCAGCCTGACCAACGTGGTGAAACCCTGTCTCTACTAAAAATATAAAAATTAGTCAGGCGTGGTGGTGCGCACCTGTAATCCCAGCTACCCAGGAGGCTGAGGCAGAAGAATTGCTTGAGTCTGGGAGGCAGAGGTTGCAGTGAGCCGAGATTGCACCACTGCACTCCAGCCTGGGTGACAGAGCGATACTTCGTCTCAAAAAAATATAAATAAAAATAAATAAATAAATAAATAAATAGAACCTGGTCATGGTCACTGGATCTCCAGCAGCCATCTCGTGACCACAAAGGGTCACTGAGTTTGAAACTTTTGTGTTAAGGAAGGCCAAACAGAAAAACAGAAAGTGCTTGAGCCCAGATGACTGAGGAGCCCACAATACAAGCTTCAAATTGCATACCTCTGAAGTTTTTTATACAGGGCGAAAAAAGCTTTTATTACATTAAGTCCTTTAATTCAGGCCTTTATTATTAGAAGTCAGGTACAATGCCTCACTAATAAAGCACATGAGTTCTATCAATAAAGAAATACATTTCTATATCATTTCTTTGTTTGCTGAACTAATAGGAAAAAGAAAAGGAATCATAAGAGATATTCCATTGTTTGCTAGAGCACATGAGTAATCCTGTGGGTTTTGAAAGTGAAGTCAGAAGCTGAGTTTGGAGGCAGGAGCTAGAGACATAGAGACAGTACATTTGTTCTGGCAGTAAAGCAGGAGGAATCATTCTGAGGTGACTGGGGAGCAGTGTAGAGCCCAAGCAACAGGCAAAAGATTGCTATAGACGTATATATGGACACTGGAATCAAGTGGCAGCTTACAGCCAGAAAGAAGAGAAGAAGGGGAAAAACTCTAAAAGAAGACACAAGTGGCCAGGCGTGGTGGCTCACGCCTGTAATACCAGCAATTTGGGAGGCCGAGGCAGGTGGGATGCTTTAGGTCAGGAGTTCGAGACCAGCCTGGCCAACATGGCAAAACCCCATCTCTACATCTCTACTAAAAATACAAAAATTACCCAGGCCCCGTGGTGGGTGCCTGTTATCCCAGCTACTCGGGAGGCTGAGGCAGGAGAATCACTTGAACCCGGGAGGAGGTTGCAGTGAGCCAAGATCGCACCACTGTACTCCAGCCTGAGCAACAGAGCAAGACTCTGTTTAAAAAAACAAGAAGACACAAGAACTAAAAAAACACACTCAAGCCTGTAATCCCAGCACTTTGGGAGGCCGAGACGGGTAGATCACGAGGTCAAGAGATTGAGACCATCCTGGCTAACACGGTGAAACCCCGTCTCTACTAAAAGGTGAGGTGGCGGGCGCCTATAGTCCCAGCTACTTGGGAGGCTGAGGCAGGAGAATGGCGTGAACCCGGGAGGCGGAGCTTGCAGTGAGCTGAGATTCGGCCACTGCACTCCAGCCTGGGCGACAGAGCGAGACTCCGTCTCAAAAAAAATAAAAAAATAAAAAAAAGTCTATCAATGTTAATGACACTTAAATCCAAATAGGTGTATAAACTTCATCAGGGCCTGAAGGCATGAGGTTTTTGCAACACTACACAAAAGTGGATGATTCAAAATAATGAGTACATGCCATCAAAGCAAGTCTGCTCCATTTAGTCATGCGGGAATCAAGTTCTGGGTCAAGACAGCAGGTGGAGCAAAGTTGAAACCTCCTCCTTCTCCAAACACATAAAATGAGAGAGGGAATAGGTTTAAAAACTCATAGCCACACTTGAAAACAAGAAATGGAAATCTTAAAAGCTACTAAAGAGGGAAGACAGATTATTTACCAAGAAATAAGAATCAGATTGGGCTGGGTGAGGTGGCTCAGGTCTGTAATCCCAGCACTTTGAGAGGCTGAGGAGGGAGGATGACTTGAGCCCAGGAGTTCTGGGCAACATGGTGAGATCCTGTCTCTCCAGAAAAAATTTTTTTTTTTTTTTTGAGATGGAGTGTCATTCTTATTGCCCAGGCTGGAGTGCAATGGCTCAACCTCAGCCCACTGCAACCTCCGCCTACTAGGTTCAAGCGATTCTCCTGCCTCAGCCTCCCAAGTAGCTGGGATTACAGGCATCCACCATCATGCCCGGCTAATTTTTGTATTGTTAGTGGAGATGGGGTTTCATCATGTTGGCTAGGCTGGTCTCGAAGTCCTGACCTCAGGTGATCCACCTGCCTCAGCCTGCCAAAGTGATGGGATTACAGCGCCTGGCTTACAGAAAATTTAAAAACTGGCCAGGTGTGGTGGTGTGTGCCTGTAGTCCCAGGCTGAGGTGGGAGGATCACTTGAACCCAGGAGATCGAGACTTGCAGTGACCTGTGACTGTGCCACTGCACTCCAGCCTGGGCAACAGAGTGAGACCCTGTCTCAAAAAAATAAAATAAAATAAAATAAAATAAAATAAAATAAAATAAAATAAAATAAATCAGATTGATTCCAGACTTTCTCATATGTAAGCAGATGCCAAAAGGCAATGGAATAAAATCCTGAAAATGCTGAAATAAAATAATGTTAAATGTAAAATTCTATGCCCAGTAAGATACACGAACTCTGAAATTTTACTAATCACAGACTCTCACTGAAAGAACTGCTTGAACAAAAAGAAAAGTGAATTCTGAAGGAGAAAATGTAAGAATCAAAATGCAACACATACACATCTGTAATTTTTTTTTAGAGACAGAGCCTTGCTCTTCTCACCCAGGCTGGAGTGCTGTGGTGCAATTATATCTCACTGCAGCCTCAAATTCTTAGATCCTTCCACCTCAGTCTCCCAAGTAACTGGGATTACAGGCATCCATCACCACACCTGGTTAATTATTTTATTTTTTGTAGAGACAGGGTCTTACTATGTTGCCTAGGCTGGTCTTGAACTCCTAGACAGAAGTGATCCTCCTGCCTCAGCCTCTCAAAGTGCTGTGATTACAAGCGTGAGCCACCACATCCGGCCACATCTTTAATTTTAAAAACCAAATACATGGGTAGGTGGTGTCACAGTAACAAACAGCCTCCACACACCCCAAGGGCTTACATGCATACAGGTGTGTTTACTGCTCTGGTCAACCCAGCTGCAGATGGCCAGGGTTCTGCTCGACGTGTCTTCTTTATTCTGGGATTTAAGTGGAAGCAAACGCTTCTACGACAAAGATGCTGTTTTCACAGCAGAGGGAAATGAAAAGTGGCAGAACCAAAGCATCAGCTAGGAAGTAGCACAGAGCCAGTCGCCCACAAAACTAAGTCAGATGGCCACACCTGCCATAAATGGGATGTGTCCTGCAAGTCACGTGGCAATGAGAAGGGTGCATAAGATCCTCTCAGGAAAGGGCATAAATAATTTGAAAATAGTAATACAACAGGAAAAAAGACTGGGACATTGTGACTGCTAACAGCTGTTTATTCTCGAGTGGAAAAATACAGGTAATTATGTTTTGTATTTTCAAAGTTCTCAAAACAAAAAAGACACAGGAGAAAATTTAGATCCACTAGAACACAATTTTATCCTGCTTTTTAAAGTTTAATCTTAACCTTGTGAGCATTTGCTCATATCATTAATAGTGTTTTCCATTTTTTGTTATATGAGGCAGAGATCTAATATGGTTTAGAAAGACCAAAACGGATGAGATAATACAGCTTTGGGGCTTAACAGGATAAAATTATGCACATTTACAAGGAATTTGGATATCTGATATTTTACTGTATGTGATTATGACTCTGAGTGCCATATAACTTTAAATAATTAAATAGAAAACTTCATTTTTAAAAATGAAAAGATGCCAACTAATATTGAGCACCTAAAAATAATGGACAGTGAGAGAATCGTGAAGAAATGGTGCTTATCAATAACTCAGGTATTTTTAGTTGTCAGAAAAAAATTGTGAAAGGCTGTGAAATGGATCAAAGAATTACTAAATGTCTTCAGTGAAAACCATGCTTTATGTAGAGCTCACCCTTCTAGGTTACCTGATTCTATGGGACTTGCACCTTTCATTGTCTCTAAGCTATTTTACAACACTAGAAGTTGTAAACAACTGATAGCAATGCAAATAATTCTGCTTTATACACATGAAAATGAATCTTGTCTAGTGGAGGGGCAATTGATTCTTCTCTCTTCCTATCCCCACAAAAAGCCAGTTTTGCATCTATTTATAAATTCATTTTTTGCCCTATTTATATGTGTGACCTTTGAATTCTCTTTAGAACTGGTTGAAACATCTTACTGATGCCTTCATTAATGAGTTAAATAAAATCTTTGATATGCGTTCACTTTATATTTGAGTTGTGGTTTTATATATAGAGAGAGACTATATATATTGATTACCCTTTAATACTGAATATTCTACGAAACTTCATTTGAACACTTATTAGGAGTCAGCCTTTGAAGCTGTTTTTGCAAATATATAAAACAATTTTTGAAGTATTAACCATTGCCTTTCCTTTATGACTTTTTCCTTGACTTACACCCCATTTGACCCAAGGTTATTCCATCAGATTCTCTCTCTTAGTAATGTGTCTTAGTGAGTGTGGGTTGCTGTAACAAAATACCATAGACTCGATGGCTTAAACAAAAATGTATTTCTTACAGTTCTGGAGGCTGGAAGTCCACTCTCAGGGTGCCAGCCAGCTTGGCTCCTGGAGAAGCCACTCTGCCTGGCTTGCAAGATGGTTGTTTTCTTGCCATGGCCTTTCCCTGGTGGAGAGAAAGCTAGCTCTCTGGTCTCTTCTTATAAGGGCACTAATGCCATCATGTAGGCCCCACTCTCGTGACCTCATCTAACCCTAGTTATCTCCCAAATGCTCTGTCTCCAAATGCCATCACCCTGGGGTTAAGGCTTCGACGTATGAGTTTTGGGGTGACACAATTCAGCCCATGGCATAATATAAATTCAAAGACAACTGTGAGTTCTGAGGCTGGGGGTGAGGTGATATCTTATTGGCAATGGTGGGGTCATCTTGTGCGGGGTAGTGGCTAGAAATGCAAAAGAGGAGGTGGAGGCAGGTACGCTGAGAGGGCACCTGCAGCTCAGTGCAGACCACCGCCTCCTGCTTCCTGACTTTCTGGGTACCTTTCTATTTCTGAAAATCATCCAGAATTTTTCCAGCAAATTTTTTTTCTTTAAAAATTCTAAATTTTTTTCTCTAAATTTCCTTTTTTGTATGAGCTGATTTCTGTTATCTGCAATCAGAACAAGTTTAACCAAAACAAAGTGGCATCAAGAAGTAGGCCATAGAATTGGAAAAAACTGCTTTAAAGTTCATATGGAACCAAAAAAGAGCCCACATCTCCAAGACAATCCTAAGTCAAAAGAACAAAGCTGGAAGCATCACGCTACCTGACTTCAAACTATACTACAAGGCTACAGTAACCAAAACA
>NW_012104031.1:2297009-2316516 GCF_000951045.1 Mandrillus leucophaeus
TGTAAATGACGAGTTGATGGGTGCAGCACACCAACATGGCACAAGTATACATATGTAATAAACCTGCATGTTATGCACATGTACTCTACAACTTAAAGTATAATAATAATAAATAAATTAAAAAAAAAAAAAAAAAAGAAGTAGGCCATAAAACCATTACCCTGGTGAAATCCAAGTCTCCATCTCTACCTCCTGGATCTTTGTGGCTGGAGAAAAACACTCAGCCTCACTGCCTTGTTTTCCCTTTAAATTCATGCATCTCAATCTCAGTGAGTTTTCCTGCTGCCCAGCAATCATCCCTTACTTCCCTGGTGTATTTACTCTCCCACCCCACTCTCCTATTTCACATCCTGTCCTCTCTCCTCAAACCTCCAATACCTCCTCCCACGTCCTCACCCTGGGCGGAAACCTTCCTTGCTCCTTCACTAAGAAAATGGAAATCATCAGAAGAGAACTTCTAGAGATTATCACCACTTCTACCCACATGGCTTCTGGAACGCAGTGGTGTCTCGGTTTTCTTTCTACTTCACAGGTTCCTCCTTCTCAATCTCCTTTGCTAGCTTATCTTCTCCTAAACCTCTCAATCTAAGCTGTCCAACAAGTTAGCCACTGGCCTCACATCGCTATAGAGCATTAGATATGTGGTTAGCCAGAATTGAGATTGCTGTAAAGTGTTCCGGACACATAAGATTGCAAAGACTTGGCCGGGCGAGGTGGCTCACATCTGTAATCCCAACACTTTGGGAGGCTAAGGTGGGTGGATCATGAGGTCAAGAGATCGAGACCATGCTGGCTAACACGGTGAAACCCATCTCTACTAAAAATACAAAAAATTAGCGGGGTGTGGTGGCAGATGCCTGTAGTCCCAGCTACTTGGGAAGCTGAGGCAGGAGAATGGTGTGAACCTGGGAGGCGGAGCTTGCAGTGAGCCAAGATTACGCCACTGTACTCTAGCCTGGGAGACAGAGCCAGACTCCATCTCAAGAAAAAAAAAATGATTGCAAAGACTTACTAGGAGTAAAAGGGATGTAAAATATTTTATTGTGAATTTTTATGTTGCTTACATGATTAAATGGTAAAACTTTGGATATCTTGGGTTAAATAAAATATAGTTTAAAATTAATTGTGCCTGTTTCTTTTTTCCTTATTTTTAAATTTTATATTATTTATCTATTTTTTTGAGACATAGCCTCACACCCAGGCTGTAGTACAATGGTGTGATCATGGCTCACTACAGCCCCCAGCTCCTGGGCTCATGTGATCCTCCTGTCTTAGCCTCCCAGTTAGCTGGGACTACAGGTGCATGACCATCATGCCCAACTAATTTTCCTTTTCCTTTATGGCTTCCTGGCCAGGTGTGGTGGCTCATCCTGTAATCCCAGTACTTCAGGAAGTGGAGGCAGGAGGTTGACTTAAGCCTAGGAGTTCAATACTAGCCTGGGTAACATGGCAAAACCCCATCTCAAAATAAAATACGAAAATTGGCCAGGCGTGGTGGCATGTTTTTGTGGTCCCAGCTACTGGGGAGGCTGAGGTGGGGGGACTGCTTGAGCCCAAGAAGTCGAGGCTGCAGTTAGCTGTGATCATGCCCCTACGCTCTGGCATGAGTGACAGAGCAAGACTCTGTCTCAAAAAATAAACAAACCAAAAGTGCAGCTAGTGGAAAATTTTAAATCAATATGGCTCACATTATGTGTTTATTCTTCAGTACTGTTCTAAAAGTTGCAATACCCCAGGGCTCAATCTTTGACCCTCTGTTCTTTCTCTACTGTTATTCTCTTATCCAATTTTATGGCTTTAAATACTTAATATATGCCAAGAACTCCCAAATCTAAATTTCTAGCCCAGACCTCTCCTCTGAGCTCCTGACTTGTCTATCCAACTGCCTGCTCAACTTCTCCATAAGAAATACACACCCCAAGCTGGTGCTTCCCTAAGCCTTCCCCATCTCAGTTCATGGCAACTCTACCCTTCTCATTGCTCAAGAGAGAACCTTGAAGTCAGCTTCGACTCCTTTCCTTCTCTCAAACACCATACCCATTTCTTCCTGTGGGTTTCTCTTCAGAGTATATCTGAAATCTAACCAATTTTCATTATTTTCCCTGCTGCCACCATCATTTCTTGCCTGCATTGCTGGAATAGTAACAGGTCTTCTAGCTTCTACCCTTGCACCTCCATAGTCTGTTCTCAACACAGCTGCCTGAGTGATCCTTTGAAAACAGAGTGGCTCCTGTCACTCCTCTGTTCAAAATCCAGCCACAACTCCCCATGTCTCTGAGAGTAAAAACCCAAGTCCTACAGTGGCTACAAGGCCCTACATGGTTCAACCCCCATCAATTCTCTGGCCTTGTCTTACAGTGGCTACAAGGCCCTACACAGTTCAACCTCCATCAATTCTCTGGCCTTGTCTCCTGCCATTCTCATTCACCCAGTCCAGCCACACTGCTGTTTCTTAAAGTACCAGGCATGCTCCCGCCTTGAGGCCTCAGTATTAGTTGCTGTCTCTGCCTGGGATGCTCTGCTCTTAAATGTTCAGATCTGATTCTCTTACTTCCTTCAAGTCTTTGTTCAAATGTCACAATCTAAACTGGGCTCCTCTGTTTAAAATCGCTACCTCCCACAGATCTTTTTACCCCCATTTACTTTTTCTTTTGTCCGAAGAACTTACTTATCACCCCTCAACATCCTGTACAATTTACTTAGTTATTATGTTTGTTGTTATCCCACCCACCTACCCCATACCCCTAGAATGGAAGGTCCTCTTGGGCAAGGAACTTGTGTCTCTTGCCTCCTGGTGCATTTCAAGTGCTCACAACTGTGTCCGGCATGTAAGAGGCACTCAGTACTGCTATTGTTTGAATGCCCCCTCCAAAACTCATGTTGAAATTTAATTGCCATCGTGATGATATTACGAAGTGGGATTGTTAAGAGACAATTAGGCCATGAGGGCCCTGCCCTCATGAATGGATTAATGCTGTTATCTCCAGAGTGGGTTCCTGATAAAAAGCGAGTTGGGGCCTGTCTGCTCTAGCTGGCTTATATCTACTCTCTTGCCCTTCTGCCTTCCGCCATGGGATGGATGCAGCAAGAAGGTCCCGGCCAGATGCGGGCCTCTCCACCTTGGACTTCCCAGCCTCCAGAACTACAAGAAATTAATCTCTGTTCTTTATAAATTACCCAGTCTATGGTATTCCATTATAGCAACAGAAAACAAATCTGTTGAGTGAGATTTAGGCTAATCGGAACAGTTCAATGATTTTGACAAGGGACAATAAGGCAAATTCCAGTTCAAATGTGCAAAGCTGGAAGCAGGGAAAAAAAACTGAACTACAAACCAGATTCTGAAATCCAGATGAATCAATCAACAACTTGCAAGGCCCAAATACAGTTAACCAAGTGCTCTAATTTGCTCCATTTTTGTGTAAAAATGGTTGATACACTTGACTGGAAAAATGTGGAATCCTAAAACATTTATTGGGAACATGGAGAAGACACTAACAATTGTGGAAACTCTGGTCTTGGACCCTCTGAAACAGCCTCTTGTCATGCACCCTTTTGCTGAAAGAGGGCTCTCATTCCAAGGCTAAGACTGGAATGCAGTTTGGGGGCAGGGGCAACATTCCTGGAAAGATTAAAGAAGATAGGTTGCTTGCAACTCCCTTGATACCCTTTTGTTCTGGGTCTGTGCCTGAAGGCTAAGGCCATTAAGCAGAAAACAACTGGCGTTGCTAAGAAATGGAAGAAACATAGTCCTTGCCCAGGCCTGGCTTTTCACCTCAGTAGGGTTGGAAATACACATGGTAAGATCCAGCAACGTTGCTGATATTCTTTCACCCATAAACAAACATTTCTTTTTTCTTTTTTCTTTATTTATTTTTTTTGAGATGGAGTCTCACTCTGTTGCCCAGGCTGGAGTGCAGTGGAGCAATCTTGGCTCACTGCAACCTCCACCTCCCAGGTTTAAGTGATTCTTCTGCCTCAGCCTCCCAAGTAGCTGGGACTACAGGCACGTGCCACCACACCGGGCTAATTTTTGTGTTTTTAGTAGAGATAGGGTTCACCGTATTGGCCAGGCTGGTCTTGAACTCCTGACCTTGTGATCTGCCCACCTCAGCCTCCCAAAGTGCTGGGATTACAGGCATAAGCCACTGTGCCTGGCAACAAACATTTCTTGAGCTTCTATTATGGCCAGACACATTCTTGGCCTTGATGAAACAGTGATGAGAATTTTTAATATAAGGTCCCTGGTTTCATGGAGCTTATGTCCCAGTTGGGAAGACAGAAAATAATCAAGTAAAAAGGGATTTAGGTAGTTTCAGATGATGGCACTTGGTAGACACTAAGAAGAAAATTAAAAACGGGAATATGATGTGGGAGAAACTAGTTTAGATAAGGTGGTCAGGGAAGGTCTCTGAGGTCTATTAGATACAAAAAGCCAAACTAACGATTTTCTTGCTCTCACACTCAAAGCAGCTCAGAACACTTAACTTGTGATCACCAAATCATGTTGGCATTTCTCCCTACCAATTCTCCAGAGTACAGTAACTGCATATCCTATAATTCAATTCAATTCTGACACTAGATACCTGGACACAGCATCAGATCCCACAGGGTGAGGGCTCAGTCCCCCAGGATGGCCCCACTTCAGGTACCAATTGCAAGTTATGACCTGTGATTCTGACCTATCAGCTATAAATCCAGGTTCCCACAATCCCCCTCCTCGGGTTTGATAATTTGCTGGGACAGCCCATAGAATCCAGGGAAACACTTACTTATGTTTACTGGTTTATTGCAAAGCCTATTTATTATAAGGGGTAGAGATGAAAAGCCAGATGCAGAAGCGCATAGGGAAACGTGGGGGAAGAGGTACCTCCATGTGTTCAGCAACTTGAAAGGTCATCAGATCTTGTTAAGGAGTTTTTATAGAGCTTAACTTCCAGCTTTCAGCCCCCTTTCCTGGAGGCTGGCGGATGGGCTGAAAGTTCCAACCCTCTAATTCTCTAATCACTGGGTCTTTTTGGTGACTGGCCACATCCTGGGCTATCTAGGGGCTTCACCCCAAATCACTCATTAGCATGAACCCAGGTGTGATCAAAGGGGGCTCATTATGAATAACAAAAGGCACCTCTATCACTCAGGATATTCTAAGGGTTTTAGGAGCCCTGTGACAGGAACTGGGATATGTCATATCATGCCAAAAAGGGTAATATTTCCTCTAAGACCAGATGATGAAAAGGATCCAGCCATGCAAAGAACATTCAGGTAGAGAGAAGAACAAGCACCGAGGCTCTGGGCTGGGGAGGATGTTCATGGAGCACCAAGGAAATATATGTGGCTCTAGAGAAGTGAGTGAGAAGAGAAGGGACAGAAGATGAAGCTGGAGAAGTCACGTGGGGTTAGACTATGCAGTGGGACACTGACAGTTACAAAGTGAGTATCATATTCTGACTTTAATTTTATAAATATTGCTCTAAACTGTAGGGATGGTTAAAAAGCTAATTCAATACACCAGGTGAAAAGACTTATGGCTTGGACAAGGAGGGTGGTGTTTGTGATGGAAATAAAAAGACATGGATGAATTCAGAGATACTAGATATTTTACAGTATGAAAAACCGGATGCACCAGACAATTAACCATAGTAATTTGTATTCAACAGTGAAAACAAAGGGGTGATGTAAGGGATCAGAATATGCCACCCCATGATATGCCACTTTGGCATAAGGATTATTTTGAGCTGAAAGCAATTGAGAAACAGCAGACACTGAAAAAAATTCTCTGCCATCCCCCTCATTTGCCTGAAAGTCTGACATGAATTTTCATTTGTAGAGATGTCTCTCTCTCCCACACCAGCAACAGAAGGACAACTATGAAACTCTTAATTACCAGAGACAACTCGAGACCTTAACAGCCCAGAAATGGCACAGAGAGGAATCTACATAGAAACCTTATAAAATAGCCCTTATCATCCATTAGTTTCCTTCACATATCTACCTTGACACAGTTTACCATCCCTAAAAGGCCTAAATTGCTTTTCCTTTTCTTTTTGTTTTTGTTTTTTGTTTTTTTTTTTTTTTTGAGACGGAGTCTCACTCTGACACCCAGGCTGGAGTGCAATGGTGTGACCTTGGCTCACTGCAAACACCACCTCCCAGGTTCAAACGATTCTCCTGCCTCAGTCTCCCAAGTAACTGGGATTACAGCACCCACCACCACACCCAGCTAATTTTTGTATTTTTAGTAGAGATGGAGTTTCACCATGTTGGCCAGGCTGGTCTCGAACTCTGCCCTCCTCGGCCTCCCGAAGTGCTGGGATTACAGGTGTAAGCCACCATGCCCGGCCCCTTTCCTTTTTTTTATTTGAAATAAGGCCTCACTCTGTTGCCTAGGCTGGAGTGCAGTGGCACAATCAAGGCTCACTGCAGCCTCAACCTCCTGGGTTCAAGTGATCCTGAGTAGCTGGGATCACAGGCATGCACCACTATGCTTGTCTAACTTCTTTATTTTGTAGAGACAGGGTTTCCCTATGTTGTCCAGGCTGATCTCAAACTCCTAGGCTCAAGCGATTCTCTTGCCCTGACCTCCCAGAGTGCTGGAATTGTTGGTATGAGCCACCACACTCAGCCCTAAATTGCTTTTCCTTTATCTTGTCACTTCTCTACAAATTTATTGTTCTTTGCTAACATGCTATATAAGCCCCAAGTTCTAAACATCCCTTTGAGTTACTCATCACTGAGTTCTTCTTGCATATATCCATGTTGCTTTTGTTAATAAGCTCTGTTTGTTTTTCTCGTGTTTATCTGTCTTACCTCAGTTTAATTTCTGGCGCCCCAGCTGCAGAACCTAGAAGGGTAGACAAAAAGGTTTTTTCCTCCCCTACCGTGGATAATTGTGCACTATCTGTCACACAACAGCATTTATATACTCTCAAAGTGGTAGAAATGAACATGCTCATTAAAAAAACCCTAAAGATACAGTCTCTCTGTTGCATATAAAAATAAGAAGCACGTAACTTAAAATTATGCTTAGTAATCAGTGTTTCTTGGAAATGGTCTAGATACCTAATTAATATCCATTAATTGTTGCAATTTAGAATCACTCTAAAATTTTAAGTTACCAAAGATCTTGGAAACTACAAGCTAATTATTGTCGAAATAAAGTTTATTGGAATGATTTTTCTATTTGGTTAAACATAAATTTATATGTTTTATAATCTTAAACATTATGTAGAACTAATGCTAACTTATTCAATCAGTAGATCTGTAGGAGTTAAAGGGCATACCTAAGTAGAATAAAAATGTACACTTATACTTAATGTCTGTAATTCAGAGAAAATATAACCAATAGTATTAAGCTAGTTTTGCTTGTTAGCGATTTACCTAAATTATATTAACTCGAGTTCTTAAAATGTTTCTGAGTTAGTTTCTATAATAATACTTCTTTTTTCACATTAAAAATATTAGAAGGCCGGGTGCAGTGGCTTATGCCTGTAATTCCAGAACTTTTGGAGGCTAAGGGAGGCAGGTCACTTAAGCCCAGGAGTTTAAGACAAGCCTGGGCAACATGGAGAAACCCCATCACTACAAAAAATACAAAAATTAGCCAGTTGTGATGACATTTGCCTATAGGTAGTCCCAGCTATTTGCGAGGCTGAAGCAAGAGGATCACTTGAGCCCAGGAGGTCTAAGCTGCAGTGAGTCATGATAGTGCCACTGCACTCCAGCCTAGGTGACAGGGTGAGACCCTGTGTCAGAAAAAAAAAAAAAAAAATAGAGGTTAAATTTCATTAATTTCTGGGAATTTTAGGAATATTTCACTTATATAAGTGTTTATCTCTAAGTCAATCAAAATATAATTATTCTAAGAGGCTTTGTAATCTAAATTATTAATACCATCTGGAGGTAGGATAATACTACACATTCACACAACGAGCGTAAAGACTTCCGTGAGTTATGGACACATGAACACACAGACAGACTGAGAAAGAACTCTTAGGGCTCCAATTCTAAAATTTCAACTATGGGTCAAGCATAACCATAAGGTGGGTCACACAGTTAGAGTTAGCACAGCCAGGATTCCAGCCCTGGTACTCTAGCTCCACATGGACTAAGTGATTGAGTTAATCACTTGCAGTAGCCCTACTTTATGGCCAAGTGCGGTGGCTCACACCTGTAATCCCAGCACTTTGGGAGGCCAAGATAGGTGGATCACCTGAGGTCGGGAGTTCGAGACCAGCCTGACCAACATGGAGAAACCCTGTCTCTACTAAAAATACAAAAATTAGCCAGGCATGATGGTGGGCACCTGTAATCCCAGCTACTCAGGAGGCTGAGGCAGGAGAATCGCTTGAACCTGGGAGGCGGAGGTTGCAGTGAGCCAAGATTGCACCACTGTACTCCAGCCTGGGCGATAGACTGAGACTCCACCTCAAAAAAAAAAAAAAAAAAAAAAAGTCCTACTTTACAAAAATGGGGAAAATCAGTGTAGTTAAAATAAAGATTTCCTCTTAGAAAGGGGGAATAAAGGAAACTTCCAGTACATTTTGATAGCAAATGAGGTACCCAGGTCCTGCTGGGCAGGAACAGATACTGAGGTAAAAATACAACACCTACATGGCCAGGAGTGGTGGCTCACATCTGTAATCCCTGCACTTTGGGAGGCTAAAGCAGGTGAATCACTGGAGGTCAGGAATTCAAGACCAGCCTGGCCAACATGGTGAAACCTCGTCCCTACTAAAAATACAAAAATTAGTTGGGTGTGGCGGCGGGCACCTATAATTCCAGCTACTTGGGAGGCTGAGTCATGAGAATCGCTTGAATCCAGAAGGCGGGAGTTGCAGTGGGCCAAGATCGTGCCGTTGCACTCCAGCCTGGGCGACAGAGCAAGACTCCGTCTCAAAAAAAAAAAAAGTCAAATTTGTAAACATAGAAAGAATAAAGTCATCCTAATTTCAGAGATCACTTAGCTACCACTTTCCAGGAGCTCTCTAGTCTTGATAAGGGCAAAGATATCACAGCTGTCTTATTTAATTTTTTCTGGATGGTCCTAAACCAAGGTGGCAGGTTTAGTTTAAAAATAGGAGATACTATGTCCCCTTCTCTAAATTACAAGACCTTTCAGAATACTGTGATATTTTGACTTAGAAAAAATATATAAATAAACTTTTTAGATTAGGCAACTGGAAATATCTAGAACAAGGACACCTCTATGTCTAGTCTAGACAAAGACACCTGTTCATAGTATAAGGAAAAGGAACACTGAAAGAACAGTTGCTCTACCTTAGCTCAAAAGATAGGATCTGAAAAGACAAAGAACAAAGTTTGGTTGCCAAATGACAGCTCTGCAGGAGTAGCTGCTCTGGTCTGTCCACAACTGCCCTTAACACAAAAGGGAGAAATTTCCACGCAATTGCAAAAACAGAATACTTTCTTTCTACCATAAACCCTACCACCATTCTATCATTCTCTTCCTTGGAGTAACAAAAAGTTTTCAGTGGTAGAAATCTCAAATACACCTCAGTCTCTGTCTTTGTCTCAGCTGTTTCCTGTCTGTTTGGGCTTTCTCACTAGCCAATATACTGTTCTGCTTAGTAATTTCACTCCAGTGAATTTGTCATAAGTGGAGTACCATAATTTGACCAATAGTTTGATGATGGCAGAGACTGACTAATCGCTGCCTAATGCTTCCCCTATAAACATCTCAAACCTCAGACCTAGCTGTGATAGACTCTGGGTCAAAGACAATTCAGATGTAGGACACACAACAAAGGCTGGATCCTTAAAGATCTCAGCTGATCTAGTTATGACCTCCCAAAACTGCTGCAAAAAGGAGGATGTCGAAGCCCTTTAGGCTGTCTTATCTTGTATACTGCCAGAAAACAAAAACAAAAACAAAAACAAACTTCCTTGCACTAGCCCTTATATTACCTGCATTCTGCCTATCAAAAAGTCCTA
Organism: Mandrillus leucophaeus; assembly: GCF_000951045.1. NCBI lineage: Eukaryota > Metazoa > Chordata > Mammalia > Primates > Cercopithecidae > Mandrillus > Mandrillus leucophaeus. The sequence continues at coordinate 2,306,961 of NW_012104031.1, forward strand.
TAGGTTCAGCAGCCACATCGTACAAGAACTAGGGCTATTAATAATTTGCTTTCTTGCTTCCCTATAATCGTCAATGCCAATTACATCCTATCCTCAATCCCTGAAACAGCTACTTACTTTATAGTCATAGGCCTATTCCTTACATGCTTTAGAATGTCCTTGCAAACATACTCATATGTTTTTTTATTTGGGAAAACCAACAATACATGTGGACAATGATGCCCAAAGGGCTTACAGAAGCATCCTCTTATTTCACTCAAGTACTCAACAATAACCCTGGAGACATCCAATTCTCCTAGGAATCTATTCTTATAAAATATGATGCCTCTCTGTTATGCTCTCCAGATGAAGAGGCTTGCAAAATTGATTTTCTCCATTTGCAGAGAGTGTTTACATACAAGGCACACAATGTCTCCAAGAATAAACTCCCAAGTTTATCACATCCAAGTCCATTATCTAGGTCATGACATCACACAAGATGGAAAGCATCTTTGTTGAAAAACTTTAGGGACTTGCCCCCATCCAATTACTAAAAGACAACATCAAGGATTTCTCAGCCTCGTAGAAAACCATAGATATTGGATTCCTAATTTTCAGAATTTGCTGTCCCTTTAAATGTTCTGATAACAGCAGAAATACCTGAGCCCTTGTGCTGGACGGGTTCACTTGAGACTATTTTCTATAACTTAAAGGACTCCCTTCAAAACATTCCTATCCTTGAATTTCCCAATTACTATAAACCTTTCTATGTATACATGAAAGATCAGTACAAATCTTGGGGGCTTCTAAATCAAAAGCTCAATGGACATCATAGTCCAGTAGCTTATTTTGGCCTCTCACTTGACCCTGTAGCAAAAGCCTACCCTTCTTGTTTGTGTGTAGTCACAGCAGCTGCAAAGTTAACTGAAGCCTTTGATGATTTAGTCTTAGGATTTCCACTTAACCTCATGGTCCCTCATGCTGTTCAAGCCTTATATTCAACTAAAAGCCACCCGACATTTTTGTGCTTCTAGACCGACCTCCTATGGAATCCTTCTACTCTAACATGCATATATTTCCAGTACTGCAATACCCTAAACCTCACCACCTTTCTTTCCCTTCCAGAGGAAGGCGAACCTCATGACTGTCATGCATGAGTTTGGGAGGATTCTTTGCCTTACTCTGATCTTGATTTCTAATTTAATTCCACTGAAGTAAAATAACACACTTAATATAATTTGATTTATTTTAAATGTATTAAGACTTGTTTTATGTCCCAGAATATGGTCTGTGGTATATGGTTCCATGTGTGCTAAAAAAGAATTTTCAGACCAGGCGTGGTGGCTCACGCCTGTAATCCCAGCACTTTGGGAGGCTGAGATGGGCGGATCACGAGGTCAGGAGTTCAAGACCAGTCTGACCAACATGGTGAAACCCAATCTCTACTAAAAATACAAAAATTAGCTGGGCATGGTGGTGCACACCTGTAATCCCAGCTACTCAGGAGGCTGAGGCAGGAGAATTGCTCGAACCTAGGAGGTGAATGTTGCAGTGAGCCGAGATCGTGCCACTGCACTTCAGCCTGGGTGACAGAGTGAGACTCTGTCTCAAAACAAAAACAAACAAACAAACAAACAAACAAAGAATTTTCAAAAATAAACGAATGAAATAAAAAATAAGGCTGGGCACAGTGGCTCACACCATAATCCCAGCACTTTGGGAGGCTATGGAAGGGGCATCACTTGAGACCAGGCGTTCAAGACCAGCATCAGCACCATAGTGAGATCCTGCCTTTACAAAGTAAATAAATAAAAAAGAATATTCTTGCAAGGGTTTGGGTCAACTATAAAGTTAGAGGTCATAGTCTTCAAGACTGTCCTCACCTCTGACACCAACTAAAAACTCAGGATGTTCCCAAAACCACTCTAAGTTTGTTTTTTTTGTTTTGTTTTTTTTTTTTTTGAGACAGAGTCTCACTCTGTCGCCCAGGCTGGAGTGCAGTGGCACGATCTCGGCTCACTGCAAGCTCTGCCTCCCAGGTTCATGCCATTCTCCTGCCTGCTGGGTTCATGCCATTCTCCCGCCTCAGCCTCCTGAGTAGCTGGGACTACAGGCGCCCGCCACCATGCCCAGCTAATTTTTTGTATTTTTAGTAGAGATGGGGTTTCACCATGGTTTCAATCTCCTGACCTTGTGATCTGCCCACCTCAGCCTCCCAAAGTGCTGGGATTATAGGCGTGAGCCACCGCGCCCGGCCCACTCTAAGTTTTGATAACTTGCTAGAACTCATATAACCCACTGAAAATATACTCATGGCTATAGCTGTGATTATTGGGAAAAGGTACAATTAAAATCAGCCACGATACAAGCACGTTAAACAGAGTCTAGGAGAAGTATCCAACATGCAGTTCCTGTTTTCCTTTCTCTGTGGAATCAGGACTCATCATTGGTTTGTGACAATATACAAGAAGTATTACCATCCAGGAAAGCTTACCTGAGCTTCAGTGTCCAGAGTTTTTATTGGAGCCTCATCATAAAGGCATGATTGATTGCCCATATGGTTGAATTCAGTCTCCAGGTTGGCTTCTACCAGGTAACCCAAAGCCCCTACTCTCAGACTATTAGCTGTGGCCAGCCCCACCCCATATGATGTGGCCAGCCCCTGCTTTAAACAAAGACATTTCTATACAGTCTGACACAGATTATCTGCCAGAAGCTGAGGGCAAAGGCCAGACCTCTCTTTGGGAAAGGCCAAATTTTTTACTAAACACTTTTGTGGTTCTATAAAGTGTTCTAGAAATGTCAATTAAGTAAAATTGGTTGATAGCTTATGCCACATCTTTTATATCCTTCCCCATTTTCTGTTTATTTGTTACATCCATCATTGAGAGACAGGCATTGCAATCTTCAACTATAATTGTGGATTTGTCTAATTTTAGTTACCTCAGTATTTTCTTAATGTATGCTCTGCTATCAGGTACATAAACATTTAAGATTATTATGCCCTTTTGATAAATTGACATCTTTATCATGAAAGGATCCTCTTTATCCCTTGTCATATTGTTTTATCTGAAATACATTTTGTTGGATATTAACATAGATACTCCAGTTTACTTTTCCTTTTTTGTAACAGTGTTACTGAAATAAAATTCACACATACCTCTCTTTGAAGTGTACAATTTAGTGACTTTTAGTATATTCACAGAGTTCACATCTATCACCACATCCATCACATAAATTTGTGATAATTCCAGAACATAAATATAAGCATATATATGAACATATATATCAATCTATATCTATATTATATTTTTCTTTTTTATTACAGCTTATTTTTATTACAGCTTACTTTTCTTTTTATTACAGAGTTACAAGTGTTTTTCAAATATTCTGGATATAACTCCTCTATCTGATATATAGAGATATATATATATATATTTGTGGAGACAGGATCTTGCTGTGTTGACCAGACTGGTCTCAAACTCCTGGCCTCAAGTGATCTTCCTCCCTTGGTTTCCCGAGATACTGGGATTACAGACATGGGCCACTGCACTGTCATCCAGAACATTTTAATCAACTTAAAAAGAAGCCACATCAGTCGCTACTCCCCATTTTCCCTAACTAACAGCCTGGCTACCACTAATCTACCTTTTCTCTTTATGAATTGACCCTTCTGGACATTTCATATACATAGGGTCATATAATATGTGATGTTTTGTGTCTAGCTTCTTTCAGTTAGCTAGCATAATGTATTCAAGGTTCATCTATGTAATTGTATGTATCAGAACTTCTTTTCTTTTTATGGCCAAATAATGTTCTATTGTATGAATATGACATTTATCTGTTGATAGACATTTGGATTATTTGCAGTTTTTGCTGATTATAAATAATGATGCTATGAACATTCATGTGTAATTGTTTGTGTGACACATGTTTTCAATTCTCTTGGTACATACCTTGAGTATATACCTAGGAGTGGAATTGCTGTGTCATATGGTAACTCTAGGTTAACTTTTTGAGGGGTTGTCCAGCAGTTTTCGAGAATAACTATGCCATTTTGCATTCCTAAAAACAATTTAAAAGAGCTCCAATTACCCACAGCCTCACCAATACTTGTTATTATTCTTCTTTTTCATTATAGCTATTCTAGTGGGTGTGTAGTGATATTGTATTTCTTTCTGGTTTTGCTTTATATTTCTGTATTGACATATAGTGACATTGGGCACCTTGTCATGAGCCCATCAACCATTTGTGTATCTTCTTTGAAAAAATGTCTGTTCAAATCCTTTGACTATTTTTAAATTGGCTTATTTGTCTTTTTTTCTTTTTCTTTTTTTTAGATAATGTCTGGCTCTGTTGCCCAGTCTGGAGTGCAGTGGTGCCATCTTGGTGACTGCAATCTCTACCTCCCACCTCAAGCTATCCTCCCACCTTAGCTACCCAAGTAGCTGAGACTACAGGCACACACTGCCATGCCCGGCCAAGTTTCGTATTTTTCATAGAGATGGGAAGTCACCATGTTGTCCAGACTGGTCTTGAACTCATGAGCTCAAGTGATCTGCCTGTCTTGGCCTCCCAAAGTGCTGGGATTACAAGTCGAAGCCACCACACCCAGCTTATTTTTCTTTTTATTACAGAGTTACAAGCATTCTTCAAATATTCTGGATATAACTCCTCTATCTGATATATGACTTGAAAATATTTTCTCACATTCCAGGGGTCATTTTTTTTTTCTCTTTCTTTTCTCTAATAATTCATCGCTCTTTCTTTCTTGAGATAGGTCTCACTCTGTCACTCAGGCTGAAGTGCAGTGGTGTTATCACAGCTCATGGCAGCTTCAACTTCCTGGTCTCAAGCAATCCTCCCACCTCAGCCTCCTAAGTAGCTGGGAACATAGATGCATGCCACTATGCCTAGCTATTTTTTTTTTTTTTTTGTAGAGATGAGGGTCTCCCTGTGTTACCCAGGCTAGTCTTGAACTCCTGGGATCAAGTAGTCCTCCGGCCACAGCCTCCCAAAGTGCTGGGATTACAGGCATGAGCCCTGGGCTTTTTCACTTTCTTGATGATATTCGTCAAACCATGAAAGTTGCTTTTTCTTTCTTTCTTTCTCTCTTTTTTTTTTTTTTTTTTTGAGTTGGAGGCTCACTCTGTTGCCCAGCCTGGAGTGCAGTGGCATGATCTCAGCTCACTACAAGCTCCACCTCCTGGGCTCAAGTGACTCTCCTGCCTCACTCTCCCAAGTAGCTGGGATTACACGCACATGTCACCATGCCTGGCTAATTTTTGTATTTTTAGTAGAGACAGGGTTTCACCATGTTAACCAGGCCGGTCTTGAACTCCTGACATCAGGTAATCTGCCTGCCTCAGCCTCCCAAAGTGTTGGGATTACAGGTGTGAGCCACCGCACCCCGTTGAAAAGTTTCTAGTATGATGAATTTCAATTTATCTATTCTTTCTTTGTCTCTTGTGCTTTTGGTGTCATCTCCAAAAACCTATTGTCTAATCCAGAGTCAAGAATATTTATACATATGTTTTCTTCTAAGAGTTTTATAGTTTTAGTTCTTAAATTTAAGTCTATGACCCCTTTTTGACTTAATTTTTGTATATTGTGTGAGGTTGGGGTCCAAATTCATTTTTTGCATGTGGCTATTCAACTTTTCCCATACCATTTATTGAAGAAAATATTCTTTCATTCCTATTGAATGGTTTTGGAACTCTTATTAAAAACCAATTGGTGATTGATATATGGATTTATTTTGGGACTCTCAATTCTATTTCATTGATTTATATTTCTGTCCTCATGCCCATACCAGACTATCTTTTGTATTGTTTTGTTTTCTTTCTATATATAGAGAGAACAAAAAGAGAGAACAAAATAAACCCATATGTATTTTATTTATATATATATTTTTATTTATATATAAAAATATATTTATTTATATATATTTGTTATACATAATATTATATATTATATAATAGTATATATTGTTAAAGGAAACTATATGTGGCCTGAGAAGAACTCCAAACTTCTATATTTGAGTACTTGTGGATGAACTGTAACCTAACTTAATAGGTAGACAAGATTGAAACCCTAATTTAGAAGTATGCACCTGTAACAATAGCTGAGCACTGGCAAATCCCAGTAGCTATACTTCAACCACTCGTAGACTGCTGACTGTTCAAACTGTGTTCAAATAAGGCAAAAGCCGACCTGTAACCAGTCCAGTTGTTTCTGTACCTCTCTCTCAATTTCTGTACATCACTTTCCTTTTTTGTCTATAAATTTATTCTGACCACAAGGCAACCCAGGAGTCTCTGAATCTGCTGTGATTCTGGGGGCTGCCCAATTTGCAAATAATTCATTGCTCAATTAAACTCCTTTAAATTTAATTCAGCAGAAGCTTTTCTTTTAACAGATGATGTCAGAAGTGGGGTCTGAAGTGGAGCTTCTCACCACCCCCAGGAGTCCTGAGTCAACAAGCAAGGTACCTGCAGGACCCACTTGTATACATTGATCTCTTGGAGCAGCTAGGGATCATAGGTAAGTTATCTCGATCTTGGAGTTCCACAGATTTGTGTTTTGAGCTCTCTGAGTTTCTTTGGGCAAATTTCTGATCCAAACTGGGTTTGGAAGTCACAACAGAAACTGGACTGGGTCCAGGAACGGATTTGATCTGATAATTAACTGGCTTGGATCCATTAGAGGCCTTTTACATCTGACTGGGTCAGAAAGAAACTGGTAATAAATGGTAACATTGCAGGGGGTGTAAAATTTGGTTTTTAAAAATTTGTGGGGATTTTTGTGTTCTATCTCTTTGTTTCATTTTTCTTGCAGTAGGAAAAAAATCATTGGCTAAGTTAAACAAGGGAACTGGAGAGTAAAGCCAATATTTTAGGTAAAAATGGAATCCTTAATTTCTGGAAAACTGAGTTCCTTCTGGCTTATACATCAGACACAGAAAGCAGCAAAGTCTTACAGAAATGGCAAAATCTTACTAAAGATGACTTACAGTGGAATGTTCTGAATGAACAACAATGCATTGAAGTGTGTTTTAAAATGAAGACTCAAATATTAAATCTTATAAACTTTTAGCTTAGTTATTATCCTGATCCAAAGGAAATAGACTGCTGCAGCACCAACTGGCTGGCTTTGGATAAATAATGGGCCACATTTACCTGAGTAACGGATGGGATTGGGTTAGAGACCCTCCCCTCAGTGAAGTTCCTCTTGGTTAAAAATGGGTTAAAGATGACAGGGCCCAATCAGGGTCAAGTTTGAACCTTGCCAGTTTGATATTTGGTGCCCCATGCAGCCAGTTGAGTGGCATCTTGCAAAATTCAGAGGCTGTTGCCCATGGTTCCATGAAACAGAAAAATATGATTTTCCTTTATGATGTGGCTTGGCCCCCAGGGCTATAGTGTGGAGATCTTGGTCACTAGGACCACTCAGGGAAAGGGAACCCGGAAGCCTGGCATGCAGGCCAAAGGGTAAGAATTTCTTACTAGTCAGACTTCTGGCCCCTCTCTTCCTCTCTCTCTCTGTGCAGACTGGCTGAATGAATGGTAAAAATCATTGTTTATCTCCTCTGTAAAGTTTTGATTAATGGCAAAAATGATTCATGAGGCTCATCGTAAGCTGTATTGTGCTTTTTGTGTCTTTCTGTATTGTTGTCATAATGAGGGGTACCTTAGGATAGAATGCGGGCTTAGGACCCCATAAGCCTGTTGTTCAGGAGGGCTCAGCAAAACTGGTCAGTAATAAACTTTGCTGCAGGTCCTTGAAAAAAAAAAACTGGATGAAGTCTCCATCTGGTCTTGTATGTCCTTGGTGCTTGACCTGGTAACTACGTGGCAGGACTTTCTTTGGGTCTCTGCCATTTTAAAATGCCCAGGTTCAATTCCCAGCTTAGGAAGTGAGTACTTTCTGGTTGGTATTTGGGTAATATTTGCCATTTTTTTATTCTCTTCCCCTCCACAAACTGTCTTGAATTTTCCTTTCTCATAGCACCTGTGAGGTTACTTTCGGTAAAGTTTAAAAGCCAGAAATATCAGCCATTTGGTCTGGCTAAAGTCAGGTAAAAAGAAATTTAAAAGGACTTTTAAAGTCAGCTTAAGTAAAAGTAGATATTCAAGCTCTAACAACCTGGGACTCCTTGGGAAAAACAACAGATAAAAGAGATTCTGTTTTCGGAAAAACCTCTGTTTTCCTCATGAAATCCTAGGAATTGGAAGTGGATAGATTCCTTTCAAAATCTAAGGCTGTGTTCTGTTTTGCATTGCATTATTTGACATTTTTTACTTTGAGAGTATCAGAAATTACTTCACATTATGAGAGAACTTAGATGTGTAATAACTAAGTAGGAAATATACTTTTAGGGATGTCTAGTGACAGTTATGGGGAAATACTTAGCTCTGCACTTGGACAAGAGAAGCATGCTCTTGGCCACATACAAGTATGGAGATGTCTCCACCCCCCACTGAGAGATAAGACTCCCATGGGGATGGGGTGACTCCCTTTTTTTGGGGGGGGATCCAGGATCTGGTATAAAAATGGGACTTAATTTTTGGAGATGTTTTGCTTTCTAGCTGTGCCTGCTTTTTATATTAGACCCTAGAAACTGTATGCTTTTCTGGCCCTGTTCTTCCAAGTACTCCATTGTAAAGCCAGTAATCCAATTAAGAAACCGAGAAACTGGTGCTGGGTGTGGTGGATCATGCCTGTAATCCCAGCATTTTGGGAGGCCAAGGTGGATGGATCACCTGAGGTCAGGAGTTTGAGATCAGCCTGACCAACATGGTGAAACCTCATCTCTACTAAATATACAAAAATTAGCTGGGTGTTGTGCATGCACCTGTAATCCCAGCTACTCAGGAGGCTGAGGCAGGAGAATCACTTGAACCCAGCAGGCAGAGGTTGCAGTGAGCTGAGATTGTGCCACTGTACTCCAACCTGGGCGACAGAGCAAGAATTCATCCAAAAAAAAAAAGAAAGAAAGAAAGAAAGAAACTTAGAAACTGGTAAATGAAAAATCTTACAACTACTGCAACTACTCGATCTTCTTCTGTCTGTCTGTCTGGTTATGTATGTGTTGCGTGTGTATGTTTATATAAAAGCTCTAATTAATTGGCTTTAAGAAAAATAAGCACTTAAGTCAAATATTTTGAAAGAAAAATAGAAACGGTAATGCCTCTTAGTTCATGTCACTTTAGTAATCTTAGGGAAATAAAAAGTTTTAAAGATTATTGGCAAAAATAAAGATATTTGGTCTAAATTAGGGAGGTTAGATATTAGGTTTGCTAAATGTTGTAAAGTCATAAACTGCTTTGACTTTTCAAAATTGTTCAATTTGCCTAGCTTGGAGACATTAGATTCTAGATAAGGCCTAGGGCATGTGGAATTAGCTATGCCCCCTAGCTATGCAAAGAAAGTTATAAAGGAAACATATTTTATATAGAAAAGAATCTTGTGGCTGGGCATGGTGGCTCACGCCTGTAATCCCAGCACTTTGGGAGGCTGAGGTGGGCAGATCACGAGGTCAGGAGTTCAAGACCAGCCTGGCCAACATGGTGAAACC
>NW_012104031.1:2316851-2331727 GCF_000951045.1 Mandrillus leucophaeus
CCAGCTACTCAGGAGGCTGAGGCAGGAGAATCACTTGAACCCGGGAGGCAGAGGTTGCAGTGAGCTGAAATCATGCCATTGCACTCCAGCTTGGGCAACAAGAGTGAAACTCCACCTCAAAAAAAAAAAATGAATATTGTATGGTAAATTCTTGTTCTAAAGTAAAATAACATGTTGTTTAAAAAGAAGGATGTTGGCCAGGTATGGTGGCTCACATCTGTAATTCCAGCACTTTGGTAGCCTGAGGTGGGCAGATCATGAGGTCAGGAGATTGAGACCATCCTGGCTAACATGGTGAAACCTCATCTCTACTAAAAATACATATACAAAATTAGCTGGGCATGGTGGTGGGTGCCTGTAGTCCCAGCTACTTGGGAGGCTGAGGTGGGAGAATGGTGTGAACCTGGAAGGTGGAGCTTGCAGTAAGCCAAGATCCATTGCACTCCAGCCTGGGCGACAGAACAAGACGCTGTCTTTAAAAAAAAAAAAAAAAAAAAAAAAAAAAAGATTATTAAGACAAGTCAGAAAGTCCAGGCATGTTGTAGATGGTCTGTGTAAGTTGTGAAAGGAAATTTATACACCAAAAGTAAAACTTGCTAAGAGTTACCATTATAGCATGTAATTGAAACTACTTAAAAAAATAGATTTATGTGTAAGGTGTGTGAAGAGAGTGAAATGTGTTTTTGGTAAAAGATTATGAGAAGGCATGGTAATGTAAATGGTGTTTGTTTGTTTGTTTTGACAGAGTCTTGCTCTGTCATCCAGGCTGGAGTGCAGTAGCATGATCTCAGCTCCTGCAACGTCTGTCTCCTGGGTTCAAGCAATTCTCCTGCCTCGGCCTCCTGAGTAGCTGGGACTATAGGCACATGCCGCCACACTCAGCTAATTTTTGTATTTTTGGTAAAGACAGTGTTTTGCCATGTTGGCCAGGCTGATCTCAAAGTCCTGAGTTCAGGCAATCCGGCTGCCTCAGACTCCCAAAGTGCTAGGATTACAGGAGTGAGCCACCCCGTCTGGTCCTGGAATGTAAATTTTTGTCTAGTTTAGGGAGTTAAAGGATTTTTTAACTAGATAAGATAAAGCTAAAGGTTTGAGTAAGTTGTGGAAGGTTTGTAAAAATTAATCTTGTAAAAAAAATTCTGTGTGTGAAAATGTTGACTAAATTTAAAGGGGTATAATTCAGTTTTTCTGTAAATCGACATAAAAATAAAAGCACAACAGGCTTTTCTTAAAGCATTGATCTCGTCTTTCACAAAAATTGTAAAGGGCTACAAAAGATTTATAAGAATCTCACCTCATAGTAAAACTGGTTAAGCATAAGGTGTTTTAAACCTTTAGCATAATTGATAGGTTTCCCAAAATTAAATTTCAACATCAAAATTGCCTTTTCTGACCTCTAACTTTGGGATGCAACAGAAGGCCCCTGAAACATCCAAAAGAGAGGTAAACAGGACTATTTGACATTTTAAGTTACATAGGAAGCACTATCAAAATAAAAATAATGTTTAATCTTCTTCAGGTTATATTTTAGTGAATGACATTAATATATGTTCCAAAATTGAATGGGATTTATAAAATTCTAATATGTCTGAGTATATGCTATCAATCATAATTATGGTTTTGATGTTAAGTAATTGTAAACCACAGAAATAACCAAATTTCATTGTCCTTTGTGCCTTTACCTATAACTACTTAAAGTTATTTTCACAGTTCATTGCTTAATGCTGATGTAGTTTCTGAAAACTTCATAAGCATGCAAAATTCTAGAATATGGTGTGTTTTAGGAGATTCATGAAGGGATGGAAAGGACCCGAAAAAGCACTCTTGAATACAGGTTTCTAGTAATTTTAGAATTATATAATTTGAACTGGGTAAGAATTCCTGGAACTTTAATGAAAAGACTGACTGGTTTATAAAACTGCTAACCCAAGTAGAACAAAAATTGACTGAATAACTAGAAAATACCTTGCCAAATTTTAATGTTAAATCAGCTGATAATGAAATTGTTTAGATATACAATTTGAACAAAATCCATGGTCTAAGTCAAATTACCTATGATAACCCATCAGTTAGTGCTTCACATGTAATTTGGAGAAATAACTGGTATTCTGCATTCCATGACTCATCATGGAAAAGACAAAATAATCCAAATTAAATATATTGGTGTGGTAATTTATAAATTGCTAAAATCATTTATAACTAATGTTTGGTTTGTCAAACCCAAATTCCTGGGAGAACAATCAAGGTTCAGGTATATTTGGTTACTGGATGGGCCATTTATACATTTTATAACGGGATTTCATTCAATTATCATTTTTAATGCATGTCTTCTAGTTGTATGAAAGCTCTCCCATGCAAGAGGGCTGATGTTATAACAGTAGATTATTATGCTACAGTGTATTTTCACCAGGTAAAAAAGCTTTTTATGGTTCACTGAGACAGTCAGCCACTTCACAATGTAGAACCCGAAGATTGGATCTTCTGAGAGCATTAGAGAAAGACTGCCCTTGCCATCCACATTGCAATGAAATTTGGGGGTCCTGAACTTTGGGTTCATAATATCACAACTGAGAAGGATCCCTCCACACTCTTGGAACTGTACACTCATTGGAATCCTTAAGGTAAAGCTAACCAAGGAGGTGTCTCCCCAGAAGAAAATGGCATCTTTGATGTGAACAGCTCTTCCTAAGATCATAGATCAAGACTTCTACTGTCATGAGACTCTTATCTTTGATTATTTTTCCTTGTTTATGCCTCTACTAACAACAGAAATGAAAAAGGGGTCTGTTGCTTGCACTTGCACTTATGGTGTATACTTTCATTTGTGAAGGATTTTGCAGTCAGCCGTATATGTGGATAACCTTATACTTTGAAAGATAAAAGATGAAGGCCCAATACTGGTGAGAAACTTTAATGGTACATTCCTTGCCTCATGGTCAGTCAGAAACAGAACATTGATTCACTCCTCTTATCCCACATCATGGGTTAAAGATAAATTGCCAGGAGGCCTTCACTCTTCTAGAAGTGCATCAATTGTTAGGCCCTTTTTCCATGGTTTGGAATAAAAGAGGCAGTGGTTAGAAATGTATCCCTCGTGATAGGCTCTATAGCAGATTCTATTGTAAAGGCTATAGTTACACAACAGACTTTAAATTCTCATGTGAAAGTTATGTTAAATTAGAGAACTGGCTAAACAGAAAAGTAGCTGTGCAGCTGCTGGCACTTGTGGCCTATGGAGAGATACATTAAATGTAGATTATAAAAATTCAGTTTTAGAGGATTCATGAAAAGACCACTTAGTTAAGCGAGTAGACTCTTCATCTAGCTCATTCTTTGATCTATTTGATTTTAGGAGGTTTGGTTTATGGGGACCTTGGGGAAGGAGCATACTTCAAACTCTTGGTATTATCCTCCAATAGTCAAAATAATAGTTTCCTTGGTGCACTGTGTTCTCTCAAAGATTTTTAAATGTTTACATGCAGAATGTCAAATGGTCTGTCTTCAACTAGAATGACAAGAGCTGAAAGAAATGTGCAACCATGAGGACAATATAACCTATGAATGACATGCTGAGACTGGAAACTCAAAATGATGGTAACTGAGAGTGGCACTAAGGCCTTAAGTTTTGTTTTTTGTTATTTTTTTAATCTTTTAATTGTCATTTTGTAGCTCCCCACCACAGCTGCCTCCCACCCTTCCCTTCAGTGATGACGTTTGCAGGCTTCAGGGGACCAGGGAACAAAGCTGGCACCTGGCAGCCCCACCACACTGCCAGCCAAGGAGAACAAGTCAAAATTACAAATTATCACAACAATTAGCGCCTGTACTTGGGGGATCTGCAAATTGAGGAGACCCCTGCTCCTCATTGTACAGGGGTCTATTTGGCAGTGACCTTGCTCTGGAGATGATGATATTCCTTCAGCCTGAGGGAACTGATGTTGATGAACCCGGTGGCATCAATTGGCTCATAATCACCCTGCACGTTCATGCTCACCAGCTCCTCATTGTAGAGAGACAGTGGGGATTCCCAGCCGAGGGTGTACACCTGGCCCTTGAGGACGGACACCTGCACTTTCCCTTCCACTTGCTTCTGGGACTTGGCGATGCAGTGGCGGACAAGTTCACACCCAGGGCTGTGCCAGAAACCAGTGTACATCAGCTCAGCAAATTTTAAGCCCAGGCCTTGTTTGATTTCGTGCACTTCCTGGTCCATGGTGAAGGCCTCGATGTCTAAATGAGCGTGGAAAGGAATGGTGCCTGCTGGAGTCTGGTAGATACCTCGGGACTTCATTCCAATGAAGCAGTTCTCCACGATGTCAATACGGCCCATGCCGTGCGTGCCTGCAACTTCATTCAGGTACATGAAGAGCTCCAAGGAGGTCTAGTGGATGGTGCCATCCTTGATGTTGGTCACCTTCATGGGGACCCCTTTTTTGAACTCGATCTCGAGAATGTCAGGGGTGTTGGGGGCTTTGGCAGGGTCCTGGGTCTTTGTGTAGAGACTCGAGGCGCTTGGTTCTTGGAGTTCTCCAGGATTCCGGCCTCATAGCTGATGTGCATGAGGTTCTCATCCATCTCGACCCAGCTGTTTCTGTACCTCACTTCCGGTTTCTGTAAGTAATTTCCCCGGACGAGGCATCCCTAGGTTTCTCTGAATCTGCTGTGATTCTGAGGGCTGCCAGATTCACGAACTGTTCATTGCTAAATTAAACTCTTTTAAATTTAAATTGGCTGAAGTTTTTCTTTTAACTATATTATATGTATAATATATACTGTTATACATTATTAATATATAACATATACTATTATACATTATTGTATTTTTATATGTGTACTATTATATATTATATAATATATCAATATATAACAATAATTGTATATATTCCATATTTTATATAGTTTATATTTTTTATATGTTATGTATATAATTTCTTTCATTGAGAAATATGTATTTCTCTTTTGCCCTTCCACCACAGAACACATTATCTTAATTAGCTTCGTACAGTTTTTTAATTTTTTTATTTTTTGAGACAGAGTTTTGCTCTTGTTGCCCAGGCTGGAGTGCAACAACATGATCTTGGCTCACTGCAACCTCCACCTCCTGGGTTCAAGTGATTCTTCTGCCTCAACCTCCTGAGTAGCTAGGATTACAGGTGCGCAATACCACACCCGGCTAATTTTTTGTGTTTTCAGTAAAGCTGAGGTTTCACAATGTTGGCCAGTCTGGTTGCGAACTCCTGACCTCAGGTGATCCACTTGCCTTGGCCTCCCAAAGTGTTGGGATTATAGGCGTGAGCCACCATGCCCGGCCATGTAGCAAGTTTTAAACTGAAGTGTGAGTCTTCCAACTTTGTTCTTCTTTTTCAAGATTGTTTTAACTATTCTGGGTCCCTTGCATTTTCATACACATTTCAGGATCACTTTGTCAATTTCTGCACAAAAGGCAGCCAGAATTTTGATAAAACTTACATTAAATCAGTAGATCAATTTGTTGGCATTCTAATGCTATTTTAAAATATTAATATTAAAATATTGCCATTTATTTTATTCTAATTTTTGTGCCATTTTAACAATATTAAATCTGTCAATCTATTGACATAGGATATCTTTACATTTATCTTTAACATCTTTAATTTTTTATATTGACATTTTGCAGTTTTCAGTGTACAAGTATTACCCCTCTCTTTTGTTAAGTTTATTTGTTTTTTGTTTTTTTCAGGCAGGGTCTGGCTCTGTTGCTCAGGCTGGAGTGCAGTGGCATCATCAGAGCTCACTCCTATGGGCTCAAGTGATCCTCTCTCCTCAGCCTCCTGAGTAGCTAGGGCTATAGGCACATGCCACTGTGCCTGGTTAATTTTTAAATTTTTTGAAGAGAAAGGGTCTCACTATGTTGCTCAGACCAGTCTCAACCTCTTGGCCTCATGTGATCCTCCCACTTCAGCTTCCTAAAGGATTGGGATTACAGGCAAGAGCCACTGCTCCCAACCAAATTTATTCTTAAGTATTTTATTCTTTTTGATGCTATTGTAAATGGAACTGTTTACTTAGTTATGTTTTTGGATTGTTCATTGATAGGGTCTAGAAATACAACTGATTTTTATATATTGACCTTGTGTCAATACACTCTTACTAAACTTATTTATGAGTTTGAATTGTTGTGTGTGTGTGGGGGGGGTGGGTGGGTACTTCTTAGTATTTTGTATATACAAGATCTTATCATCTCTGAATAAAAATATTTTTATTTTACTTTTCAATAAAGATATGTTTATTTCCTTTTCTTGCCTATTTGCCTTAGCTGGATCTCAAAATACGATGTTATTATTATTATTATTATTATTATTATTATTATTTTTTGAGATAGAGACTCACTCTGTTGCCCAGGTGGGATGGAGTGCAGTGGTACAATGTTGGCTTACTGCAACCCCTGCCTCCTGGGTTCAAGCAATTCTCCTGCCTCAGTCTCTTGAGTAGCTGGGATTACAGGCATATGCCACCATGCCCGGCTAATTTTTGTATTTTTATTTTTATTTATTTATATTTTTTGAGATGGAGTTTTGCTCTTGTCACACAAGCTGGAGTGCAATGGTGCAATCTCAGCTCGCTGCAGCATCTGCTTCCCAGGTTCAAGCAATTCTGCTGCCTCAACCTCCTGAGTAGCTGGGATTACAGGCACCTGCCACCACACCCAGCTAATTTTTGTATTTTTAGCAGAGACAGGGTTTGGCCATGTTGGCCAGGCTGATCTCAAACTCCTGATATCAGGTGATCCACACACCTCGGCCTCCCAAAGTGCTGGGATTACAGGTGTGAGCCACCACACCTGGCCTGATGTTAAATACTAACAGCAATAGTGAAAGCAGACATTCTTGTCTTGTTCCTCACCCTTTGGTTATTCAGTAGTGTGTTGTTTAATTTTCACATATTTGTGGGAGTCCCAAATTTCCTTCTGTTATTGATTTCTAATTTCATTCCATTGTGATTGGAGAATATGCTTTGCATAATTTCAGTCCTTTTAAACATATTGAGGCTGGTTTTAGGCTTAATACATATTCTATCCTGACGTATGTCTCATGTGCAATTGACACAACATGTATGCTGCTTTTGTTCAGTGACGTGTTCCATAGATGTCTGTTGAGTCTACTTGGTTTATAGTGCTGTTCTCCTGTTTGCTTATTGATCTTCTGCTTTGTTGTTCTATTATTGAAAATGGGGTATTGAAGTCTCCAACTATTATTGTTGAATTGTCTATATCTTGATTCAATTATGTCAATTTTTGCTTTATGTATTTCGAGGCTCAGTTGTTAAGTGTATATATGTTTATAATTGTTATGTATTTCTGATTGACCCTTATCACTCTAAAATGTCCTTCTTTGTCTTCAGTAACAATTTTTCGTCTTGAAATCTATTTTGTCTGATATTAGCATAGCCACTCCAACTATCTTTTAGTTACTATTGCATGGTATATCTCTTTCCTTCCTTTTACCTTTAAATCTTTCCCTCCTTTTACCTTTAAACTCTATGTGTTTTTTAATCTAAAGTATGTCTCATTTAAAAGAAATAACAGCAAAAAAAGGAGAACTAAAGTATATCTTTTGTAGACCATGTATAGTTGGATCACATCTTCCTTTATCCCTTCCAGCAATATCTTCCTCTTCAGTGAACTTTTTTTTTTTTTTTTTTTTTAAGATAGAGTGTTGTTCTTGTTGCCCAGGCTGGAGTGCAATGGTGCAATTTCAGCTCACTGCAACCTCCCAGGTTCAAGTGAT
Source organism: Mandrillus leucophaeus (assembly GCF_000951045.1). Classification (NCBI taxonomy): domain Eukaryota; kingdom Metazoa; phylum Chordata; class Mammalia; order Primates; family Cercopithecidae; genus Mandrillus; species Mandrillus leucophaeus. The sequence goes on from NW_012104031.1 coordinate 2,324,618, forward strand.
TCTCCTGCCTCAGATTCCCAAGTAGCTGGGATTACAGGCATGTTCCACCACATCTGGCTAGTTTTGTATTTTTAGTAGAGACATGGTTTCACCATGTTGGCCAGGCTGGTTTCAAATCCCTGACCTCAGGTGATCCACCCGCCTCAGCCTCCCAAAGTTCTGGGATTACAGGTGTGAACCACAGTGCCTGGCCTTCATTGAAATATTTAGTCAGTTTACATTCAGTGTAATTACCAATGAGGTAGAATATGTCTGCCATTTTGCCTAAAGGGAACTTTAGTATTTCTTGTAGGGCAGATATTTGGTGATGAAATCTCTCAGTTTTTGTTTAACTGAAAATGTCTTAATTTCTCCTTTATTTTTGCAGGATAGTTTTGCTGAATATAGAACTCTTGATTGATAGTCTTTCTTTTAGCACTGAATATGTTATCCCAGGACTTTCTGGCTTCCAGGGTTTCTTTTTTCTTTTTACTTTTTTTTGAGACGGAGTTTCACTCTTATTGCCCTGGCTAGAGTACAATGGTGCAATCTTGGCTCACTGCAACCTCTGCCTCCCGGGTTCAAGCGATTCTCCTGCCTCAACCTCCCAAGTAGCTGGGATTACAGGCATGCGCCACCACACCTGACTAATTTTGTATTTTTAGTAGAGTCAGGGTTTCTCCATGTTGGTCAGGCTGGTCTTGAACTCCTGACCCCAGGTGATCCACCCACCTCCACCTCCCAAAGTGCTGGGACTACAGGTATGAGCCACCATGCCTGGGCTTGGCTTCCAAGGTTTCTGATGAGAAATCAGTTGTTAATTTTACTTAAGAACACTTGTAAGCCGGGCACGGTGGCTCACGACTGTAATCCCAGCACTTTGGGAGGCCGAGGCGGGCGGATCACAAGGTCAGGAGATCGAGACCACGGTGAAACCCCGTCTCTACTAAAAATACAAAAAATTAGCTGGGAGCAGTGGTGGGCACCTGTGGTCCCAGCTACTCAGGAGTCTGAGGCAGGAGAATGGCGTGAACCCAGGAGGTGGAGCTTGCAGTGAGCCGAGATCGTGCCACTGCACTCCAGCCTGGGTGAGACCGAGACTACATCTAAAAAAATAAATAAATAAAAACAAAACAAAACAAAAAAAAGAACACTTGTAGTAATGAGTTGCTTTTCTCTTGCTGCTTTCAAGACTCTCTTTGTCTTTTGATAATTTTGGTTTGTTTGTTTGTTTGTTTGTTTGTTTAGAGATAGGGGTTTGCTCTGTTGCTCAGGCCAGAGTGCAGTGTCTCTATCATAGCTCACTGTAGTCTGGAATTGATCCTCATGCCTAAGCCTTCCAAGTAGCTAGGACTACTGGCACATGCCACCATACTCAGCTAATTTATTTATATTTATATTTTTTGTAGAGTTGAGGGTCTTGCTATGTTGACCAGGCTGGTTCCAAACTACTGGCCTCAAGTGATCCTTTTGCCTTGGTCGCCCAACATGCTGAGATTATAGGTGTGAGACAACATGCTTAGTCTCTTTTAACAGTTTTTGTATGACAAGTCAAGGTGTGGATCCCTTTTAGTTTATCATACTGGGAGTTTATTTTCTTGGATGTGATGACTTTTGTTTGTTGTTGTTTTGTTTCTTTCTAATTTGAAAGGTTTTTGGCCATTATTTGTTTGAATATTCTCTCTGACCATTTTTTCTGTCTTTTCCTTCTGACACTTCCATTATGTGTATGTTGACACACTTTATGGTTTTCCATACATCTCTGAGGACCTTGGTTTTTTTTCCTTCAGTTCCTCAGAATGAGTAATCTCCTCAGTTATTCTGTCTTCAAGTTCTTAGATTCTTTGTTTGGCTTATTTTTGTTTGTTTGTTTTAGAGCAATAGAGTCTTGCCAAAGGGCCCAGGCTGGACTAAAACTCCTTGGTGCAAGTGATGTTCCTGCTAAAGCCTACCAGGTAGTTGGGACTAGAGATGTGTGCCACTGTGCCTGACTGAGTTCTTGGATTCTTTCATATTCTGCTGAAATCTGCTGTTAAGTTTATCCAGTGATTTTTCATTTCAGCTATTTTACTTTTCAACTTCAGAACTTCTGTTTGTTCCTTTTTTAATTAATTAATTTTTTAAAAAGTTGACAAAAAATTATATATAGTGTATAAAATGTTTTGAAATATGTACACACTGTGGAATGACTAAATTGAGCTCATTCACATATGCATTACCTCACATACTGATTGTTTTTTGTGGTAAGAACACTGAAAGTATATTCTCAGCAATTTTCAAGAATACAGTGCATTGTTACTAACCCCAGTCACCATGTTGTATAATAGATCTCTGGAGCAGGGTTTGTCATTGTTGCTAGTTGTTGTTATTGTTTTGTTTAGTGACTTTCCTGGACTAATTCTGTAAAGTCTGTATTCTTTGTAATGTAAAGTCTCTGTTCAATTAGCTTAATGGCCAGTTAATGATTGAACACAGATTTCCTCAACTATCTTGAATGAATAAGTCTTCCAAATTTTGTTGATTCACTTGGTATTGGGGTATAGTTTCAATTGTCTCTCAGGCAGTTTACATCTCTCTTTAGCCTTCATTTCTTGCTTAGGAAAAGCCTTAATATCAGCCAGAGGCAAGAAGACATTGGGGTCTTCTCAGGTCTCTTCTGGGCATGCACACATCATGTGCATGGCCTAATAGATTCCTAGGATTGCATCAGAGCTTTCCAAATCTCCCAGTGAACATCTTATTCTTCAGTTTTTTTCCTTTAAGTTTTTCATCAGCATCTTGTTATCCCCAACTGTTAGCAACACCTCTGGCAGCTTTGATGTTAAACAACTGCCGATGATTGTTTTCAACAAATGTCACATGGATAGGACTATTCACAGAGACTGAGCTGTAACCAATATTCAGACCAATAAAGACAAGCTCTGAGAATAGAACTTTTCATCGAGCTGCCAGACAAGTCAAATAATGACAGTCCTCTGGGATTGAGGCTTTCCTGGAGCTCCAAGTCCATTCTTCCCCCTCCAGTAGTTGCTAGTCTGCTGCTTTTCATAGCTATTGTAATAGCATAGCTATTGGATTTTAATACTACTTTGAAGAGGAGTTAGAATTAGGAAAAGCTTAAAAACCAAATCTCATTGTTCTTACCAAGATTCAGCCATTTTTCTTGACTAAACACTGCTCACATTGCTGCAAACTTGTGTTTAATTTCTAGAGTCTAAAAAATTAAAAAATTTAATTCTGATGGGTTGTGGAGATCTTACTGCTTTTATAGTGTAGCAAATTTTTGGAAGTCCTTATTCTACCATTCTGAAAGTTGGAAAGATCTCCAGCTTTCATTTGTTTTTTGTTACTATGTTGTATTATTTTATATTCTTTTACTTTTATTCTATGTGTGCCTTTGTTTTTTTTTTTTTTCAAGTTTTCACACATAGCGTTGATTGTGTCTTTATTTTAAAATGAGTTTCCTTCTTCCCTGTTGATGTTATTAAAATAAATGAATAAATAAATAGAGTTTCTTGAAAGTAGATAGTATGTAATTGGATCATCCTTTTTTATCCAATTTGATAATTTCTGCTTTTTAATTGCATGTTTAGAGGATTTAATTTGACTTATCTATTTTATTTTATTTTATTTTATTTTATTTTATTTTATTTGTTTTTCAAGATGGAGTTTTGCTCTCGTTGCCCAGGCTGGATTGCAATAGTGTGATCTCGACTCACTGCAACCTCCGCCTCCTGGCTTCAAGCAATTCTCCTGCCTTAGTCCTGAGTAGCTGGGATTACAGGCATGTACCACCATGCCTCACTCATTTTGTATTTTTAGTAGAGATGGGGTTTCTCCATGTTGGTCAGGCTGGCCTTGAACTCCCAACCTCAGGTGATCCACCTGCCTCGGCCTCCCAAAGTGCTGGGATTATAGGCGTGAGCCACCACATCCAGCTGACTTAATTTTGTTTTTTAGAAGATTTAATTTGAAATTGTTTATTAATATTGTAAAACATAAAGCTACTCGCTCTATTTTCTTTCCATTTGTTCTATCTATTCTTTGTTCTCTCTCTCTTCTTTTTGACTTCTTTTAGATTGAGTGTTTTTTATACTTCCATTTTATCTTTTTCATTGCCTTATAAGCTATACTACTTTCAGTTTTCTCTTTGTTTTTTTGTTTTGTTTTTAGTGGCTGCTTTATGGTCTTTAATATACACCTTCTACTTATCATTGTCTACTTTGAAGTAAAATTATACTATTTCACAAATAGTATTAGAACACATGGCAGTGTACTTTTCTATTTCTCCTCTCTTGGCTTTTGCCCTATTGCTGTCATGTAATGTCTATACATGTTATAAGCTCCATATTTCAGTTTGTTATTTTCATTTTCATACTCTGTTACCTTTTTTTTTTTTTTTTTTTTTGAGATGGAGTCTTGCTCTGTCACCCAGGCTGGAGTACAGTTGCACCATCTTGGCTCACTGCAACTTCCGCCTCCTGGGTTCAAGTGATTCTCCTGCCTCAGCCTCTCTAGTAGCTATGATTACAGGCACGTGCCACCACACCCAGCTAATTTTTGTATTTTTAGTAGAGACGGGGTTTCACCATGTTGGCCAGGCTGGCTGGTCTCGAAGTCCTGTTGTGTGATTCACCCACCTTGGCATCCCAAAGTGCTGGGATTACAGGTGTGAGCCACCGTGCCCCACCCTACCTTTTTTAAAAATTGTAAAAATAATTTTTAAAGTTCTTTTATATTTGTCCACATGTTTACCATTTCCAGTGCTCTTCATGTTTTGGGGGTAGATTCAGATTTTTTTTTTTTTTTTAACAGAATCTTGCGCTCTCACCCAGGCTGGAGTGCAGTGGTGTGATCTCGGCTCACCGCAACCTCCACCTCCTGGATTCAAGCAATTCCCCTGCCTCAGCCTCCCGAGTAGCTGGGATTACAGGTGTGCACCACCATGCCCAGCTAATTTTTGTGTTTTTAGTAGAGGTGGGGTTTTACCCTGTTGGCCAGCTTGGTTTTGAACTTCAGACCTCGTGATCTGCCCACCTTGGCCTCCCAAAGTGCTGGGATTACAGGCATGAGCCACTGCGCCTGGCCAGATTCAGATTTTCATTTCATAATATGTTCCTTCTACCTGGTGACTTTCTTCAAATTCTTTTTTTTTTTTTTTTGAGACAGGGTCTCACTCTGTCACCCAGGCTGGAGTGCAGTGGTGTGATCATAGCTCTCTTCAGCCTTGACCTTCCTGGGCTCGGATGATCCTCCTACCTCAGCCTGCAAAGTAGCTGGGACTACACGTGTGCAACACCATGCCTTGCCTGGATAATTTTTGTATTTTATGTAGAGACGAGGTTTCACCATGTTGCCCAGGCTGGTCTTGAATTTCTGGGCCCAAGTGATCCACCCACCTCAGCCTCCCAAAGCTCTGAGATTACAGGTGTGAGCCACCACGCCCAGGCTCTTTCACATTCTTTTTTTTTTTTTTCTTTTTATAAACTTACAGTTTTATTAAGACAAAAACTGACAGTGTGGTATGAAGTTTACATTTAAAAAAAGTTTTCACAGAAATCTAACACATGCCTAAAAAGGTTTTACAATGTAGTTCTAGATGCAAGTCTAGGCAATATCAAGAACTGATGGATCTCATGACTCAGGACAGAGCATTTTGGATATCAGTTGCTTCTTAGGATTTTTTTAAAAATGGTTTTGTTGGCTGGGCAGGTCCTCACGCCTGTAATCCCAGCACTTTCGGAGGCTGAAGCAGGTGGGTCACGAGGTCAAGAGATCGAGACCATCCTGGCCAACAATGGTGAACTCTCATCTCTACTAAAAATACAAAAATTAGCTGGGCATGGTGGTGGGTGCCTGTAGTCCCAGCTACTCAGGAGGCTGAGGCAGGAGAATTGCTTGAACCCAGGAGGCAGAGGTTGCAGTGAGCCGAGATCATGCCACAGCACTCCAGCCTGGTGACAGAGCAAGACTCCATCTAAAAAGTAAAAATAATAAAAAAAAGGTTTTGTTTGTTTTTTTTGTGTGTGTTTTAAAGTGAACCACTGCCCAGTATGAAAGTTTAATCTTCTCCTAGGACCAACGCTTTTGAAATCACTCAACTCGAATCAATTCAGTGGAACTTGTGCTGTCAGTGACTGAACCCTGCCACCAATGGTTTCAGAGTTCAAAGGTCAAAAAAGAGATCTGCTCCAAGAGTTCTCCCCACTAAGAGTATGGGCCCTTGCTTTCCCTACTGTCTTATCTCCTCTACCACCCTCTTCCCCTTCCCCAATACCTCAGCCAGTGGCTTCAACAAGGTGATATTTATAACTTCATTATTGGAAAGAAAAGGGTCTTCTGTCTAATTTCGGGAATTAGCCCCTCTGAGACAGAATGATCTGCTCATATTGTATACTCTCCAATAAAAGACCTTCCCTCCTCAGTCAATTTCCATCTCCAAAATGGCAATTTTGGTAATTTACCAACTAGCGTATCCTTTGCGGTGAACAGCATCAGGTTTAGGCAGGGAACATCTTGGCTTATATAGGTTTCAGACATTCACAGCCTTTTTTTTTTTCCATTTAAAAAACTTTATTTAAATGGAGACAATTCGTCAAATGATTGGAAAATCAACAATGAAAAATAGTTCTTTAGGGTCTTCTGGTGAGGTGGAGGAACACACCAAACTGCACTGGCCCTGTCAGGGGACAGACACCCTTGTGGGGTCAGGCTCAGCCCTCTGAGTGGCATGAGGTCCTGCAGGCGGTGGGGCCCTCACACTCCAGCCCCCTGCCTGGTGACCCACCCTGGGCCTAGGGATTCACAGCTTTTAATCATAGTCCTTATTTATGATGCCAATGACGTTTCTTTCAAAGGTAAAATATTCTGGACATAGAATCAAATCATTAGTTGTCTGTTCTTTCCATTGCTTCACCATTTCCCCTATCAAGCACCAAATTTTTATCAAAATGATGCTACCCATCTCCCTTCCTCTTCTCCCCATCCCTCCCTCCCCCAAATAATACATCAGTAATAGCCAAAAACTGCACACATGCTATGCTGTAACAATGCAGTTAACACTATTGGGAAGTAGGCTGTGGGCTGTGGAGATGCTCTTTGAAGATCTACAGTATTTTTATTTTTATTTTA
>NW_012104031.1:2332125-2389655 GCF_000951045.1 Mandrillus leucophaeus
TTTCACCGTATTAGCCAGGATGGTCTCGATCTCCTGACCTCATGATCCGCCCATCTCGGCCTCCCAAAGTGCTGGGATTACAGGCTTGAGCCACCACGCCCAGCCAATCTACAGTATTTTTATTTGCTCTCCCACACACCCAACTCTGCAAGTGTTGTCCTTCACAGAAGGCCCTTTGCTTTTCTCAGCAAAATGAAGAATAGACTGCCTTGAAACACTTATCACCCTTCCCCTCCACTGGGATGGGCCTGCAAACTCTACAGCTTGGAATGGCTGTAAAGCACTTGGGCTGCTGTAGGGCACAGAAACTATACTGGCTCTTCAAAGGACATTTTCTCAAGCCACCTCTATGCTGTCAAGACAAGTAGAACTCCTTCCCTTCCCACTGGAAACCCACATTCAGATGTGACAGGGGCTGGTACTCAGGAGAGTCAATTATTGTCATCTTTTTTGTCATCCTCCTTCTTGGGGTAGGAATGCCTTTCCTCATAGAAAGATATGACAACCTGTGGGCTCTTGACATTGGCTTCCTTGCCAGGAAACAGGTCAGCCTCATCAGAGTTTCTTCATTCCACTGGGAACATGAGCTCTCCACTGAAGTCTGTAGCTCCAATAATCTGCTCTGGCATCAAACTTCCAGCAAAGTCTCATGGCTTTTCTGACCCTTCTTTCTTCTTCTTCGGTTTGGGCAACAGAGCAAGACACCCAGTAGATGCAAAAAAAAAAAAAAAAAAAAAAAAAACAGGTTTTCTGTATGGGCTGACTCACTCCAAGGCCCAGTAATAAGCAAGGCTCTGTCAGGGCTCTCATAGTGCTATCAACAGAGCCAGAGCCCAGAAGGAATGGGCTCCAGGAGCAGGGATGAGAAAAACAAGTTCTTCTTATCAGTTTCCCCTTTTTAAAATTCTCTCCCCATACCATTATTCTTTGTTCTGCTCTCCTAACTATTTTTGTAACTATCTCTGCAAGTTGGTAAGGATTTTGTAAGTACCTGTTTTCCCATCTGTGCAGTATGGCAAAGGTCACAAGACATGCCTGAGTTTCAACATCTGTCACCGTTTGATAAACTGCCTTTGTTCTGCTTCTGTAAGCTTGCTTGCCTGCCCTGCAGGTTTCACACCACTAGCTGACCAACCCCCTTTGGATGGTCAGGGCTTGGATAAAAGTCAAGCCCTGTCTTTGTTTGGGGTTCACTCTTTGGATGTTAATCCGCTGGGCTGGTGCACCTAAATAAATCCTCCTGAGTCACCCATTGGTCGCTCCTGTCCCTTTAATTCTCACAACACCTTATCTTCAAAATCATCAGCTTTGGGCTTGCCTCCCTCTGATTTATCTGTCTCATGTGTTATTTTCTGTGACTGCAGAAACTCAGCAATGAGGTCAGGGCAATCCAAGTTCTCTTCTGGTTCCCATGTGTGGTCCTCATTGAGAGCCCCTTCCACTTTAGGAGCTACTCTACTTTTCCCTTTATCACTCCACAGTTGAGAACTTTTTCCACCACAAATTCCTCTTCCTCCACTTCTAGAACCTCCTCCACTTTCCTCTTGTTTTGTTTTTTCCTCATAGTGCCCGCTAGCTTTCTGGTGTAAAGGGTGACACTACTCAGAGCAGTGCCCAAGAGTCCAAGAGGAATTGATGCCACACTACTGGCACATCGTGGTGTGTCGGCAGAGGGAGTGGCGCCCAGGAAAGCAGCAAGCCAGGTGGCCACAGTGGAGCCCCTCCCTGAAGTGGCCTACTGCAGGTCCTGGCCAAGGGCCCTTCCCTTAGCCAAACAAAAGAACCTCACACTCTGTGCTGCCCAACTCCCACCCTATTTCAACATTCTTTTTGTTCAAGTGTGTTGGTTAATTCTTCCAGGTTTTGTATGCTGAAAAACTTGTGTCCTATGTTTTTGAAAATTTTTCTCCGGAAATATAATTCTAGGTTGACAATTGTCTTCTAGTACTTTAACTATATTGCTTCACTCTCTTCTAGGCTTGCATTACTTGCAGCAAAAATCTTTTGCTATTTTTTATATTCTGTACGTAAGTTCTCTTTTTTCCTTTGGCTGATTTTAAAATTTAAATTTTTCTTCTCATAAGTAGTTCTAAGCAATTTGAATATGGCATACTGGCATACTGGCATACTACTTTTGTTGCTATTACTTGGGCTGGGGGTTCATTGACCTTCTTAGATCCAGGGATTTATACTTTTCATCAATTTAGAATTTTTCTCTTTTTTTGAGACAGAGTCTCATTCTGTCACCCAGGCTGGAGTACAGTGGTGTGATCACAGCTTACTGCAGCCTCCACCTCCCAGGTTCAAGCAATTCCCCTGTCTCAGCCTCCCAAGTAGCTGGGACTACAGGTGCATGCCACCATGCCTGGCTAATTTTTTGTATTTTTCGTAGAGACAGGGTTTTGCCATGTTGGCCAGGCTAGTCTTGAACTCCTGGCCTCAAGTGATCTGCCTGCCTCAGACTTCCAAAGTGTTGGGATTACAGGCATGAGCCACCATTCTGGGCCTATTTAGAAAATTTTTATCTATTAGTCTTTCAAATATTTTTTCTGCCTACCCCTCACTTTTTCTGGGACTGCAATTACGTGCATATTAGGTCACTTGAAGTTTTCACACATCTCACCAATGTTTTGTATACCTTTTTCCGTGATCTATTTCCTTCTGCATGTTTATTTGTATAGTTCCCATGCCTTCAAATTCTGTAATCATTTTTTTCTGTAGCGTCTAATCAGCTATTAATCCTGTTACAGGCTGAACTGTGGCTCCAAAAGTCCATATGCTGAAGCTCTAACTCCCCATGTGACTGTATTTGGAGAAAGGATCTTTATAGAGGCTACAAAGGTTGCAAGAAGTCAGAAGGGCACATCCTAATCAAATAGGACTGGTGTCCTTATGAGAAGAGAAGGAGACACTTCTGTGTGTGTGCACCCAGATAAACAAACATGTGAGGACACAGCAAGAAGCTGGCTGTCTACAAGCCCAGGATAGAAGCCTCACGATAAACCAACCCTGGCACCTTGATCTTGAACTTCCAACATCCAAAACTAAACTTCTGGCCAGGTGCAGTGGCTCATGCCTGTAATCCCAGCACTTTGGGAGGCCGAGGTGGGTGGATCGCTTGAGCTCAAGAGTTCAAGACCAGCTTGGGCAACATGCCAAACCCCATCTCTACCAAAAATATAAAAATTAGCCAGGCATGATGGCACATGCTTGTGGTCCCAGCTACTCAGGAGACTGAGATGCTAGGATCGCTGGAGCCCAGGAAGTCAAGGTTGCCATGAGCCATGATTGTACTACTGCACTCCAGCCTGGATGACAGAGTGAGATCCTGTCTCAAGAAAAAAATAGATAAATAAATATAAACTTCTTTTGTTTAGGCCACCCAGTCCATTGTAGTATGTTATGCCACCCCTAGTAGACTAATAATACAAATTCCATCCAGCATATTGCTATAAGTTCTATATGGATATTTAAAAAAAAGAAAAAAAGAAAAAAAAATCTTCCATGTGTTTCAGCATGCTCTTAATTCCTACTTGAAAACATGTCCTTTCTTTTTTTTTTTAGACGGAGTCTTGCTCTGTCGCCCAGGCTGGAGTGCAGTGGCATGATCTTGGCTCACTGCAAGCTCTGCCTCTTGGGTTCATGCCATTCTCCTGCCTCAGCCTCCCGAGTAGCTGGGACTACAGGTGCCCGCCACCACACCCGGCCAATTTTTTGTATTTTTAGTAGAGACTGGGTTTCACCATGTTAGCCAGGATGGTCTCGATCTCCTGACCTCGTGATCTCTGCCTTGGCCTCCCAAAGTGCTGGGATTACAGGCGTGAGCCACCACGCCTGGCCGAAAACATGTCCTTTCTTCTTGAAAACATGGAATATATTTATGATAGTTATTTTATTTTTTTAGAGACAGAGTCTCACTCTGTTGTATAGACTTGAATGCAGTGATGTAATCATAGCTCACTGCAGCCTCAAACTCCTGGGCTCACATGATCCTCCTGCTTAGCTAAGCAACTAAGATTACAGGTGCATGCCATCATGCCTAGCCAATTAAAAATTTTCTTTTTGTAGAGATGCAGTCTTGCTATGTTGCCCAGGCTGGTCTTGAACCCCTGACCTTAAACAATTCTTCATCCTCAGCCTCCCCAAGCATTGGGATTGCAGATGTGAGCCACCACACCTGGCCAATGATAGCTATTTTAATGCCAATCATTTGTATCATTTCTGGGTCTATTTCTGCTGACTTATTTTTCTCCTCATTATGGGCTGTTTTTGCATGCTTGGTAATTTTTTATTGGATGACAAACTGAATTTTATATTCATGGGTGCTGAATTTTTTTGTAGTTTTAAAATGTTATTGTATTCATTTTGGGATGCTATTATTTGTAAACATATTGGTCATTTCAATGATCACTTTTCAGGTTTTTTTGTTTGTTTGTTTTTTGTTTTGTTTTTATGAAACGGGGTCTCACTATATTGCCAAGACTGGTCTTGAACTCCTAAGCTCAAGTGACCCTCCAACCTTGGCTTCCCAAACTGCTGGGATTACAGGCATGAGCCATCATGCCTGGCCAGTTTTTAGCTATTTAAGTGAAATTAGAGCAGCCTTTATTCTGCAGTGAAATTGCCTTCACTACTGAGACGGTCCTTCTTAGTACTCTACCCCAGCTCTGTGTATTGTAAAGTTGCTCCACTTTGATGATGGGGAATATGGACTATTCTCAACCTAGTGTAATTTCTGATAATCGTTTTGCCCAATTCTATCCAGTGGTTCTTTCTTTGGTCCCTGTCAGTTTTTTCACACCCACATGCTAATCAGTACTCAACTGAAGACTAAAAGGAAACCCTTTGTAGGTCTCTGCAGCTCTCTCCAATAGTTTGCCTTGCAAGTTCTAGATGCCTTCACCTCTTCAAATTCTCAGCTGTAGCTTCTCAACTTAAGGACACTCTGAGCTCCGTGTGGGCTCCTCCTCATTGTGCGGAGGTCTAGAAAACACCTCCAGCTATGAGGCTGAGTGAGCCATTTTTCACATTTTTTCACTCAAAGGACCAACATTTTTCTGCATGGCCAGTTTTAGAAAAACTATTGTTTCTTGTCTTTTGTCTGTGTTTTTAGTTGTTGAAGGTGGGAGGGTAAATGTGGTCTTTGTTATACTTCCATGTTCAGAAGTGAAAGCCTCTCTAAAAGCATTTAAGTACTTGGTACTTCCAGCTGAATAGGTGCGAACAGCACACTATATCTATTTATTTATTTTGTTTATTTATTTTTTAGAGACAAGGTATCATTCTGTCACCTGGGTTGGAGTGCAGTGGTGCCATCATGGCTTACTGCAGCCTGGACCTACTAGGCTCAGGTGATCCTCTCACCTCAGCTGCCCAAGTAGCTGGGACCACAGGCACAGGGCACTGTGCCTGGCTAATTTTTTAATTCTTTTTTTTTTGTAGAGATAGGGTCTCCCTGTGTTGCCTAGTCTGGTCTCAAACTCCTGTGCTCAAGTTGGTCTTGAACTCCTGCTCAAGTGATCCTCCCACCTCGGCCTCCCAAAGTGCTGGGATTACAGCCACGAGCTACCACTCCCAGCCTATATTTAGACTACTATGATGATCACAAGATGTCAGGACCATCAAAATTTCTTTGGATGGTATTATGTAATGTTAGAGAGAAAGAAATACTACATCTGGAAGAATAACTTTAATAATAGGAGTGCTTACCTGATAAATTTTATAACCTACCATCATTCTCCAAAATCCACAAATTAAACAAGTGAGTTCAATGGGGACACTTTAACAGTAATCATCCCTGCACACACCAAGCTAGGAAGCAAGAAGAAACAAATACCAAAAACTTACTGTAGTGCAGACCACATTTCCTGATCCTAATGAGATAAAAGGAGAAATCAATAACAAAAAGATAATTGTCAAATGCAGATATTTGGAAAACATAAATACAAGTCTCTCTATGAACTCATGGAAAGAGTTTCAAGACATACAGTTGAAGTAAATAATTCAAAGTATTGAATATTGTTTAACATATGGCACCATTTCTGTAAAGGGGGGAAGTATATATTTATATTTCCATATATATATAAGTAATCTGGAAATATACACAAAAAATTTAACAATGGGCACTTTATTGGGGAAAGTATATGAAACCATGTGGATGGGATCAGTAATAGTAATGAAACTTTTCACTGAATACCATCTTACATTTTTCGTTTTTCAATACTATGAATATATCAACTAACCAAAAATTAAGTGTTCAAAACTATTTATAAAATATATATACACATACATTGTTTGAGATGGAGTCTTGCTCTGTCACCCAGGTTGGAGTGCAGTGGCTCCATCTCAGCTCACTGCAACCTCTGCTGCCCCAGTTCAAGAGATTCTCCTGCCTCAGCCTTCCAAGTAGCTGGGATTACAGGGGTGTGCCACCATGCCCGGCTAATTTTTTGTATTTTTAGTAGAGATGGGGTTTCAGCATCTTGGCCAGGCTGGTCTTGAACTCCTGACCTCATGATCCACCCATCTCGGCTTCCCAAAGTGCTGGAATTACAGCTGTGAGCCACCATGCCTAGCCTATAAAACGTATTTTTTAACAATTTATAAACCAAAGAAGGAAACATAATGGGGAATTATAGTTAGAACTGAATGTAACAATAAAATACTTACATTCCAAAATTTGTAAGAAGTCGCTGAAACAGTACCAAAAGGAACATTAATAGTCTTAAATGTTTACAGTACAGCAGAGGCTAGATTGGAGTTAAAGTGGTAAGAATTCCCTTCTAAAAGTTAGAAATACTGTCATAATAGTGCAGACCCTATAATAATAGTGCAAATCATGCAAATTCAAGGAAAACATTTTAATTGAATTCTCTTTCTGTCATATGATGGATAATTTATTTCAGCAAATCTGATTAAAACAATTAAAATTCTGGCCGGGTATGGTGGCTCATGCCTGTAGTCCCAGCCCTTTGGGAGGGTGAGGCCAGAGGAGCACTTGAGCCTAGGAGTTCAAGACTAGCCTGGGTAACATGGTGAAACTCTGTCTCTACAAAAAATACAAAAATTGACCAGGCATGGTGGTGGTGCACCTACAGGTGCTACTAGTCCCAGCTACTCAGGAGGCTGAGGTGGGAGAATTGCTTGAGCCTGGGAGGAAGAAGTTGCAGTGAGCCAAGATGGTGACATTGCACTCCAGCCTGGGTGACAGAGTGAGTCCCTGTCTCAAAAAATAAAATAATAAAACAATTAAAATTCTCAGTAAACACTTTTTTTCAACAAAAATAACATTTTAAAATGTACTGATGGGCTGGCATCAATCTCCAAATTCCCACCATGAGTTGCAAGCAGCGGTTCTGGAAGCTAAAGGCTCTTATATCGCTCTGAGGTTGTCTAAACAACTCTGAGGTCTTGATTTCCATGGATTACAGGGTTTCAGGAAATAGGCCTAGGGACCTTCCCCAGTGGAGAATCTGTTTTTTGTTGTTGTTGTTTGTTTGTTTTCGAGACTGAGTTTCGCTCTTGTTGCCCATGCTGAAGTGCAATGGCTTGATCTCGGCTCACTGCAGCCTCCGCCTTCCAGGTTCAAGTGATTCCCACCTCAGCCTCATGAGTAGCTGGGATTACAGGTGCCTGCCACCACGCCCATCTACTTTTTTGTATTTTTAGTAGAGACGGGGTTTCACCATGTTGGTCAGGCTGGTCTCGAACTCCTGAGCTCAGGTGATCCACCCACCTCGGCCTCCCAAAGTGCTGGGATTACAGGCGTGAGCCACCGCCCCCACCCCCAGTGGAGAATTTAATGGGAGATAGCCACTTACAGTCAGGATCCAAATGAATATACCCCAGTATAAAAGTAAACAAAAATAAAATCCTATTGTAAAAAAGTCGGGTGACAACTGATTTGACCTTAGTACTAGACAGAATGAGGAGAAAATCTCCATGGGTAATTTACAACAATAAGCCATCTGTGGTACCCAGGATCTAAGATGGTTTCAGTGACCTCTGCCTGCTGGCATTCACTTCTTGCATACACTCACCTTGTACATTGAATAAGGCTGATCTGTGCAACTAATAAAATATTGCAGAAATTACTAGATGTGACTTCTAAGGGCTAGGATATAAAATATTGAGACTTCTAGTTTTCACTCTGTTGGAACACTCTCTCTGGGGGAAATCAGCTGCCATGTCATGAAGACATTCAAGCTGGTCTGTAGACAGACAAGGAACAGAGGCCTTTTTCTAGCAACCAGCATTACCTCGCCAGGCCCGGGACTGAGCCCCCTTGAAAGTGTACCCTCCGGCCCCTAAGTTAAGCCTTTAGATGACTGCAGTCCCAACTGACATCTTTAATGTAATCTCAGGTGAGACCCTGAGGCAGAACCACCCAGCTAAGCTACTCCCATTTTCTACAAAGATTGTGTAAAGATAACTAAGGTTTGTTTTAAGCTACTAAATTTTATGTAATTTGTTATGTAATGAACAACTAATATACTAGACCTCCTAAAGGTTTTTGGTCTGAACTTATGCTGCTTGCATGATCAGAAAAAATTCAAGTGGAAATTTAACAACCTGTAGAAACAAATACAAAACGTCTTAGGAAGAGCTTATTTTCAGCCCAGGCCTCAATGAATTACTAAGGATAACTTTCAAGGAAAATAATAGTTTACATTAAGAATCACAAAATACCAGCCAGGTATGGTGGCTCACGTCTGTAATCCCAGCACTTTGGGAGGCCGAGGTGAGCGGATCACCTGAGGTCAGGAGTTCAAGACCAGCCTGGCCAACATGGCAAAACCCTGTCTCTACTAAAAATACAAAAAGTAGCCGAGCGTGGTGGCAGGCTCCTGTAATCCCAGCTCTTCAGGAGGCTGAGGCAGGAGAATCACTTGAACCCAGGAGGCAGAGGTTGCAGTGAGCCGAGATTGCACCACTACACTCCAGCCTGGGCGACAGAGCAAGACTCTGTCTCAAAAAAAAGAAGAATCACAAAATCCCTAAAGGCAAGATACCATGAGTCAGACCCAATGAACCGATAGACAGGAGAAGCAGAAATGCAAGGGCTCCTTATGCCAGATTTTCCCAGTCATAGAATCTAAAAGGAATATGTTTAATGTATTTCAGGAAATAAAGGCAGAGAAAAGAAATTATGAGCAGGAAATAAGAAACTATAAAGAAGAGCCAAGTAGATTTTAAAAAGAACAAAGCAGAACTTCTAGAAATGAAAAATATATCATTTTAAATTAGTCAATGAACTGACTAAAGAGTAGATCAGACACAGCTGAAAAAAGAACCAGTGTACTAAAAAACAGGCCCAAATAATTTATTAGATATTGATCATTTTTGATTTGGGTAAAAAAAAAAAAAAAAAAGAAGAAGAAGAATTTACGAGGATTCAGTCTATGGATTCAAAAATGGAAAATATAAATGAAAGGTGGTTACAAGACATGGAAGACAGGATTAAAAGGTCTAACATAACTCAGTGGAGCTCCAGAAGGAGATAACATTAAGAACAAAGATGAAGCAACATTTGAAGATAAAATGGCTGAGAATCTTCCAGGGTTGTTGAGAGATACCAATCCTCATATCCAGAAAGCCTAACAAAATTTAGAGAGGATAAATAAAAGTAAATCCAACAGAGATATATCACAATTTAACAACAAATGAGAAAAGAGACGATCTTAAAAACCAGAACAAATTAACAGTAAGTATAACAAAGGAAATAATAAAAGTAAAAACATAAATTGATGAAATAGAGAAGAAATGACATCATAGAGGGGTGCATAACAACAAAACAGGCATTAAAATAGGCAAACGTATGGCAAGATTGATAATAAATAAATGCTTAATAATTAAGTTTACATATAAAAATAATGAGTGGAAAGGGGGCATACAGTTTTAAAGCATAGGAAACTATTATGAAGAACTTTATGTTAGTAAACTTAGATGAAATGAACAATGCATTAGGATATATTTGCCTTCATGTAAGAGAATATCCGATTAACAGTTGTTGAGCAATAAGACTTTTTTTTTTTTTTGAGAAGGAGTCTTGCTCTGTCACCCAGGCTGTAGTGCAGTGGCATGATCTTGGCCCACTGCAACCTCCGCCTCCCAGGCTCAACCAATTCTCCTGCCTCAGCCTCCCAAGTAGCTGGGATTACAGGTGCCCACCACCACACCCAGCTAATTTTTGTATTTTTAGTAGAGACGGTGTTTCACCATGTTGGCCAGGCTGGTCTGGAACTCCTGCCCTCAAGTGATCTGGCTGCCTCAACCTCTCAAAGTGCTGGGATTACAGGTGTGAGCCACCATGCCCAGCCTGCAATAAAACATTTAGGTAAAATATACTTTTTAAATTTTGGGTTTTTTTTTTTTAATTGTTTTTTGGTTTTGAGACAGGACTCTTACTCTGTCCCCCAGGCTGGAGTGCCATAGTGCTATTACTGCTTACCACAGCCTCAACCTCCCAGGCTCAAGCAATCCTCCTACCTTACCTGAGTAGCTGGGACCACAGGTGCACACCACCATGCCAGGCTAATTTTTCTTTTTAGAGACAGAGTCTGGCTATGTTGCCCAGACTGGTTTCCAACTCCTGTGCTCAAGTGATCCACCCACGTCAGCCTCCCAAAGTGCTGGGATTACAGGCATGAGCCATTGTGTCCAGCCTTAATTAAAATATAGAATGGATTTTGGTCAGGGAATCTAATGCTATTTACATAGGATTGGCGCTAATTGTTTTTTATACAAATTTTTTAGAAGCAAAACATTCAAATGGACAGGTATACAAATCAAGTGCACAGCTCAACACATTTTCACAAAGTGAATGCATCCAAGTCACCAGCACATAGATCAAGATAAAGAACATTACCATAAAACAGAAGCTTCCTTGTGGCAGTAATAATTTAAAACTTAATTCTTACAAATGCTTTGTAGCTCACATGGATTCAACTGGCTTGGATTTTAACAGCAGTAAACAATTTTTTGCCCACCAGTTCCTAAAACATATTGAAATAGTTGTTTGTTTTCCCCAGAATTTGAATTCTTGCCTTAACTCTGCCTGCTCACTAAGTCCTCTATATCCACCAGTGTCTGCTGAAGTTTCCAAGAAGCTCACACATGTGAAGCAAGGCCAGTGCCATAAAGTTTCAGCATATAATCACGGTGTGCACTACAAAGCCACTTGAGGCCTATGAAGAGGCTTGTTGAGGGGTGTGCTGTTTTGCTAGGGACCACATCTTCACTAAGGCCCAGTGTGTGTAGCTTTGCCTTTTTGTAAAAGAACAAGCAGCAATGTCCTCACATAAACTATTGCTGTCTGCTAAGGTCAAAATATGAGGTGGCTTAAGACTTAAAGGCTCCTGAGAAGTTAAAAGCTATCTACAAAACAGTAAAAACCCACTTGGCTTAATATAACTTCTTTAAGATGCCAAAGTCAAAACACGTTATACACACTCTGAAGTCTAAAGCTCAAAGCTACATACCTTACATAATCCAATTCCCTTTTGTGTGTATATTTCGCCATCCAAAATTTAACCTTCTATTTACTTACCAGGGTTCACAGCCCAACATTTCAACATTTCAGTTGTTGGGATTTTGAGGTTACACATCTGAAATGCAAGCCTCCTTACTATAGAGGCGATGCTTGCCTCTGGATATCTTTTTTTTTTTTTTTTTTTTTGAGACGGAGTCTCGCTCTGCCACCCAGGCTGGAGTGCAGTGGCCGGATCTCAGCTCACTGCAAGCTCCGCCTCCCGGGTTCACACCATTCTCCTGCCTCAGCCTCCCGAGTAACTGGGACTACAGGCGCCCGCCACCTCGCCCGGCTAGTTTTTTGTATTTTTAAAGTAGAGACGGGGTTTCACCGTGTCAGCCAGGATGGTCTCGATCTCCTGACCTCGTGATCCGCCCGTCTCGGCCTCCCAAAGTGCTGGGATTACAGGCTTGAGCCACCGCGCCCAGCGCCTCTGGATATCTTAAATCACGGAGGGTAACTATCAGAAGATTCTACTTGCTACAGGCGAACCAGCTTGCTGGAGAAAGAGATTAAGTTACCCAGGCCCATTTTCTTAAACTCACCACTCAGGTAACCCTTACTCCTCTCCCCAGGAAGCTAAGAGTGGGGAAGTAGAGAGAAGCCAGGAAAGTTATGCTAATGAAGCTCTCCCCAATTCAGCAAGTGATAGAAAGATACATTCTCCCCAAACCTATTGGTTCGGAAAACCATGCATTAAAAGTTAGAAGATCTCATCTTAGTGTGTCAAAACTGCTCTAGGAGAATATGTAACAGACCTAGAGAACAGGGTTAGAAGCTCTGTACACAACTTGTCAAACAGCTAGAGCTCCAACAAGGTGCTCAGGTAGTCCCAAAACTAGCAGTGATCGAGTCAAAGAAAATCTATATTTTTCTACTGGGTTTGATAATCACTAGGATGTAAGATGTCATGTCCTCCACAAACAGGGAATAAAAAGGCATAAAGAGGGAATAAGAGAGATAAAAGGACAGCAGAATGAAATACAAACAGCACAAGAGAAACAAAAAGGGAGTTAGGTACGATATGGGAGAACTGCAAGGAAATCAAAATAACCATTACAACCAAAAGATGCAAAGACGGTAAAGCAGAGCACAGACATCATAGAAAATGCAATCAATGAATGATGTAGGAGGCAAAATGAGGAAATCTCCTAAACTGTGGGGAAAAAATGAGGAAGGATGAAATAAAGAGAAAAAGATGGTGGCAATAGTAGACAAAACAAATTCATCAATAACTCAAGAATTACAGCTGTTTCTAAGAGAGGGAGGAAAAATGGGGGGGAAAAAGTCAAAATTGAGGCCAGGCATAGTGGCTCACACCTGTAATCCTAGCACTTTGGGAGGCTAAGGTGGGTGGATCACTTGAGACCAGGAATTCGAGATCAGCCTGGTCAACATGATAAAACCCTGTCAGTACTAAAAATACAAAAATTAGCCAGGTGTGGTGGCATGCACCTGTAATCCCAGCTACTCGGGAGGTTGAGGTGGGAGAATCGCTTGAACCGGAGAGGCGGAGGTTGCAGTCAGTTGAGATCGTGCCACTGAACTCCAGCCTGGGCGACAGAGTGAGATCCTGTCTCAAAAAAAAAAAAAAAAAAAGTCAAAATTGAAAGTTTTTAGAGCTGGGTAAAAGCATTAAAACCAAAAGTGACCATCATATTGAAGAAAAGTCAAATAGACCCATATAGACATACTCTGGCAAAAAATTACAAAAAATAAAGAAATTGACCTAAGTACCTAAACAGGTTAGCTATAAAGAAAACAAATTATGTTTGATTTTAATCTTTTTTTGTAATACTAAATAAAGAAACCAAGGGAACAATAGATACAGAACTTTTAGGGAAAATTTATATAACTTAGTCATTAATCAGCAAAAGACATGTCTTAGAACAGATGTTCTCAAAGGGTAGTCCATGAACCCTTCAGGGTCTTTGAAAACTTATCAGAGAGTCTGCAAGGTCGAAGTTATTTTTATAATAATACTAAGATGTTATCAGCCTTTTTCACTGCATAGGTATTTGCACTGTTGATACAAAAACAATGCTGGATAAAACCACAGTTTAGCACAAATCAATGCCATGGTGCCAACTATACTAGAAATTATATTCTTCACCACCACACACTTGCAGGAAGAAAAGAGTGTCCTTGATGAAACAATAAAAAATTCTAATTTTCGTTGTCCTGAATCTTAAGTACACATCTTTTTAATATTCTGTGTGACAAATAGGAAGTATATATAAAGCCCTTGTGGTACCTAGTGGAGTGTGATGATGGTCTCAAGGAAAAGCACGTGTGTGACTGAGTTGCAAGCCGACCTAGCTGCTGTTTTCATGTATCATCATTTTTACTTGAAAATGAACAAAGTGAGCCTGTTACTTCAAAGGAAACAATTGCTGGTGTTTGTTGCCAATGAAAAAATGTCAGATTTCAAGTGAAAATTACAATATTGGGAAAGTCATATCTGCCACCTTTGAGCTCAGTTCTCTGTTGCTTAAAGACTTTTCTGATGAGATTAGTGGGAATGCAAATGAGTGTGTCTTTTTTTTTTTTTTTTTTTGAGACGGAATCTCTCGCTCTGTCACCCACTCTGGAGTACAGTGGCATGATCTCGGCTCACTGCAACCTCCAACTTCCGGTTCACGCCATTCTCCTGCCTCGGCCTCCCAAGTAGCTGGGACCACAGGTGCCCGCCACCACACCTGGCTAATTTTTGTATTTTTTAGTAGAGACGGGGTTTCACCGTGTTAGGCAGGATGGTCTCCATCTCCTGATGTCATAATCTGCCCGCCTCGGCCTCCCAAAGTGCTGGGATTACAGACATGAGCCATGGCGCCCGGCTGAATGTAACTTTTTTTAATATTGTTTAATGAAATGTGTTGACATCTGGAAGACATGCATAATTCAGTGAACTATTATTTTCCAAATAACTAAACGCATGATGTTACAAAATTAGGGTAAAAGATCTATTTAGTGTGAAAGATAGACTGATGGATTCTAACTGAACAGAGTATGAAAGATTCACTGAATCGGTTTTAGAGTCCACATTGCAACTAAACTTTAGGAAAAACTACCAGTTGTTGAATTTTGATATAGTATCAAAGGAGAATATCCAGAATTACCTGAAAAGAATATTAAAGTATTTCTCCCTTTCCCAAGTATACATCCATGTGAAGCCAGATTTTCTTCATATATTTCAATGTATTATAACAGATTGAATGCAGAAACGTATGAGAATTCATCTGTCTTCTATTAAGCCAGACATAAAATGGATTTACAAAAAAGTTTTTTATATCTGACCAAACGAATATGCCTGGGTGAAGACGACAGAAAAGTATTCTCAGATATGCAAAAGCTCAGTAAATAGAATACCTACTGCTCTTTTAAAAGGAATTACTTGAAGACTTACTTCTGCCATTCAAGATATGGATTATATAGCCACACAATGAGAAGCTGGGTGATAAGAGGATTGTTTTGTGATTTATAAAATGTCTCCAAATGACTTGACTGTCGTTGGAAAAAGACAGGGGATGTGAGGCAGACAAAATCAAAGTCCTTTGTCTAGAATGCATATCTCCCTATGTGCCCACCTAAGTCCTATTTAGATTTTAAGACATATCTCAGATCCCACATAAAATCATAGAATCTCGGTACTGCAAAGGATCTGGAAAGAGGCAAATAACTTGTATTATTATGTACCTGGGTGTTTAAAATTCATCCACATTTAATCTGTACAGAAACCTAAATTGTCTTGTTATCCCCATTTTCCATATGAGGAAGTCCAAGTTCAGAGAGATAAAACCTCTTGCCCAATGTCATCCTTCCAGTTAGATGTGGAGTGGGAACTAAAACCCAGATCTTTTCTACTTGGAAGTCCAGGTTCTTTACATTTCACTCTATCTCAGAGTTCTTCTATCTAAATAAGCCCTGCCCAACCTGTTGCTCAAGTCTTCATTAAGACAGCTTCATCCACCGTTACCAGTCCAGTCTCCTCCAGGGATAAGGAATTCAACATATTTTAATGCAGTCCATCGTATCTATTGAGGGCATTTAAAAGTTTCTCTCCAGCCGGGCGCGGTGGCTCACACCTGTAATCCCAGCACTTTGGGAGGCCAAGACGGGCGGATCACAAGGTCAGGAGATCGAGACCATCCTGGCTAACACGGTGAAACCCCATCTCTACTAAAAATACAAAAAATTAGCCGGGTGTGGTGGCGGGCACCTGTAGTCCCAGCTACTGGGGAGGCTGAGGCAGGAGAATGGCGTGAACCCGGGAGGCAGAGCTTGCAGTGAGCCGAGATTGCGCCACTACACTCCAGCCTGGGCGACAAAGCGAGACTCCATCCCCCCAAAAAAAAACAGTTTCTCTCCATATTAAGCTGACATATTTCTTCTGAAACCCTTGCTTACAAATCCTAAGAGTATCCTTTGGAGTTATGCGTAATGAGAAAGTGAAAGGGGCTAACCGCTTGTATATCTGTTCTCTCTCTTTATGTAGTCATTTTTATGCAGCACGAAGGCAGGTGTACTATGAAGCTAATGAAGCTTCAGAGCCCCCAATCACTGGAAATTGTGGAGTGTTCTAGATGGAGAGAAACAGATTGTGTTTAGGAGATGTGTCTGGTAAATTGGCTGAAGAGATCTCAGAAGAAAGGGACCTGAAACTCCAAATCTCCAGTAATCTGTTCTGATTTCTTTTCTCATCTTTAGCATGCATTTACTTTTGTACCAATTTTGTACTGGAAACTTTGTACTATTTTCCTTAAAGAGGGTTCCAAAAATTGTATTCGGCCCCACAAAATCTGGATCCACTCCTGGTTTGACCCGTAGCAGTCCTGTTAAATATATTTTCAGTATTGTATTTATGTCTAGGCATTTACTTGAGAAAAATGAACCCCTGTCTTGTTTAACCTACTGTGGTTTTTATTTTGATTTGCTTTTTTCGTTTTTTGTTTGTTTGTTTGTGATAGGGTCTCACTCTGTTGCCCAGGCTGAAGTGCAGTGGTGCAATCACAGTTCACTAGAGTCTTGAACTACCAAGCTCAAGTGATCCTCTTACCTCAGCCTCCAGAGTAGCTGGGCAGGCACATGCCACGATGCCCAGCTAAATTTTTAATTTTTTGTGGAGACAGGGTCATGCTATGTTTACTCAGGCTGGTCTTGAACTCCTGGCCTCAAGTGATCCCCCCGCCTCAGCCTCCCAAGTGCTGAGATCACAGGCATGAGGCACCGTGCCCAGCCAACCCATTGTTATTTTGGATCTCCATCAAGGCAGCCAGGCCAATATCATGATACAGAATGCTTAATTTCTACTCTGCCGTGTGCAAACATGACCACCACTCTAATACCACCACCACAGGTAATTATTTCAAGGGGAGGCCTGACCCAGGCCAGGCCAATCATTCCTTGCCCACAGTTTTCGAACTGGGACCGTAAAGGCAGTCAGTCTCTCTCTGGTTACCTGCACAATTAGCTGGCAACTGTGTCCGTCTATAATTGTGTCTCCTTATATCCATATGGAGGAAGACAGGAAGCTTTATAATGGTACCTGAGGAAAAGAGAAGACAAGACAAGGGCTATAGAAAGTGTGTCTTTCCAATTGTTCCTTGGGGCCAGCTGCATTTCTGTCCTTCCTGTGATTTGGTTCATCAATTCTTCCTTGACCCAAGCTGGTTAAACACTTTCTGTCTCTTGTAGCCAATAGGTCTGCCTATTACAAAGAAAAATTTGCAATGCACTTCTCATACAGCATGTATGAACCAAGCCAGGGTAAGTCCCCAGGAAACTCCCATCCTATGCCTTTCCATGTTAACAATCTGCCTATGACTCTATATCTCCTGAGCTCCTAGATCCACGTATCCAACTGCCTCACTGATAGGATATCTCAAAGGCACCTCAAAGTCAGTATCATCTTTCCTCAAATCCTCTGCCTCCAGGGCTCCTCATTGCAGTAAACCCAGTACTCACCTCTAGGTGCCCAACTCATAAACTTGGATGAGGTATGTGACTTATAAAATCTAATATGAGGCCAGGTGTGCTGGCTCATGCTTGTAATCCTAACACTTTGGGAGGCCTAGGTGAGAAGATCACTTGAGCCCAGGAGTTTGAGATTAACCTGGGTAAGATGCCAAGACTCCCTTTCTATAAAATATTTTTAAATGGCCGGGCGCGGTGACTCATGCCTGCAACCCCAACACTTTGGGAGTCCGAGGCGGGCGGATTGCTTGAGATCAGGAGTTTGAGACCAGCTTGGCCAACATGGTGAAGCCCCGTTCCTACTAAAAATACAAAAAATTAGCCTGGCGTGGTGGTGCACGCCTGTAGTCCTAGCTACTCAGGAGGCTGAGGCAGAAAAATCACTTGAACCCGGGAGGCAGAGGTTGCGCTGAGCCAAGATCACACCACTGCACTCCAGCCTGGGTGGCAGAGCAAGACTTCATCTCAAAAAATAAATAAATAAATTTAAAAACAATCCAGGGGTGGTGGCTCACGCCAGTAGTCCTAGGACTTGGGAGGCTGAGGTGGGAGGATTGCTTGAGCCCAGGAATTCCAGGTGACAGTGAGTTATGATAGCACCACCGCCCTCCAGCCTGGGCAGCAAAGCAAGACCCTCCCTCTAAAACAAAGAAATTAAAAAATCATAACATGTCCTGTCCCTCTTGTTTAACCATACTCTTGCCTCAAGTCTCTACCCTCCAACCACACTGGTTTATTTAAAATTAATAAAGTAACATCTCCCTTTCCCCCAGTGTTCTTCCACTATACCATTTGACATATAACTTTCTTATGCGAAACTATAAGTTCCATGCAAAATACTTAAAAGGGAGAGCTATGGAAGCCCCTTGCACCCATGGGCTTCCTCTAACTGACCTAGGTCTTCTAGACACGGCTCTCAGAAATAAGGTCTATCAGACCTTCTACC
The DNA here is from genome assembly GCF_000951045.1 of Mandrillus leucophaeus. Lineage (NCBI taxonomy): Eukaryota > Metazoa > Chordata > Mammalia > Primates > Cercopithecidae > Mandrillus > Mandrillus leucophaeus. Next base: position 2,350,575 of record NW_012104031.1, read on the forward strand.
AGACACAGCTTTCAGAAATAAGGTCATTCCAACCCTCACACATCTCCGAGTTTGCAATAAGTGGGGTAGAAATAGAAGAAACTATAGAGATCCTAGTTTTGTAGCGATGTGTGTCAAGGGTCATGCTGACTGAATTTTATGTGGGATGACTTCAACAGGGCCCAATCTGCTTAACAAATAAATGATTGGATCTCTGCTGCCATCCTGGTAAGAAACATTGATCCAGCTTCCTCATCCTGCTCTCTTCCTAATCAAAATCTCACGCAGAAGCATCTGATTGGTGAGCTTGCTTTCATGCACGTGCCATAGCTACGCATAAGAGTCTGTCTGAACACGGACTGAGACAGTGAACATCTGACTTCTGCTGTGGGCAGAAAACAACCTCAAAGGGAAAGGTAATAAAAAAGATGTTGGGCAGCCTTAAAGTATAATTGTCCCTTCCCCATGGCTTAACCCAGTCAGCAGGTGACATTCCTCTAGCCATGGAGATTGCTTCACTATAGGCATCTGACCCAGTTCACACCAGTGAGATGTTAGGGAGGCTGGGGTTGTTGTAAAATATTCTTTTCTTTTCTTTTCTTTTTTCTTTTCTTTCTTTCTTTCTTTCTTTCTTTCTTTCTTTCTTTCTTTCTTTCTTTCTTTCTGTCTGTCTTCTTTCTTTCTTCTTTCTCTTTCTTTCTTCCTTTATTTCTTGCTTTCTTTTTCTTTCTTTCTTCTCTCTTTCTCTTTCTCTCTTTCTCTTTCTCTCTCACTTTCTCTCTCCCTTCCTTCTTCCTTCCTTCCTTCCTTCCTTTTTCCCTTCCTCTCTCCCTCCCTCCCTCCCTCTCTTCCTTCCCCCTCCCCTCTTCTCCCCTCCCCTCCCCTTGCCTTCCCTTCCTTTTTTTCTTGAGACAGGGTCTCACTCTGTTGTCCAGGCTGGAGTACAGTAGCACGGTCTTGTCTCACCACAGCCTTGACCTCCGGGGCTAAAGCAATCCTCCCACCTCAGTCTCTTGAGTAGCTGGGACTACAGGTGCACACCACCATGCCCAGCTAATTTTTGTATTTTTTGTAGAGACAGTGTTTTGTCATGTTACCCAGGCTGGTTTTGAACTCCTGAGCTTAAGCAATTTGCCCATCTTGGCTTCCCAAAATGCTGGGATTACAGGAATGAGCCACTGGACCCATTCTGTCACTCTCTCTCTCTCTTTTTTTTTTTTTTTCCAGACAGAGTCTGGCTCTGTCATCCAGGCTGGAGTGCAGTGGTGCCATCTTGGCTCACTGCAACCTCCACCTCCTGGCTTCAAGCAATTCTCATGCCTCAGCCTCCTGAGGAGCTGGGATTACAGGTGTGCACCCCCATGCCTGGCTAATTTTTGTATTTTTAGTAGAGATGGGATTTCACCATGTTGGCCAAGCTGGTCTCAAACTTCCAACCTGAGATAATCCACCCACCTCCGCCTCCCAAAGTGCTGGAATTACAGGCATGAGCCACCTCGCCCGGTAGCCCTCTCATTCTTAAGCTCTGTTGATTACCAGCTATCTCTCTTTCTGGACAAAGTGCTTTAGGGATGTGAGGCCAGCAATTTTGTCACCATGGAAAAAGCTGTCCCCCAGATAAAGCTCGGACAGCAGATGCAGAGTAGAGATATGGAAAAACAGTGAAAAACTGAACTCTGGCCGGGCACGGTGGCTCACACTTGCAATCCCAGCACTTTGGGAGGCCAAGGCGGGCAGATTATGAGGTCAAGAGATTGAGACCATCCTGGGTAGCACAGTGAAACCCTGTCTCTACTAAAATTACAAAAGATTAGCCGGGCGTGGTGGTCTACATCTGTAATCCCAGCTATTTGGGAGGCTGAGGCAGGAGAATTGCTTGAACCCAGGAGGTGGAGGTTGCAGTGAGCTGAGATCGTGCCACTGCACTCCAACCCAGGTGACAGAGTGAGACCCCATCTCAAAAAAAAAAAAAAAAGAAAAACTGAACACCAATTCCAGAGTCTGCCCAGGTCTCACTATAATGTGAGCCAGTAATTTTTTTTTTTTTTTGAGATAGAGGCTCGCTTTGTTGCCCAGGCTGGAGTGCAGTGGCCCGATCTCAGCTGACTCCAAGCTCCTCATCCTGGGTTCATGCCATTCTGCCTCAGCCTCTGGAGTAGCTGGGACTAAAGGCACCCACCACCACGCCCAGCTAATTTTTTGTATTTTTAGGAGAGACGGGGTTTCACTGTGTTAACCAAGATGGTCTCGATCTCCTGACCTTGTGATCTGCCCACCTTGGCCTCCCAAAGTGCTAGGATTACAGGCATGAGCCACCACACCTGGCCAATGAGCCAGTAAATTTTCATCATTTAAGCCAGGTTGAGGTTTTTGTTTATCTAAAAAACCCCACATATCTGACATAGAAGTTGTATCCCAAATATGTAAATAACTCTCAAAACTCATTAATAAAATAACAAACAACCCAATCAAGAAAATGGGCAAAAAAATTACAGAGACATTTCACCAGAAAAGATAAACAGACAGCAAATAAGCATAAGAGAAGGTGATTGGCTCCATTAGTCATAGGAGCAACATGGCGAAACCCCATCTCTACAAAAAAAGAAAAAACTGATATATAAATAACAAGGTAAGGTTAGTGGACGAAGACTTTCTGGAAAGGAGAAGCAGAGGTTATAAGGATAAAATCTTGCAACAATATGAAAGCATTTTGGAAAGTATAACTTAGAAAAGTATAGGTTTCATAATTTTTTTGTATCTCCTGTAAGTTCTAGCATAATATTGCAACATGTTGCTAGTATCTGGTAAATGTTTCTTATTCATTCTTATTATAGGGTTCATAAATAAATTGTTCAATGAGTGGAAAGGCATTCAAATCAAAGGGCAGTGTCCAGAAAAGATCCCCACAGATTAGCCCCAGACCTGACTCAGGTCCAAGGACTTTTCCCCTTGTTATGGGCAGAGTTTAGGATTGGCCACCTGTTATTTTCTTAATCCAGGAAAATTGAGGTCACACTGTTAGCTATGGCATGGTTTGCAGTCTGAGTGGCTGGTATCAATCTTGTGCTTCCTGTTTTACAAAAAGATGTAGGTTCTGATGGGTATGGGGACACAAGATGCCACCTGCCCAGGTTGGCATGCTTCCTGTAGCAGCCCCCTCTGCATGCCTTCCCCTCCTGCCTGACTGCCAGGCTCAGTGTTCTGCAGAAACCAGCACTGATGGTATCTCATTTCTCAGATCTGCAAGGGCCCCCTCAGCTGCAGATTGGTAATGTGACAATTAACCTTCAAGGGCGCAAAGTCTCAGGTATGAGGCACACAGCAGCAATCACCTCCGGTAGTCAGCATCTTGCTAGCTAGCCCACCTGCACCCCAAAAATCTGGTGATGCTGTGATTTGCAGAAGTGAAAGAAAACTGTTTAATTAACCATCTTTCTCACCTCTCTAGGGCCATAAAAGCTCTGGACTTTCCCCCATCAAAAGAATCTCTTCCCTTCCCAACAAGCTACACAATGGAGTGTAAATAATTAATTTTATTCTAATAGATCCTATAATACTCTTTCCTTTAGGAAACCTCCTAGCTGAACACTTCACCTGGACACTGAAATTCAACTCTTTCCCCCAAGTTTTCCTTCATTCTGAACTCTAAAATTTACTTATTTTTTTCAATGAAAACACCCTACTTCTACTTCACTACTGTTGTTTTGGTTTTCTGTCATTGCAGGTCGGATCTTCACAAGTATACCTATCTTAAATTTTAATATCATAGAAGACAGGCACTGGCTCTGAGCTTATATGGTAGAACCTAGCAATACATAATTTTTACAATAATAAACACATTACATAGCTGGGAAAACAAGGTGTAGTTAAACAATATTCACAGCTTTCCAGCTCCCTCCCTCTCTAGAAATTCCCTGCCTGTATCTGAGGAAAAGAAAGGGGATTCCATGAGTCACCAAGAAGTTTGGAAACTGAAAGTCACCCATTCCCTGCCAAAATGTTTTTTGGGCATATATGTTTAAAGTGCAATAAGGTAACCAGACACAGTGGCTCATGGCTGTAATCCCAGCATTCTAGGAGGTCAGGGCCAGAGGATCTCTTTGAAGCCAGGAGTTCAAGACCAGCCTAGGCAACATAACGAGACCACATCTCTACTTGGGGGAAAAAACATCCAATAAGGTAGAAGACCTACTCTGTATCTCTTTTTCCCTTTTCATATGCTCAGAACTACAAGGGTCCCACACAAAAGATTCATAAATTACAAGTCCTTTCATATATATTTATGTTTATTATTTCTTAGTTTAAAAAAGATATGAAATGCCAAAACATAGACTCTGCATTCTGTAACCCTACCCACTACCCTCACATACCCATACCACTTCCCTCCTCTCCTGGTTTCCTCATGGCGAACAGGCAATGCCAAAGCTCTCCTGCCTACCTACCATGAACTCTTACTTTGCTCCAGTTCTCCCACTAGGGCTCAGATGCCCAGTTAGTTTCATCCTTCTAGTTGTGGCCAGACCTGGGAGATTCTTTCCCAGAGGCAGGAAGTACGATGAAAGCCTGGGGAAATTTCCCAACCCCACCCACAGAAGCTAATTCAGGAAAAGCCTGTAGAGGTGATTCATGGGCTTTAAGTTCATGCATCCTAAACAAACGTGGCCACCCAGAACTGTCTTCTAGTCAACTCAACCACAAACCGTGGAATGACTCCTGTGCCAGGAGAGACCCAGGCTGGTGGTAAGGGGAAATTTTCTAACCAATCAGCTTTCCACCTAAACAATGAAGAAAAGTCCCTGAGGAGGAGGCTGTGGGACCAAGTAGGGGAAAATGGAAGCAACACCTGGGTTAGGTAGATGCAGAAAGAACAAGCATCCCTGGGCTGACCTGGGAGGCTCTCTCTTCAACAATGGGTGCATAAATTAGAACCTGAACTTTGGTGGTAATCAGTTTACACCAATGTAACAAATCCCAAGCTCAGATGATGTTTAAAATGATGGGGATGGCTAGGTGTGGTGGTTCATGCCTGTAATCCAAGAACTTTGGGAGGACGAGGTGGGCGGATCACGAGGTCAGGGGATCGAGACCTTCCTGGCCAACATGGTGAAACCCCATCTCTACTAAAAAAAAGAAAGAAAATACACACACACACACACACACACACACACACACACACAAAAATATTAGCTGGGTATGGTGGCATGTGCCTGTAATCCCAGCTGCTTGGGAGGGTGAGGCAGAGAAGTGCTTGAACCTGGGAGGCAGAGGTTGCAGTGAGCTGAGATCGCGCCACCACACTCTAGTCTGGTGACAGAGCAAGACTCCATCTGGAAGGAAGGAAGGAAGGAGGGAAGGAAGGAATGAAGGACAGAAGGAAAGAGGGAAGAAGGGAGGGAGGGAGGGAAGGAAAGGAAGGGAAGGAAGGGAAGGAAGGAGAAAGAGAGAGACTGAAAAGGCTGCCAGCTTGGTTCTATCATTAAGGCTGTTAGCATTCTTTTTTCTTGTTGTTGCTCAACATAATCCACAGCTTCACAAGTTATAACATTCTTGAGGCAAGGAACAATGAACCTCTGATCTCCACATATTCCATGACAGCAGAAATTCCCCAGGCAATACAGATGTAGGACCCAAGGTAATAGGTTTCAAATTCTTTTTTTTTTTTTTTTTTTTTTTTTGGAGACAGGGTCTCACTCTGTCACCCAGGCTGGAATGTAGTGGCGTGATCTCAGCTCACTGCAGCCTTCACCTCCCAGGCTCAAGCAATCCTCTCACCTCAGCCTCCTAAAGTAGCTGGGACTACTGTGCTTACCACCGCACTGGGCTAATTTTTAAATTTTATGTAGGGTGGCTGGGCACGGTGGCCCACGCCTGTAATCCCAGCACTTTGGGAGGCTGAGGTGGGTAGATCATGAGGTCAGGAGTTCAAGACCAGCCTGGCCAAGATAGTGAAACCCCTTGTGTGTAATTTACATACTCCCCAGGGGTCTCTACTGAAAAAAATACAAAAATTAGCCGGGCATGGTGGCACACACCTGTAGTCCCAGCTACTTGGGAGGCTGAGGCAGGAGAATCGCTTGAACCCAGGAGGCGGAGGTTGCGGTAAGCTGAGATCGTGCCATTGCACTCCAACCTGGGTGACAAGAGCAAAACTCCATCTAAAAAAAAAAAAAAATTCATGTAGAGAAGGGGTTTCATCATGTTGCCCAAGTTGGTCTCAAACTCCTGGGTTCAAGTGATCCTCCCACCTCGGCCTCCCAAAGTGCTGGGATTACAGGCATAAGCCACTGCACTCAGCCCCAGAAAACTTTGTAAACCACTGCTCAGTAACGCCTGACTTTGGTACAGTCCTTTGATTTCAAGTACATTTGATTCCTTCAGCAATCATCAGAGGTTATTAGACTCGCTTCCTCTGCAATGATTAGGAAGGGTAAGTAGTATAGAGATAGGGCCCTGGGTGCCTTGAAAGCAAGCCTCACTTTTATAAGAATCCCAGCCTAGCAGGGCTGTGGTAAGAGAAGTGGGCAAAGCAAAAGGAAGTTTGTTACTGATACTCAGTGCTATTGAGTGATAATGCAACCGTTCATCTTCCTGTTGAAGAGTTTGACATGCTTTCACAGTTATGAATGAAACTCTCTCGGATTGTTTTTTAAAAATTCCTTCAAGATCTCTAGCTCTTAAAAGAGTAGCAGTACCTTCCTCCATCTGCAGTCTAACACGTTTCCATGGTGACTGCTCTAACATAGTGTGGTGTATATTCCTCATTTCTGTGGCTGCCGTTCATCTGAACCCACTCCTTGTATTTGGATAATCCCCTATCATTTGAGCTTTAGTAAAAAGCAGGGCCAATGTCCCACTATAGAAGTAGAAGGATCCAATACTTACTGCCCCAGCACCTCTTGCAGCAAGGGAGAAGGCCTGTGACCTTGGCTTGGTCAACTGGACATGTCCAGCCAAGGTGTTGACTGAGGAAATAGTAATGCAAATAAAGAAGCAGGGAAACACTTTATTCCAACAACAGTAACATCCAGTTTTCATGCCAGGGGTGGCATCCAGTGTCTGGTGCCGGCAGCAAGAAAGGCTTTGTCAGACTGGTTCTGTGGTGTGACCTTGGCAGTGGCTGTGTTTCACTCTCTCCCTCCGCTTTATTTATGTCCATTTGTGGAGCTTAAGTCTCCAGGTAATCCTGCGAACTATCCAACCCTTTTGGTTGCTTCAGGCACAAACTTGGGAGACATCTTTGAGTTTCCTCTATAACCTTATATCTAATCCAATAGGAGATTCTGGAAGTGGCCCATTTCCTCTGCTAGTACTCCCTGGCCTACACCACCATTATCTCTCACCTGAATTACTGAAATAGACTCCTTTAAAAAAAAATTAGTTCATCAAACATTTTTTGTTGCCGAAAATTTTATGTATTTATTATGTACAACATAATGCTTTGAAATATATATACACTGTGGAATGGCTAAATCAAGATAAATATCATATGCTTAACCTCACGTTTCTTTTTTTTTTTTTTTTTGGTAGTGAGAAGGCTTAAAATCTACTGTCTTTGTAATTTTGAAGAATACAACACATTGTTTTTGTGTGTGTGTTTTTCTGTGACAGAGTCTCACTCTTGTTGACCCAGGCTAGAGTGCAGTGGCGCAATCTCAGCTCCCTGCAACCTCCGCCTACTGGGTTCAAGCGATTCTCTTGCCTCAGCCTCCCGAGTAGCTGGGATTACAGGTGCCTGCCACCACGCCCAGCTAATTTTTGTATTTTCAGTAGAGACAGGGTTTCACCACATTGGCCAGGCTGGTCTTGAACTCCTGACCTCGGGTGATCCACCCACCTCAGCCTCCTAAAGTGCCAGGATTACAGGCGTGAGCCACAGCACCTTGCCCAACATATTGTTATTAATTCTAGTCACCATGTTTTACAACAAATCTCTTGAACATATTCCTTCTAACTGAAAATTTGTATCGTTTGACCAATATCTCCACCCCCAACACTCAGACTCTGGTAATCACCATATTACTCTCTGCTTCTATGAGTTCACTTTTTTAGATTCCACATATAAGTGAGATCATACACTTTTTTTTTTTTTTTTTTTTTTGAGACGGAGTCTCACTCTGTTGCCTAGACTGAAGTGCAATGGCACGATCTCGGCTCACTGCAACTTCCGCCTCCCGGGTTCAAGCGGTTCTCCTGCCTCAGTCTCCTGAGTAGCTGGGATTACAGGCTTGCACCACCACGCCTGGCTGACTTTTGTATTTTCAGTAGAGACAGGGTTTCCCCATATTGGTCAGGCTGGTCTTGAACTCTTGACCTCAAGCAATTCGCCCGCCTCGACCTCCCAAAGTGCTGGGTTACAGGCGTGAGCCACTGCTCCTGGCCACTATTTGTCTTTTTGTGTGTAGCTTATTTCACTTAACATAATGTCCTCCAGCCCTTTTATTTCAATTACATTTGATTCCTTCAGCAATCAAAGCAAATAATGGATGTTTTCCAGGTTCATCCATGTTGTTGCAAATGACAGAATTTCCTTCTTTTTAAAGGCTGAATAGTATTCTATTGTGTATATGTACCATATTTTTTTTATTTATTCATCCATTAATGGACATTCAGGTTGATTCCATATCTTTGCAATTGTGAATAATGATGCAATGAACATGGAGTGCAGATATCTCTTCAACACACTAATTTTATCTTTGGATACATGCCCAGTAGTGAGATTGCTGGATCATATGGTAATCCTAGCTTTAACTTTTTGAGGAAACTTCATACTGTTTTCCATAAGGGCTATAATAAATTACATACTTCCCAAGAGTGTGCAAGGGTTTCCTTTTCTTCACATCCTACTGACACTTACCATTTCGCTTTTTGATTAATAGCCATTTTAAGACCTGTGAGGTGATCGATAGACAACCTTGTGGTTTTAATTTGCTTTTCCCCAATGATTAGTGACATTACGTTTTCATATACCCATTGGCCATCATACACCTGTTGGCCATTTACATATCTTTGTTTGAGAAATGGCTATGCAGGTCCCTTGCCCATTTTTAATCGAGTTATTTGTTTTCTTGCTATTGGATTGCTTGGATTCCTTATGTGTTTTGGATACTAACCCCTTATTAGATATATGGTTTGCAAATATTTTCTCCCATTCCACAAGTTGTCTCTTTACTCTGTTGATTGTTTCTTTAACTGTGCAGGAGCTTTCCAGTTTGTTATAATCCCATTTGTCTGTTTTCACTTCTGTTGCCCGTGCAACAGCCTCAACTGGTTTCTCTGCTTTCACTTTGTTCCCATACAGACCTGTCTCCACACAGTAGTCCGTTATCTTTTACAATCATAAGTGAGATCATGGCCGGGCGCGGTGGCTCAAGCCTGTAATCCCAGCACTTTGGGAGGCCGAGACGGGCGGATCACGAGGTCAGGAGATCGAGACCATCCTGGCTAACACGGTGAAACCCCGTCTCTACTAAAAAAATACAAAAAACTAGCCGGGCGAGGTGGCGGGCGCCTGTAGTCCCAGCTACTCGGGAGGCTGAGGCAGGAGAATGGCGTGAACCCGGGAGGCGGCGCTTGCAGTGAGCTGAGATCCGGCCACTGCACTCCAGCCTGGGCGACAGAGCGAGACTCCGTCTCAAAAAAAAAAAAAAAAAAAAAAAATAAGTGAGATCATGTCACTCCTCTGCTCAAAGTCACCCCACAGCTTCTCATTATTCAAAATAAAATGCAAAATGCTTGTCAAGATCTGTGTGATTGGTCTCTTGCTTGCTACCTTTCTAATCTCGTCTCCTCCCACTCCCTTACTTGCTCACTCCGCCCGGCTGCACCAGTCTCTCTTCAATTCCTCAAAATGCCAAGCACACTCCTGATGCTGGACTCTCGGCCTTGCTATTCCCTGTGTCTAGAATGCTCTTCTCCAAGATACCTATATGACTTGCTTCCTCACTTCAGTCAGGTCTCTACTTAAATGCTCCTTTATCAGATAGGCTTCCTTGACCACCCTATCTAAAATTGCACTCCTGGCCAGAGGTGGTGGCTCATGCCTGTAATCCCAGCACTTTGGGAGGCCGAGGCAGGCAGATCACGAGGTCAGCAGCTCGAGACCAGCCTGGCCAACGTGGTGAAACCCCATCTCTACTAAAAATACAAAATTTAGCCAGGCGTGGTGGTGGGTGCCTGTAATCCCAGTTACTTGGGAGGCTGAGGCAGGAGAAGCGCTTGAATCCAGGAGGTGGAGGTTGCAGTGAGCTGAGATAGTGCCATGGCACTCCAGCCTGGGCCACAGAGCGAGACTCTGTCTCAAAAAAATAAATAAATAAATAAAATAAAATTGCACTCCTCTCTCCTGCCAGTTCCCCTATATTTTTCTTTGCTAACATCTGAACCATTACTCCTTATTTTTTTCTTCAAATGCATGTATGTATGCATTTGTCTGTCTCTGCCACTAGGATGTAAGCTGCCTGAGAGTAGGGACTTTGTCCCTTTGTCCATTTGTTTTCTGCCATATCCCCAGTGCCTAAAAGAGTACGTAGTACTTAGTGAGCACTCTATAAACATACATTAGGTAGATGTATTCACCAAATACATTTCATTTCTGTTTAAATCTGCCATAGTTGATTTCTGTTTCTTGCAAATTAACATGTTAAGAACCTTATCTGATAGACATGTAAGACGCTGGGAATCAAATTTCTCTCTCATTTAGTGACTTTGAGCAAAGTCACTTAGCACTCTGGGTCTTAGTTTCTTTATATATTGCCCCTCTTTGCTCCAAAATAATTTTACAATTTTTAAAGATGCCATATGTCCTTTTTTTTTTTTTTTTTTTGAGACAGAGTCTCACTCTGTCACCCAGGCTGGAGTACAGTGGCACGATTTCAGCTCACTGCAATCTTCCTCTCCCAGATTCAAGCGAGTCTCCTGCCTCAGCCTCTCAAGCAGCTGGGACTACAGGCGTGAGCCACCACACCCCGCTAATTTTTGTATTTTTACTAGAAATGGAGTTTCACCATGGTGACGAGGTGGGTCTCAAACTCCTGACCTCAAGTGATCCTCCTGCCTTGGCCTCACAAAGTGCTAGGATTATGGGTGTGAGCCACTGCGCCCAGCCAAAATGCCATATTTCGAAGTCACAATAGAATAATGGTTTTCCCAAAGTATATACAGTCATACAGTGACATTCTGGTAATGACAGACCCCATGTACCATGGTGGTTCCATAAGATTAGAACAAAGCTGAAAAATCCCCATCACCTAGTGACATGGTGGTCCTCTTCACATTGTAGCCATTGCCACAGCACAATGCATTACTCTTATGTCTGTGGTGATGCTGGGCTCAACCAATCTATAGTGCTGCCAGTCATATAAAAGTATAGCACATACAATTATGTACAGTACATAATAGATTTTATTTTGTCTTATTTTTAATTTTCAAATATTTAGGGGTGCATGTGCAGTTGTTTTACACAGATATATCGTGTAGTGGGAAAATCTGGGCTTTTAGCGTACCCATCCCTCAAACAGTATACATTGTACCCAATAGGTAGGATTTTGTCCCTCACCCCCCTCCCATTTTCTACCTTATGGAGTCTCCAATATCTGTTATTCCACTGTGTATATCTCTATGTAGCCATTGTTTAGCTCTCACCTGTAAGTGAGAATACATAATACTTGATAATGAAAAAAAATACTTGATAATGATAAATGAGTATGGTACTGGTTTATGTATATACTATACTATACCTGTCTCTTATACACATCTAGAATGATAAATGAGTATGGTACTGGTTTATGTATATACTATACTATACTTTTTACTGTTATTTTAGAATGTACCCCTTCTATTTATATATTTAAAAAAAGAAAACTAAAACAGCCTCAGGCAGGTCCTTCAGGAGGAATTCCAGAAGAAGGCATGGGTATCATTGGAGGTGTCAGCTCCAAGCATGTCGTGGCAACTGGAGACCTTCCAGTGGGACAAGATATAGAAGGGAAGACAGTGATATGAATGACCCTGATCCTGTGTAGGCCTAGGCCAATGTGTGTGCTTGTGTTTTAGTTGTTAAGAAAAATGTTTAAAAAGAAAACATTTAAATAGAAAAAAGCATATAGAATAAAGATATAAAGAAAAAAATTTTTGTATAGGTGTGTAATATGTTTGTGTTTTAAGTGAAGTGTTAATATGAAAGAGTCAAAAAGTATTAAAAAAAAAAAAAAAGAAAGAAAATTTTCAGGCTGGGTGTGGTGGTTCAGGCCTATAATCCCAGCACTTTGGGAGGCCAAGGCAGGCAGATGGCTTGAGCTTAGGAGTTCAAGACCAGACTGGGCAACATGGCGAAACCCTGTCTCTACCAAAAAATACAAAAATTAGTCGGGCATGGTGGTACATGCCTATAGTCCCAGCTCTTCAGGAGGCTGAGGTGGGAGGATCACATGAAACTGGGAGGCTACAGTGACCTGAGATAGCACCACTGCACTCTAGCCTGGGGGACAAAGTGGAACCCTGTCTCATAAAAAAAAAATAATAAAAACTTTATAAAGTAAAAAAGTTATAGTAGGTTAAGGTTAATTTATTATTGAAGAAAGAAAAATTTTAAATACATTTAGCGTAACCAAAGTGTGCAGTGTTTATTTTTATTTATTTATTTTTCTCTGTCACTCCCTTTGTCTGGCTAGAGTGCAGTGGCATGATCTCGGCTCACTGTAGCCTCCACTGCCTGAGCTCAAGCGATTCTCATGCCTCAGCCTTCCAAGTAGCTGGGTTTACAGGTATGAGCCACCACACCCGGCTACTTTTTGTATTTTTGGTAGCAATGAGGTCTCGCCATGTTGGCCAGGCTGGTCTCGAACTCCTCACCTCAGGTGATCCACCTGCCTCGGCCTCCCAAAGTGCTGGGATTACAGGCATGAGCCACCACGCCTGGCCTAGTGTGCAGTGTTTACAAAGTCTACAGCAGCGGACAGTAATGTCCTAGGCTTTCACACTCACTCACCACTCACTCACTGACTCACCCAGGGCAACTTCCAGTCCTGCAAGCTCCATTCTTGGTAGGTGCCTTATATGATTTTTAATCTTTTATACCATGTTTTTACTGTACTTTCCTATGTTTAGATACACTTAAATACACAAATACACACCATCTTGTTACAATTGCCTACAGTATTCATTAGGTTTGTGTCTGAGGAGCAACAGGCTGTACCACACAGCCTAGATGTGTAGGAGGCCACGCCATCTAGGTTTATGCAAGTACATTCTGTGGTGTTCATACAACAACAAAATCATCTAATGATGCACTTCTCAGAAAGTAGCCCCATCATTAAGCAACACATGGCTGAACTTCATTCTTTAGCTTTTAAAGTTGGCTTTTATTGTATCTCTTCTTAGAAATGAGTCACTTTGCTCAAAGTTTCATCATTCTCAGATAATTCTTTTTTTTTTTTTTTTTTTGAGATGGAGTCTCGCACTGTCATGTAAGCTGGAGTGCAGTGGTGTAATCTCGGCTCACTGCAACCTCTGCCTCCCGGGTTCAAACAATTCTCCTGCCTCAGCCTCCCAAGTAGCTAGGATTACAGGTGCCCACCACCACCCTGGCTAATGTTTTTATTTTTAGCAGAGATGGAGTTTCACCGTGTTAACCAGGCTGGTCTTGAACTCCTGACCTCAGGTGATCTGATCCCCCTCGGCCTCCCAAAGTGCTGGGATCACAGGCATGGCCACTGCGCCCAGCCTCTCGGATAACTCATATATATTGTCAATGCCATATGTCACTAATGTTGCCTGTATCACCACCATAATTATCATTAAATAAAAGTAACAAGCTAAAAGACAGTACATAGGATTTAGGCTAAATAAACGCTAGAGAAGTTCGGAAGAAGGGAGTTAATCGTGAACTGGGCTGAAAACTGGGAAGGACTTGAGCTAGGTTTGAATGAAAGATAGAATTAAGATGAGTAGAGAGGAAAGGTGGTATATACCTTACACACGTAAAAACAGAATACTACATCTATATGGTGGGGAGGTGAAATAACCAGAAATAAGAAAAGTTCAGTTTAGTAGGGATACTCACACATTATCCACTAGCGCTTCCCTTGCTTCCCAGGAAAAAGATATAGATCCCATAGCTTGAAGCTTTGTCTCAGGCCTTTCTCCAAATCGTACCCATGTCTACATGCTCAACTCATCTCGTTTCTCCATCTTCCTGCACCTGAAGATCTTATAAACATTTTTCTTTTCTTTTTTTTTTTTTTTTTTTTTTGAAACAGGGTCTCACTATGTCTCCTAGGCTGGAGTACAGTGGTACAATCACAGCTCACTACAACCTCTACCTCCCGGGCTCCATCGATCCTCCCACCTCAGCCTTTCAAGTAGCTGGGACTACAGGCCCATGCCACCACACCCGGCTAATTTTTTGTACTTTTTTTTTTTTTTTTTTTGAGACAGAGTCTCACTCTGTTGCCCAGGCTGGAGTGCAATGGTACCATCTCAGCTCACTGCAACCTCTGTCTCCCAGGTTCAAGTGATTCTCCTACCTCAGTCTCCCAAGTAGCTGGGATTACAAGCACCCACCACCACACACAGCTAATTTTTGTATTTTTAGTAGAGATGGAGTTTCACCATGTTGGTCAGGCTGGTCTCGAACTCCTGACGTTAAGCAATCCACCCGCCTCGGCCTCTCAAAGTGCTGGGATTACAGGCATGAGCCACCGCACCCGGCCTGTACTTTTTGTAGAGATGGGGCCTTGCCATGTTACCCTGGCTCATCTCAAACTCCTAGGCTCAAGCAATCCTCCCACCTTAGCCTCCCAAAGTGCTGGAATTACAGATGTGAGGCATCATGCCTGATCATAAATTTTTTTTTAACATTTCTGAAAATTAGCCAGGCATGGTGGTGTGCACCTGTAGTCCCAGCTACTCAGGAGGCTCAGATGGGAGGATTGATTGAGTCCAAGATGTGGAGGCTACAGTGAGCCATGATTGCATCACTACACTCCAGCCTGGGTGACAGAGTGAGACGATGTCTCAAAAAAAAAAAAAAAAGTTTATTTGTATCACTCATTGGTTCCTATAAAACTCCAGGCCTTTTTTCTCATGAACTGCTACCAAACCAAGTCTTTCCCTCCCAATGCTTATTATATATTTAATATATATACTGGGCTTTCCAATCACCCCTGTACATTTTTTTTTTTCAGCCAAACATATAGCCTATTTAATTAGGATTTGGAATGCTAACTCTCTAGGTCAATGTAATAGGTTATAATTACTACAGGTTATGTCACCTGAAAATGTTATGAGTAAGCCAGGCATGGTGGCTCATGCCTGTAATCTCAGCACTTTGGGAGGCCAAGGCAGGCAGATCATGAGGTCAGAAGTTCAAGACCAGCCTGGACTTCATGGTGAAACCCCATCTCTACTAAAAATAGGAAACATTGGCCAGGTGTGGTGACAGGCGCCTGTAATCCCAGCTTGTCAGGAGGCTGAGGCAGAAGAATCGCTTGAACCTGGGAGGTGGAGGTTGCAGTGAATTGAGATCACACCATTGCACTCCAACCTGGGCGGCAAAGTGAGACTCCATCTCGAAAAAAAAGAAAGAAAAGAAAAAAGAAAATGTTGATAAGTATTTCTCCCCGTGACATGAACTGACTATGTAACAAACCTTCACATGTAGCCCTGAAACCTAAAATAAAAATTTCAAAAAAGAAAATGTACTTTCCATAGGTCTTTATCCAAGTTGTTAAAGAAAATGTTGAATGAGGCAAGGCCTGGCCTTTAGAGATCTCTCACCAAATTAAGATGGATTTTGTCAGTACTCAGATTTAACTTTTCAATCAACAATAAATAAATGTGCCCAACTGTTTTCCGAGGAAGAGAGTGTAATTTAGTGAATGGAGCAATGGGGTGAACATATTCCTGTAAACATGATTCTGACACAAACTTTGCCCTTGACTTTGGGCAAGTCAATTAACTTCTCTTGAACTCATTTTGAAAATGAGAGGGCTGCACTAAACTTACTTCCTCTTCCAAAAGCCAGGGATTCTCTTATCCAGTCCGTATTTTCCCATAAAAAGAGACAATATTGTACTATCCCTTTATCACTCTCTCAAACCCAGGGCAATAGTATTTCTCTTTGGCCTAATTAATAGTATTGTAGCAAAGGCGAGTCTTGTAACATCTTCAAGATAGATAGTCTAATTTCAATTCATTTTACAAACATTTGTTAAGTGCACACTGTGCCAGATATTACAGTAAGGGACTTCTAAAATAAATCGGCAATAAAAAATAAAGTTCATTACCAAATAAGGCCTGCATTCCTAATTTTGCCTCCTGCTCAATGATTTTGCTTGTGTGCAGCAGTATGGAGGTATGTCTCAGACTCCTCTCTACTGATACTAAACTTTGTAGTTTCCACAGCATCAGTCTTTGTGCATTTTATTGCAAGAATTATGTCTTATCCCTGAATTCTCAGAGATATTCTCTCATTCCCTCAGAGCCTATATGCAATTAATCATATTCTCGTTCTCTTCTTCAGATGTTCCCTCTGGAACCTTTAGGGAAATGGCAATTACATCGGTTAAGATCTGATCAGGAAAGCAGACCACTATGAGTAACATAGAATAAAGGATTTATTATAGGGATTAGATCTCATGCAATCATGGGAGCTGGTTAAGCAGTCTATGCACATTTATTGCTTCTGCATCTGCTGCCAGGCCTGAGGTGAGCCAGGTCATTGATTGAAAAGGGAAGATGTGGGAGAGACAAGGGACAAAGTGGAATCCATGAAGACAAACTGGAACTGTACGTGTCTTTCTTTCACTTCCTCTACTCTAGGTAATGGGATTGAGCTCCAGGATAAGCTGGTATTCCTCAGCATAGAGCTGTACATGCACTTGGTACAGGATTTGGAGAAGATGAAAGAGGAGATCCAGTGGGAAATGGATCCTGTCCCAAAACCAGCAAAATGAGCCAGTAGATAACTGACATGTGAGCTACACAACTGCGCCTGGTCTATGCTGACTTTCAGAGCATAAAACTGGCTACTACTTCATTTCTACCTTCAAAATCTTATGCAATTTTCTCTTGTGGATAATTCTAACCAAGAAATACATAGGAAAGAAAATTACGGGAAATATAGTTACAGCTTTGCTATATTGACACAATACAAAGCCATTGCAAGAATCAATACACACAGGCTGGGCTAGGTGGCTCATGCCTGTAATTCACAGACCAGGCGCGGTGGCTGACGCACTTTGGGAGGCCGAGGGGGGCGGATCACCCGAGATCAAGAGTTCGAGATCAAGCTGGCCAACATGGAGAAACCCCATCTCTACTAAAAATACAAAATTAGCTGGGCGTGGTGGCAGGCACCTGTAATCCCAGCTACTTGGGAGGCTGAGGCAGGAGAATCACTTGAACCCGGGAGGCAGAGGTTGCAGTAAGCCAAGATCACACCATTGCACTCCAGCCTGGGCAACAAGAGTGAAACTATCTCAAAAAAAAAAAAAAAAAAAAAAAAGAATCAGTACACAACTGGACAGCCCCAGGTCAAATTTCTCTT
This sequence comes from Mandrillus leucophaeus, assembly GCF_000951045.1. NCBI lineage: Eukaryota > Metazoa > Chordata > Mammalia > Primates > Cercopithecidae > Mandrillus > Mandrillus leucophaeus. The sequence continues at coordinate 2,368,099 of NW_012104031.1, forward strand.
CCCTCATTCTTCAGAATCTTCTTTCTTTTGGGTATTCATCCCCAAGCTCCCTGCTACTATACTTGTTGCTATTATCAGGCTAGGAAAAAGCTACTGAAAATACATCTTCAAAAATCCTTATCAAGAATATTCTAAAATTTTAAGACATACAGAAGATAAAACTAAGTAAATATTTTAAAATATACTATGTTCATGGATGAAAATTCTTAATATTAAAAGTTAATTTGAAAAAGTAAGTCAGGTCCGGTCAGAGTGGCTCACATGTGTAATTCTAGCATTTTGGGAGGCTGAGGCAGGTGGATCACTTGAGGCTAGGAGTTTGAGACTAGCCTGACCAACATGGCAAAATCCTATCTCTAAAACAATACAAAAATTAGCTGGGTGTGGTGGTATGTGCCTATAATTCCAGCTACTCGGGAGGCTGAGGCACGAGAATCATTTGAACTTGGGAGGCAGAGGTTGCAATGAGCTGAGATCGTGTCACTGCACTCCAGCCTGGGTGACAGAGTGAGACTCCGCCTCAAAAAATAAAATAAGATAAAAAAGTAAGTCAGACCCAAATCAATCTAAGAATCCAGTGAAATTACAAACAAAATTCCAGTAAGTTTGTTCTGTTGAACCTACAAAATTCACCTGAAAGATTAAAGTACCAAGATTAGCCAGGATAATTTTAAAGAGGAACCACAAGGTAGAGGGACTTATTCTACCAGATATCAAGATGTCTTATAAAGACAAGTGTTTTTTGTTGCTGTTGGTTTGTTTGTTTGCTTTTTGTTTTTTGTTTTGAGACAGGGTCTCACTCTGTCTCCCAGGCTGATGTGATCACGGCTTACTGCAGTCTCGACCTCCTGGGCTCAAGTGATTCTTCCACCTCAGCGTCCTGAGCAGCTGGGACTACAGGCATACACCATCATGCTCGGCTATTTTTTTTGTTTGTTTGTTTGTTTTTTGTAGAAATGGGGTTTTGTCATGTTGCCCAGGCTGGTCTCAAACTCTGAGCTCAAGTGACCCACCCACCTCGGCCTTCCAAAGTGCTGGGATTACAGGCATGAACCACTACACATGACCAAGATATAATATTTAACATCCTGGTAATGCTTTAGGAATTGTCACACCTGCCAGTGAGTTGAATAGAGAGCTAAGCATAGACCCATAAAAACATAATGCAGGTGGCATTACAAATTTTGTAGCAAAAAAAATAGATTATTGAAAAAAATTATATTAGAAAAATCAATAATCTGCAATTGAAAAATTATTATAAATCCCTATTTTATATCATGTACAAAAGGAAAAATGTAGATAAAGATTTAAATATCAAAATCAAAATATTAACATTTTTAGAAGAGAATATTAGAGAATATTTTTATTATGTTGGGAACAAACCTTAAGGAAAAAGACCAAAAATTTAACAGTGTTACAAATGTAAACTTCTGTAAAACAAGACACCATAAATAAGGAGCTAAACAAGCCACAGGCTAAGATAATATAATTGTAATAAATATAACTGACAAATAGTTAATATTTAAGATATAAAAAGAACCTCTACAAATCAATAAAATAAAAAGTAACTTAAGAGAAAAAACAGGCAAAAGAGATGAACCAGCAATTTGCAAAAGAGAAAACTCAAATAGCCAATAAACACAAGAAAAGATGTCCCACCTCTCTACTAAAAGAGATACAAATTAAAACAGTTAGGTTTCATTCATATTCTTCAGACCAGAAATCATGGTTTTTTGTTTTGTTTTGTTTTTGAGACAGAGTCTCGCTCTGTTGCCCAGGCTGGAGTGCAGTGGCATGATCTCCACTCACTGCAACCTCCGCCTCCCGGGTTTAAGTGATTCTCCTGCCTCAGCCTCCTGAGTAGCTAGGATTACAGGTGTGCACCACCACGCCCAGCTAATTTTTGTATTTTTAGTAGAGGCAGGGTTTCACCATGTTGGCCAGGCTGGTCTCCAACTCCTGAGCTCAGGTGATCTGCCTGCCTCTGCCTCCCAAAGTGCTGAGATTGCAGGTTTGAGCCACCAGGTCCAGCCTAAAAATTGTATTTGTTGTTGTTGTTGTTGTTGTTAGGCACAAGGTCTCACTCCGTCACCAAGGCTGGAATGCCGTGGCACAATCATAGCTCACTGCAGCCTCAAACCTATGGACTCAAGCGATCCTCCTGCCTCAACCTCCCCAGTAACTGGGACTTCAGGTGCATGTCACCACACTTGGTTAACTTTTAAACTTTTTGTAGCAACTGGGTCTCACTATTTTGTCCAGGCTGGTCTTGAACTCCTGGCCTCAAGCAATCCTCCCACCTCAGCCTCCCAAAGTGTTGGAACTACAGGCATGAGCCACTGTGCCTGGCCTGAAAATCAAATTAAAGTCTTACAAAACTAAATCTTGGTGAGAATATGGAGAATTGGAAACTTATACACTGCGAGTAGAAGGTAAACAGGTAAAACCACTTTGGGGAGTGATTTGTCAATAACTAATAAAGTTGAAGATGCATATAACATATGAACCAACAATTCTACTCCCAAGTAGAAATATTCTGGAGAACTATCGTATGTATGTACAATGAGAAATGTACAAGAATATTCTCTGCAGCACTGTGGTAACAGAGAAAATTAGAAATAATCTAAATGCTCATTAATAGATAACTAGATGAATATAAATTCAAGCATATTTATTCAATAAAAAATAGTTAATAGTTAAGATGGATATGCTAGAGTTACATATACCAATATGGACAAATATTAAAAAATAATCTTCAATAGAAAAAGCAATTTTCAGAATAATATTTATAATATGACACCATTTAAATAAACTTTAGAAACAGGCAGAACACAATCATATATTATAGCATATAACAAATGTATTAAACTATTCAAGAATATAATATATACTAAGATAATGGACAGGGTTGCGGAGAAAGAAAAAGATTTTATCAGAAGGGTACAAAATGGATTAAACTATATATGTAATGTTTAGCTTCTTAAAAATAAACAAAACATCTGAAGTAAGTATGACCAAATGTTAAGTAAGATGTGATGAGCTGAGTGGTGGATACATTGTTTTTAAATTAGTCACTGTAGTTTTCTGTGGTGGATACATTGTTTTTAAAGTAGTCACTGTAGTTTTCTGTTTGCCTGAAACAGTTTATAACTGAAGTGTAAGAAAGAATGGAAGGGAGGCAGGAGAGAAATCAGGAAGGGAGGAAGTAAGGCAGGCAGGCAGGCGGCCAAGGAGAGAAAGCAATTTCAATCTCTGTAGCCCATTTCCTATCCAATGCCATGATTTTGCCGCTGTTTCTTCTCTACAGTGGAGGCACACGGTAGAGTGGAAAAGAAAATGTCCTGTTTTCCAAATATTTGAATTTTGATCCTAACCTGATCCTGTTTTAGTCATATGCCCTTAATCAAGTCACACAATTTAAAAGGTATAGGCCAGGCATGGTGGCTCACATCTGTAATCCCAGCACTTTGGGAGGCTGAGGTGGGCAGATCACTTGAGGTCAGAAGTTCGAGAGCAGCCTTGCCAACATGGTGAAACCCCATCTCTCCTAAAAACACAAAAATTAGCCGGGTGTAGTGGCACACACAGGTAGTCCCAGGTACACCAGAGGCTGAGTCAGGAGAATCACTTGAACTCAAAAGGTGGAGGCTGCAGTGAGCCGAGATCACACTACTGCACTCCAGCCTGGGCAACAGAGCAAGACTCCATCTCAAAAAACAAAAAAAAAGAAAGAAATACATCATAATTGCTGATCTTTTAGCTTTTTCATCCCTCTATGATTGCTTCTGCATGGTACCAATCCTTCTTCCACCATTTGCTTTAGTTTCAGTGTCATATTATAAAAGAAATCAAAAAGAGTCTTGAGGAATCAGAACCCTTCTGCCACATTGTATAATGTCTGTTTTCTGGCACTGCTTCTTCTACCTCTTCTTCCTCAATATCTGGCACTGGTACAGAAGCACGCCTCTCCCTCAAGTCATCTTTTGTTAATGCCTATAATGTGGTGTCAGTTAGCTCTTGAATTTCTCTAAGATTCAAATCTTGAAACTCTTCATCCCCCTCCCCCCGCCCACTTTTTTTTTTTTTTTTTTTTTTCCTATATCCACAATCACTTTCTTTCATGATTTCCTCGGATGGCTCTGTCATAAATCCTGTGAAGTCATGCACAACATCCGGACAGTTTTCTCTAGCAGGAGTTGATTGTTTCAGGCGTGATGGCTTTCACAGCTTTCCTCTGACAACGATGGCATCTTCAGTGGTGTAATCCTTCCAGACTTGCATGATGTTCTCTCCATCAGGGTTTTCCTCCATAGCATTGGCAATGTTTCCATAGAATACTGCGTTAATGAGCCTTGAAGGTCCTTATGACCCCCGAATCTAAAGGCTGAATCTTGTGTTTGGGAGTAGGTAGACCACTTTGATACCTTTGGTGTTGAATTCATGGGGTTCTGGGTGGCCAGGGGCGTTGTCCAATATCAAAAGAAATTTAAAAGGCAATTCCTCACTGGTAAGGTAAGAAAGGGTCAAAGTATTGATGGAACCACTCCAGAAAAAGGATTCTCATTTTCCAGGCCTTACTGTTGTGCAACCAAAGGACTAACAGCTTGTGTTTATCTTTTCCCTTCAAGGCTCGAGGGTTAGTAGCTTTATAAATAAGGGCAGTTCTGATCATAAACCTGATTGCATTTGCACAAAACAGTAGTTAGACTATCCCTTCCTGTCTTAAATCCTGGTGTTCACTTCTTTTCTTTACTAATAAATGTCTTTCTTGGCATTTTTTTTTTTTCCCAGAATAGGACACATTTGTCTGCATTAAAAACCTGTTCAGGCAGATATCCTTTCTCCTCAATGATTTTCTCAGTGGCATCTGGGAACTCATCTGCTGCTTCTAGGTCGGCAGAAGCTGTTTCTTTTGTCATCTTGACATTTTTTAATCCCAACCTCTTTCTAAAATTATCAACCCAAACACACAAACAAACAAAATTATTAAACCATCCTTTGCTGGCATTACATTCTCCAGCTTTAGATCCTTCACCTTCCTTTTGCTTTTTGTCATATAATGACTTCACTTTTTCTAAAATCATATTAGAGTCTATAGGAATACCTTTCTTACAGCAATTCTGTACCCACATAAAAGCTCCACTTTCAGCTGGGTGCAGTGGCTCATGCCTATAATCCTGTAATCCCAGCACTTTGGGAGCCCTTGGCATGTGGATCAACAGGTTAAGAGTTTGAGACCAGCCTGGCCAACATGGTGAAACTCCCTCTCTACAAAAAAATACAAAAAAAAAATAAAAATAAAAATAAAAAAATAATAGCCAGGTATGGTGGCACACACCTGTAGTCCCAGCTATCTGGGAGGCTGAGGCAGGAGAATCATTTGAACCCAGGAAGTGGACATTGCAGTGAGCCGAGATCACGCCACTGCACTCCAACCAGGATGACAAAGCAAGACTCTATCTAAAAAAAAAAAAGAGCTACATTTTCAATACCAAACAAAAAGGTATTTCACAAAGTGTGCAGAGTTTTTGTATCTGCCGGCATAGCAGAGCCATGGGTTTGTGAATTTCCTTTCCTTTTGTTACAACAGTCCTTGTGCTGGATTCATTTATCTTGTAATGGCAGGCAACTGCAGCTGCAGCCCTCAGTCTACGGTAAACATCAAGCAATTCGGCTTTTCTTTGTGATGTCAGGACTTTTTCCTGCTTCTTGGAAACACTTCTAGTCACTAGTGGCACTTGGTATGGGACACATGGTGTTATTCAAGGTTTATGGTGTTGCATTAAACATGATGAAAAATATGCTAGAACTTCAAGAAATCATTTTTTATTGTGATGTACAATCTACTAGAGAGATGAACTGTTCATGCAGAGATGATTAAGGCCACACGGTGGTTTAAACAGATACTAACCACACTTGAGCTCACCACAACAGCAACAGGAGGTAGGTAAAACATGATCAGAGCAGCACAGCATGCACAACAGTTAATTCTATGCAGTTATGATTTAATAATGCATGTTTACCTGTGTTTACATTGCTCACGACTGTGAAAGTTACCACATTCAGTGTATAAATGTTTGTCAGTTTTGATAAATTTGAACTCTTTATAATAGATTTGTGTACATTTTATGATAGCAAAGGATAAAACAGACTACATATATGTTGTATGCATTCATGACATACCTTTTTCTTAACTTTTTTCAATATTTTTTGACTACATGGTTTTTCTAGGCTGTAAGTTTATTCAAATTGTCCCAAATCTCCAAAAACTTTTCCAATATAATTATTGAAAAAAATCTATGTATAAGGGGACCCACGTGGTTCGTACGCATGTTGTTCCAGGGCTAACTGTATTTCCTACTGGTTCTTTTTCTCTGGTAGCATTCTGATTGATGCAGTGCTATTAACTACAGTTGTTGGTAAGTCTTCTTAATTAATATAATATTAGAAAAAGATGTAGAAGAGAGATTGATTTTGGAAACTATAAAACCTGTAAGTAAATTAATAACAAGAAAGGATAAGAAAGTTATAAAATAAGCCAAAATAAACCAAATTGCTTACCTTATAATATGATGGCTAAAGTTTTTTTTTTATCAGGCAGCTATAAGTAGGCAAATATACAGTTAAGGATGTTTGTGAACTTAAAATATTCACCAGTAGAATAAAAATAGGGTGTTTGAGGTAGCCAGCCTTAAGATAGCTCCCAATGATTCGTACCTCCTGGTATTGACATCCTGTGTTGTCTCTTCTCATATTGTACTGGGGTTGTTCTCTATGACCGACAGAATACAGCAAAAGTGATAGTACGTCATTTGGGAAATTGGGTTATTAAAGATATTGTGGCTTCTGTCTTGTTCTCTCTCCCTCCTTCTTGGATCATTTGCCCTTGGGTAAGCCGCCTGCCATGCCATAGCTGTCCTGTTTAAGACCAGCTTAGGTAGCATAGCAAGGCCCTGTCCCTATAAAACATTTAAAAATTAGCCAGATGTGGTAACTTATGCCAGCAGTCCCAGTCACTCGGGAGACTGAAGTGGGAGGATCGCTTGAGCCCAGGAGTTAGAGGCTGCAATGAGCTATGATGGTACTAGTACATTCCAGCCTGGACAACAGAGTAGACACTTTTGCTGAAAAAGAAAAAAAAAAAAAAAGAAAGCACTAAAGCAGGTGGAGTTCTCCCATATGATAAAGGATAGCCAGAGATGAAAATATAATATTAAGGAATTGATACAAACTAACACAGCAGCTAAATATATAATGTAGACTGGTAGGCTTGTAATGAGAAAATGATATAAAATACAATTATAGTAGGAGATTTTAATTATCTAATATCCATGACAGGTTAAGCAGACAGTATGTATAAAGGCATGAAGGACTGAAACAGTATAATTCATAACATAAAACATTATTTCAGATTTTATATTCTACAGACAATGGCTATATACATTCATGTATAGAGATTCAGCACATCCAGGCCATGTGCAGTGGCTCACGCCTGTAATCTCAGCACTTTGGGAGACTGAGGCGGGTGAATCACGAGGTCAGGAGATCGAGACCATCCTGGCTAACACAGTGAAACCCCATCTCTACTAAAAATACAAAAAATTAGCCGGGCATGGTGGCGGGCACCTATAGTCCCAGCTACTCGGGAGGCTGAGGCTTGCGGTAAGCTGAGATCGCGCCACTGCACTCGAGCCTTGGTGACAGAGCAAGACTCTGTCTCAAAAAAAAAAAAAAGAAAGAAAGAAATTGAGCATATCCGGTTATAGAGAAAAATCTCATTAAAGACAAGAAAGGAAAATACTTTTGGGGCTATATTTTCCATCCACAATTAAACATTAGGCCAGGTGCAGTGGTTCATGCCTGTAATCCTAGCACTTCGGGATGCCGAGGCAGGAGGATCGCTTAAAGCCAGGAGTTTGAGACAAGCCTGAGCAGCGAAGCAAGATCCCTTCTCTATTTTAAACAAAAAAAGACACTAAAAAAATGAACAAACACAATGAAACATTACTGGCATAAATGTTTTCTTAGGCATAGTCATCAATAGTCTTAGGAATAGATGTCAATAACCTGTAAAATAAATAAGTACCCCACAGATGAGAACTTGGACAAAAAAGAAAAAAGAAAGGAAAGTACGAAAAGAGCGTGCTTGGTGGGCCATATAAAAGTGTATGACAAATGTTAGGATGTATTATTAGTTAGCCATTTAAAAATAATAATGATAAATAATAATGAAAATACCAACCTATCTAAATCTTTGTGATGAAGTCAAAGCAGTATTTGAGTAAGAAAAATTATTATATATTATATAAAATTATTATATAAAAAACAATGACAGGCCAGTCATGGAGGTGCATACCTGTAATCCCAGCACTTTGGGAGGCCGAGGTGTGCAGATCACTTGAAGTTGGGATTTCAAGACCAGCCTGACCAACATGGTGACACCCTGTTTCTACTAAAAATACAAAAATTAATGGGGCATGGTGGCAGGCACCTGTAATCCCAGCTACTTGGGTGGCTGAGGCAGGAGAATCGCTTGAACCTGGGAGGTGGAGGTTGCAGTGAGCGGAGATCACACCACTGCACTCCAGCCTGGGGGATAGAGCGAGACTCTGTCTCCAAAACAAGAAATATACAAGCCTCCAGAAAATCTAATTAAGAAGAGAGAAGAGATACACAAAATATTAGAAGCATTAACACACAAATAATATACAAACATGCTAAAAATGTTCCTATCCCAAAGAAAAAAAGTTTTGGTTGTTTTTTTTTTTACTATAGTTCTTACTCTTTTCTCCGGAAAGACCACTTCTAAACCAAACAATTTTTTGGAAATATTATGTTTTCTGATTATAAAAGTACTACAAAAATATTTCTGTTTAGTATAGTAGACGAGGTACTATAGGGCTGAACCATCTGGTAAAATCAACTAAAATTACTGGATTTTTAAAAAGTCTTAAATGCATTCAGAAGCTGACAAGAAAGTAAAGATTACTTAATGTATTGTATGTCTATTCTAAGGCATCATTGGTTGAAAGATATGCCATTACTTTACTACTAAGAAAGAAACAAAAATGCTATCAAACTATGACATAATGCTTTCCTATAACTTTTTTCTTGTAACTTTTATTTTATACTTATGGAAGATCTTGTAGGCATATCTTCTATTTTTTCCTTTCGTTTTTATTTATTTACTTATTTAAAGACAAGATCTTGATATGTTACCCAAGACTTGAAGTCCTGACCTCAAGCAATCCTCCTGCCTCTGCCTCCTGAGTAGCTGAGACTGTACTACCGCACCCAGCTTATTTTTGTAATTTTAGTTTTTTGAGACAGGATCTCACTCTGTCGCCCAGGCTGGAGTACAGTGGTGTGATCATGGCTCACTGCAGGCTGGACCTCCTGGGCTCAAGCAGTCCTCCAGTCTCAGCCTCCAGAGTAGCTGGGATTACAGGCATATGCCACCACATTCGGCTAATTTTGTATTTTTAGAGCAGACAGGGTTTCTCCATGTTGGTCAGGCTGGTCTCGAACTCCCAATGTCAGGTGATCTGCCCGCCTCGGCCTCCCAAAATGCTGGGATTACAGGCATGAGCCATGGCACCTGGCCAATTTTTTTACTTTAGTAGTGACAGGGTCTTGCTATGTTGTCCAAGCTGGTCTTGAACTCCTGGGCTCAAGTGATCCTCCTGCCTCAGCCTCCCAAAGGGCTGGGATTACAGGTGTGAGCCAGCACCCCAGCCTGATCCAGCTTATCTTTAATCATATGTTACTCTTGAGCATATATTAACAGTAAAATGCAAGTGAAAAATTTGCTTAAGTTATGCTTAAAACTACCTCACATTTAATCTGACTCTTCCACACAATTCTCTGTGCCATCAAGAACATTAGTAATGTATTATTTCAAAAAACAATCCTTAACATAATGAAAAAAACATTGATACTGAGCTCTTAAGCCTGACTTTGCTATTATGCAGCACTAACCTACTTCTGACTCATTTTAGGAGCGTTGCTGAAAAGTCTGATTCACTGTACCATCCCCTCTCCACTAACATTTGATGTCTGGGGTTAAAAGAATGCTCCACTGTTAGTCTCAAGATTTTCTTCCAAGCCACTGACATTCATTCTGCAATGAATTTTGATGCTGCAATTTCGATATTCATACATGCATAAACAATGACATTTATGTAATGGCTGACTGGCTGACAGTGATTGTAGACAGTTTAAGATACATACTGATTTCAAAGATGTTAAAATGTGAAAAATACATTTCAAACAATGAAATATAATAAAGTAAGAATGAAGTGAAATCTAGAGGATATCTACCAAAACTGGAAGAACTTAGGTCCAAGTTTAATAGCACTGTGCAGCATGTGGGTTGGAAATGAAAGCCCAGACCCACCTAAAATAGGGAATCTAAAAGGAGATTCCCTCTTCCCCCTATAAAGCTGGGTCCCAAAGAGTTACTCTCTCAGTGTAAGGCAAATTAGAAATCATCCATTTCTCCACCATAATTACCACCACCAGATGACTACAACAGTAATTGCTCATCTCAAAATTTGGTGCTGAGTCGGGAAAGGGAGATTATCTCCTCCAAGAACCTGTAACCACAAGCCAGCCCTAATGCAGGTTTGCAGCAGAAACACATATAACCTAACACTATAACCTAAAAGAAAAAAAAAAATCATAAGCCAAGAATTAGGATTCAAATAGTCCTAGTACAATGATGCCCTCAGATGCTCAAAAGAAGCATGTCCCTTTGGAGGAACTCATCTATCCCAGGCCTCAAGGAATTTCCAAATAAAATGTTTTTTAAAAAGTCAGTAGAGCAATGAAGCAAGACAAAAACAAAAACAAATCGCAAAACTGCCAGGAAACAAAGCACCATGAGCAAGAACCAGCAGGAGGCCGGGCGTGGTGGCTCACACCAGTAATCCCAGCACTTTGGGAGGCTGAGGCAGGAGGATGGGCCAGGCATCAACAGTCTTTTATAGGAATAGAACCAAGATTTTGTTTAGTGAGTAATATGCTAAGCTTAAAATGCTTACTCTTAGGGACTGAATTTTGTTTCCCAGCACACCACCTCTCCCTAGTCCCCTCCCCAGCCACCACTGAAATTTATATATTGAAGCCCTAACCAATGTGACTAGATTTGGAGATAGGGCTTTTAAGGTTAAATGAGATCATAAGAGTGGGGCCCAAATCCAACAGGACTGGTGTCCTTATAAGAGGAAAAGGCGCCAGGCGTGGTGGCTCAGCCGGGCGCGGTGGCTCACGCCTGTAATGCTAGCACTTCGGGAGGCCGAGGCGGGTGGATCACCTGAGGTCAGGAGTTCAAGGACAGCCTGGCCAACATGGTGAAAACCCATCTCTACTAAAAATACAAAAATTAGCCAGGCGTGGTGGCAGGCGCCTGTAATTGCAGCTACGTGGGAGTCTGAGGCAGGAAAATCGCTTGAATCTGGGAGGCGGAGGTTGCAGTGAGCCGAGATCATGCCATTGCACTCCAGCCTGGGGGACAAGAGTGAGACTTCGTCTCAAAAAATAATAATAATAAATAAGAGGAAAAGAAACTAGAACTCTCTTTCTCTTCATGAACACAGAGGAGAAGCCATGTGAGTACACAGGGGCAGCAGCTGTCTGCAAGCCAGGAAGAACGCCTCACCAGAAACTGAATCTGCCAGAACCTTTATCTGGGAGGTGGAGGCTGTGGTGAGCCACAGCACTGCACTCCAGCCTGGGCGACACAGTGAGGCTCTGTCTCAAAAAAAAAAATCCAATAAACGAAGATAAATGAATCATATAAACATATTGGAAATAGATTGAAGTCTCGCTTAGTTAACTATAACGGTAACATAGTACTCACTAAAATAAGACATCTATGACAAATTAGTGAATGTTATTAATGCAAAGTATGTTTGAGATTAGTCATTGCACAAGAAAATTTGAACACCCTGAAATCTTTTTTTATTTTTATTTTTCTGAGATGGAGTCTCACTCTGTCACCCAGGCTAGAGTGTAGTGGCACAATCTCGGCTCACTGCAACCTCTGCCGCCCAGGTTCAAGTGATTCTCCTGCCTCAGCCTCCCGGTAGCTGGCATTACAGGCACCTGACACTGTGCCTGGCTAATTTTTGTAGTTTTAGTAGTGATGGGGTTTCACCATCTTGGCCAGGCTGGTCTTGAACTCCTGACCTCGTGATCCACCCACCTCAGCCTCCCAAAGTGCTGGGATTACAGGCATGTGCCACTATGCCCAGCCGAACACCCTGAAATCTTAAAGTTTATATATGAAAGAAACTTGGTAGACGTTTTACCACATTTGACAACCATCTTAAGAAATTACATGGTATTACCAAAAGGAAGTTGTAAAGCTGAAGGAAACTTTTCTAAACAATCAGTAATGAGAATAAATTTCAAACAAGAAGGAGAAAAGATTGATTTATCTTTATATTCATGTAACAGAAAATACTACAAAATCTTGACCCGGCACGGTGACTCATAACTGTAATCCCAGCACTTTGGGAGGCCATCGTAGGTGGATTGCTTGAGCTCAGTAGTTCAAGACCAGACTGGGCAACATGGCATGACCCCAGGGCCTCTATAAAAAATACAAAACTTAGCTGGGCTTGGTGGTGCGCATCTGTAGTCCCAGCCAGTTGGGAGGCTGAGGTGGGAGGATCACTTGAACCCAGGAGGTCAAGGCTGCAGTGAGCTGTGATGGTGCCATTGCACTCTAGCCTGGGAGACAGAGTGAAACCCTGTCTCAAAAAAAAAAAAAAAAAAAGAGTAAGGAAAGAAGGAAGGAGAAAGAAAGAAAGAGAGAGAGAAAGAAAGAGGAGAGAGAAAGACTACAAAATATTGTCATATGATGAAGCAATCAGAGTTGCAGGAAGAAAAGTATCACAGAGGTGATTCAGGTAATTAATAAAAATATTATGTTGTTTTTCTGGATTTTATCATTTGTGTTCTTGATTTAAAAAATTTTTAAATTTGTTATGATTTCTTTTTTCACTCTAAATGAAAACTTACTTCTGTGCATAATTTTGTACTTATAATTTGAAAATTTATATTTTCACTCTTTTAAAATTTTTTTTTTTTAACAAAAAGAGCCCCCAAATTACATGAGCTTCAGGTCCTACAAAGCCTGGCTCCACTCCTGATGACAGATGAATATGAAAACAAGAGAGCAGAGTATGAGTCTGAGGTGGAGGGAGTCATGGTAGGACAAGCATTTAGAAAGTTTCTTCCACTCTTTGACCGAGTATTGGTTGAAAGGAGTGCTGCTGAAACTGTAACCAAAGGAGGTATTATGCTTCCAGAAAAATCTCAAGCAACAGTAGTTGCTATTGGATCGCATTCTAAAGGAAAGGGTGGAGAGATTCAACCAGTTAGCGTTAAAGTTGGAGATAAAGTTCTTCTCCCAGAATATGGAGGCACCAAAGTAGTTCTAGATGACAAGGATTATTTCCTATTTAGAGATGGTGACATTCTTGGAAAGTACGTAGACTGAAATAAGTCACTATTGAAATGGCATCAACGTGAAGCTGCCCATTCCACTGAAGTTCTGAAATCTTTCATCATGTAAATAATTTCCATATTTCTCTTTTATAATAAACTAATGATAACTAACAACAACAACCAAAAAACCCCACAACATCAGTTAAGGTAAACTTATTAATCATTTCAATAGAAGTTTGAAAATGCACGATAATAAAACTCAACGACCTTCACATTAAAACTAGATCTATTTACTATATCTGGCAGTATGCTATAGTAGGTATATTTCTGCACATCATGTTGGGGCAGAAAAATAAAAATACAAAGTACAGGTATATTCTACCTAGAGTTAATCAAACTACAAAGTTTGAGGAAACAGTGCCCACAAGACTATCCTCACTTCTGATACAAACTATAAATTTGGGGGGTCCAAAAACTGCCTTCTTTGATAATTCACAAGACTCACAGAGCTCACTGAAAAGTATTATGCTCATGGTCACGGTTTCTTACAGAGAAAAGATACAAATGAAAGTCAGCCAAGGTGGCTGCGTAAAATGGTGCAGCCACTATAAAAAACACTGTGGTGGTTTCTCGAAAAAATAGAAGTAAAATTACCATGGCAATTCTACTTGGGGTGTATCCAAAATAATTGAAAGCAGGTCTCAAAGAGATACTGCACACCCATGTTCTCAGCAGCATTATTCATACTATTTAAAACACAGAAGCAACCCCAAACGTCCGCTGATGGAGGAATGGATAAACACAATGTGGTATACACATACAGTGAAATATTACACAGCCTTAACAAGAAAGGAAATTCTGACATGCTACAAAATGAATGAACCCTGAGGACATTATCCTAAGTGAAATAAGTCAGTCACAGAAAGACAAATGCTGTATATTCTACTTATTTGAGGCAGAGTAGTCAAAATCATACAGACAGAAAGTAGAATGGTGTTTGCCAGAGGGTGGAGGGGAGAGAAAAATTGGAAGTTGTTTAATGGGTACAGAGTTTCAATTTTACAAGATGAAAAGAATTATGAAGATGCACGTTATAAATATATTTAATACTGCTGAACTGTATACATAAAAATGGTTAAGACAGTACATTTTGTGTTATGTATATCTTATTACAATTAAAGAATTTGGCCAGGCACGGTGGCTCACGCCTGTAATCCCAGCACTTTGAGAGGCTGAGGCAGGTGGATCACCTGAAGTTGGGAGTTCGAGACCAGCCTGACCAACATGGAGAAACCCTGTCCCTACTAAAAATACAAAATTAGCCGGGCATGGCAGTGGGTGCCTGTAATCACAGCTACTCGGAGGCTGAGGCAGGAGAATCGCTTGAACCTGGGAGGCGGAGGTTGCGATGAGCCAAGATCACGCCACTGTACTACAACCTGGGCAACAAGAGTGAAACTCCGTCTCAAAAAAAAAAAAAAAAAATTGAAAAAATACAGGATCCCCAGTTAAATTTGAATTTCAGACATACTTATGTTAAAAAATTATTCATTGTTTACTGAAATCCAGATTTAATTGGTGTCCTGTATTTACCTGGCAACCGTAACCCCTCCCACTGAAAATAGTAGCTATACACACAAACACAAACATATACACATATAGCCACATACATACCCACACACATCATCTTCTTAAAGGCATCAGAAGTGACAAGATAAAAAGGAATTATCAAGTGTGATAACTTTGTACTGTGTCAGTGAAGAGTGTAATTAACATACTCAGAGATAGGAAAATATGACCAATTCATACAATGAG
Source organism: Mandrillus leucophaeus (assembly GCF_000951045.1). Lineage (NCBI taxonomy): Eukaryota > Metazoa > Chordata > Mammalia > Primates > Cercopithecidae > Mandrillus > Mandrillus leucophaeus. Next base: position 2,383,369 of record NW_012104031.1, read on the forward strand.
AAGTGAATAATTTTTTCATACAGACTCACAGACCCACAAAATTTGCAGCTTCAGTTCTACAACTTCAGTCAAGGGTCAAAGTAAACACAGAATACAAAATCTCACTAGATCTGATCTCAAATAGATTTTCCTGTCCAGTGTACACAAAATGTTTTCTTTTTCTTTTTTTTTTTGAGATGGACTCTTGCTCTGTTGCCCAGGCTGGAGTGCAGTGGCAGGATCTCAGCTCACTGCAACCTCCACCTCCCAGGTTCAAGCGATTCTCCTGCCTCAGCCTCCCAAGTAGCTGGGACTACAGGCGTGCGCCACCATGGCCAGTTAATTTTTGTATTTTTAGTAGAGACGGGGTTTCACAATGTTGGCCAGGATGGTCTCGATCTATTGACCTTGTGATCCGCCTGCCTCATCCTCCCAAAGTGCTGGGATTATAGGCGTGAGCCACTGGCGCCCAGCCACAAAATGTTTTCTTATTTGACTTGAACTAACAAATAGGCAAAGTTTCACATAAAGAAAAAAGAGTCACAAACCATATTCTGTCATCTCTTAGCTGACAGAGTATATAAACTACCATCATGTTGACATCCATAACCAAATGTGCAGACCATAAAATCAGACCCCCAGCTGTTGCTATGATCAGTTGAGAACAGCTTGTAAACTGTGTGCAAATCAGAAATAGAACCAAGTTTAACCAAGAACCAAAAACAAAAATAACAACACAGGGTAGGAATAAAGAAAGAGATGGAGGCTAAAGTTATATTTCCACCTGGGATTCACTCCAGGGACCAATAAAATGGTATGTCTGAGCTTAAATATTCCATAAGGCGCACTTCAAGGGTAAAACTCCTTAATTGTTTGAGGTAAGTGTCCATTTGGGCCTTTCAGGTAAGTGTCCATTTGGAACTTCCAGAACAATCAACGTATAATATTTAAAAGGTTTAAAATACGTCTTTTACACAAATAATAGAATGAACCCATGTCAAAAATACATTAACTTATTAACGATAGGACCACAAAACTAATAAAAGTGGTTCCAAGAGTATTGGAGGAAGTGTGTATTTATAGACATGTTATTTTTAAAAAGAACGCTGGATTAAGATTGCTAGATTAGATACAAAACTGGTCAATGAGTTCCAGGGCAATAAAACTATAACCTTTGGGGTTATCTTTTCCACTGGACAGAAATCTAAAAGTTAACACTTAACTTCACAGATTTGGGCTGTAACAGATGGTAAATAGTAAAGTCAAACACACATTCTCCTAAAGAAGTCAACAATCCTCGGATGGGACTGTTAAACAGTGCTCTAGTAAGACATTGAAAAGACAGGGAATACTTTCTTTTGCTTATTTCTAAATTTTAATTTTTTTTTTTTTTTTAAGATAGAATCTCACTCTATCACCCAGGCTGATGTGCAATGGAGCAATCTTGGCTCACTGCAACCTCCGCCTCCCAGGTTCAAGCAATTCTTCTGCCTCGGCCTCCCAAGTAGCTGGGACTACCGGCACGTGCCACCACGCCCGGGTAATTTTTGTTTTAGTAGAGATGGGGTTTCACCATGTTGGCCAGGCTGGTCTTTAACTCCTGACCTCAGGTGATCCACCCACATTGGCCTCCCAAAGTGCTGGGATTACAGGCATAAGCCACTGCACCTAGCCTTAAAGTTTTTTTCTTTAGAAGAATGTGCTCAACTGATCTTGAGTCCTGCCTCTGTACGCATCTCTCCTGTTTGACACTCTACCCTGAGAACTCTAGTTGCCACGGCCTCCCAGTAATCCAGTTCCATCTCTTCAATGCAGGGAGATGTTTAGGTTACACCTAGGTTTCCACTCCCTTCATCCTAGCAACAATTTCAGGCAGTAAGCTGGGCCAGTTGTAGAGCTCTATTTCTTTCCCATTCATCAGGGTTCACTGTACTCGGTAGCCTAACGTCTAATATCTTAAAAACCATTGTTTCATATATTTAGTCTAGTTTTCCAGTTGTTTCAGTCAAAAGGGTAAATCCATTTCCTATTACTTACTTTATCTTGGCTACTTTTTCTTGTTTCATTCATTGCACTAGTTAAATCACTCAGTATAACGCTGAATAGGTGAGAGCAGACATCATTGCCTTCTTCCTGATTGTACAGGGAAAGCATTAAGTCTTTCAACATTAAACATGATATCGATGTAGGTTTTTCATAGATAACTAACCTTAATCTGCTGAGAGTTTACTTATGTTTTCTAAGTGTTGAGATCATAGTTGCTGTTTTTTTCTTTTACATGCCGTGAATGTGGAAAATTGCACTGATTGGCCTAGAGTGAGTTGGGGAATGTTCTGCTCTCTTTAACTTTCAGCAAGACTTTGTGGGGAATTTGTATTTGCTTTTCTTCCTTAAATGTATGGTAGAATATAATAGTAAAGCTCTCTGGGCCTGCTGTTGTCTTTGTGGGGTTTCTAGCTACAAATCCAAATTATTTAAGTTATATAGCTGTTGAAGTTAACTATTTCCTCTTGAGTGAATTTTGGTAAGTTTGTCTTTCAAGGTATTTCTTCTAAATTGTCTAATTTATTGGCATCAAATTGCTCATAATATTCCCTTATTACCTCTTAATATACATAATATCTGTAGTCATGTCACTTCTTTCATGTAATTTGTGTCACTTCTATTTTTTCCTGATCAGTCCTGCCAGAGGTTTATCAATTTCATTGATCTTCTAATAAAAAAAAGCCCTTTCATTTCTACTGAGTTTATTACTTTTGTTTTATACCTAATCGATTTCCACCCACATCTTTTATTATTTCCTTTTTTTCTGCTTACTTTGTTTTATTTGCTTTATTTTTTATTTATTTTTTTTTGAGATGGAGTCCTGCTCTGTCGCCCAGGCTGGAGTGCAGTGGCGCAATCTCGGCTCACTGCAAGCTTTGCCTCCCGGGTTTACACCATTCTTCTCCCTCAGCCTCCCTAGTAGCTGGGACTACAGGTGCCTGCCACCGCACCCAGCTAATTTTCTGTATTTTTAGTAGAGACGGGGTTTCACTGTGGTCTCAGTCTCCTGACCTCATGATCCGCCCACCTTGGCCTCCCAAAGTGCTGGGATTACAGGCGTGATTTCTTTGCTCTTTATTTTCTAGTTTCTTAAGGTAGAAGCTGAGGTCATTGATTTAAGATCTTCCTTCTTTTCAAATGTATGTATTTATGCTACAAATTTTGCTCTGAATCATGCTTTAACTATATCCTACAAATTTTGATATGTGTGCTTTCATTTTTCGTTCAGTTCAAAATGAGTCCCAACTTCCCTTTTGGTTTCTTTGTTGATACATGGACTACATAGAAGGATATTATTTAGTTTCCCAATATTTGTTAATTTCCCAGAGATTGGTTATTTCTAACTTTATTGAAGTCACACTTTGAATGATTTTTTTTTTTTTTTTGAGACAGAGTTTCGCTTCTTTTGTTCAGGCTGGAGTGCAATGGTGTGATCTCGGCTCACTGCAACCTCCACCTCCCAGGTTCAAGTGATTATCCTGTCTCAGCCTCCCAAGTAGCTTGGATTACAGGCACGTGCCACCAGGCCACGCTAATTTTTTTTGTATTTAGGTTCACCATGCTGGTCATGAACTCCTGACCTCAGGTGATCCATCTGCCTTGGCCTCCCAAAGTGCTGGCATTACAGATGTGCACCACCACGCCCGGCTATGAGGTCACACTTTGAATGATTTTAATCCCTTTAAATGCATTGATACTTGCTCCCCAGAACTTAGCCTATCTTGATAAAGTCCCGTGTGCACTTGAAAAAAAAAGTTTTCTGTTGATGCTGAGTACTGTATAACTTTTATTTTTAAAAAGTTTTACCAAATCCCCTATTTTAAGAAGCATTTTTAATATAATTTATTTTTGCTGCTAGGTACTCTGCAAACATCTGTTACATTAAGTTGGTTGATAATGTGGTTCAAGTCTTTTACATTCTTATTAATTTTCTACTTAGCAATTATTGAGAGGTGCTAAAATCAGACTGTAATTGTGAAAATTGTTTTTCCTCACAGTTCCATCAGGTTTTGCTTTATGTATTTTGAAGCTGTCATTTAAGCAAATGAACATGTAGAATATAAAATAAATCCCATGATTAATTGTAGTACTTTTTCCTTTAAGCAGTAACTGTTTTACCAAAAAAAAAAAAAAAAAAAACAAAAAAACTTTTTGTTTCTTTTTGTAGATCCAGACTTCTATCTGGTATCTTTTTCCTTGTCCCTGAAGGATTTAATACTTCTTATAGTATAAGTCTGCTGGTGATGAATTCTTTCAGCTTTTGTATTTCTGAAATAGTCTTTATTTCACCTTTCTTTTCTTTTTTGTTGAGATAGAGTCTCACTCTGTCACCCAGGCTGGAGTGCAGTGGTGCGATTTTGACTCACTGCAACCTCTGCCTCCTGGTTCAAGCAATTCCCCTGCCTCAGCTTCCTGAGAAGCTGAGATTACAGGCACCCACCACCATGCCTGGCTAATTATTTTTATTTTTAGTAGAGATGGGGTTTCTCCATGTTGACTAGGCTGGTCTCAAACTCCTGACCTCATGATCCACCCACCTTGGCCTCCCAAAGTGTTGGGATTACAGGCATGAGCCACCATACCCAGCTCACCTTTGTTTTCAAGAGATATTTTGGCTGGGTACAGAATTCAAGGTTAATTTTTTTTTCTTTCAATACTTTAAAGATGTAACTCCATTGTTTTCACATAAGATAGATAAGAAATATGCTATCATCCTTTGGTTTCTCTATCTATGTCTAGTTCCTACTGCCTTGAATATTTCCTCTCAGTTTCTCGTTTGAACAATTTTTTAAGTGTTAACGTGTTATGATATTGTTTTCCTTGTCTTCCTTGTGCTTGAAGTCCATTAGACCTATGTAGGACTTATAGTTTTCATCAAATTTGAACACTTATCAGCCATTACTTTTTCTAATCCTTTTTCCCTCCTCCCCTCTCCTTTGGAGACTCCAATTACACACACATTAGACCACTAGAGGTTCTCCCACAGTTTACTGATACACTATTCATTTTCTTCAGCCTTTTTTCTTTAATTTTGAAGAACTTCTGTGCTATGTGTTCAAGTTTACTAATCTTTTATTCCACACTCTCTAATGTGCTGCTGATTCTAACAAGTGTGTTTTTCATATCAGACACTAGAGTTTGCATTTTCAGAAGTTCGATACTTTTTTTTTTTTTTTTTTGAGATGGAGTCTCACTCTGTCACCCAGGCTGGAGTGCAGTGGCACAATCTCAGCTCACTGTAACCTCCGTCTCCTGGGTTCAAGCAATTCTTGTGCCTCAGCCTCCTGAGTAGCTGGGATTACAGGTGCCCCCCTACCCCAACCCCCACACCACGTTTGTCTAACTTTTGTATTTTTAGTAGAGATGGGGTTTCACCATGTTGGCCAGGCTGGTCACAAACTCCTGACCTCAAGTGATCCACCTGCCTTGGCCTCTCGAACTGCTAGGATTACAGGCATGAGCCACTGTGCCCAGCCTGATACCAGTCTTTTCAATCTTTCAATGTTTCAAGCATTCCTCTACTTTCTTGAACATACAGAATATACTTTTAACTAGTTTCAATATCCTTGTCAATTAATTCTATCATGTGTGTCATTTCCAGGTGTTCATATTTATTTTTCTCACTGTGGTTGCATTTTTCTGCTTTATTGCATGATTGGTAATTTTCAATTGGATACCAGACATTGAATTTCACTTTGTTGGGTGCCAGATATTTTTGCATAATATAATAATATTCTTAAGCTTCATCCCAGTTTCTCTCAAAACTCACATTTAAGCTTTCTTAGGTAACACCAAAGCAAGCTTAGTCTAGGGCTAATTTTGTCCCACTATTAATGCAATGTTGTTCTATTCATTTTTCAGACAGGGTCTCACTCTGTTGCCCAGGCTGGAGTACAGGGGCACAATCACAGATCACTGTAGCCTTGACTTCCCTGAATTCAGGTGATCCTTCCACCTCAGCCTCCTAAGTAGCTGTGACTACAGGTGCATGCCACCACACCTGGCTAATTTTTGTATTTTTTTGTAGAGACAGGATTTCACCATGTTGCCCAGGCTGGAGGGCAATGGCACAATCTTAGCTCACTGCAACCTCCGCCTCCCAGGTTCAAGCGATTCTCCTGCCTCAGCCTCCCAAGTAGCTGGGACTACAGGCGTGCGCCACCATGGCCAGTTAATTTTTGTATTTTTAGTAGAGACGGGGTTTCACAATGTTGGCCAGGATGGTCTCGATCTATTGACCTTGTGATCCGCCTGCCTCATCC
>NW_012104031.1:2389735-2391060 GCF_000951045.1 Mandrillus leucophaeus
ATGTTGCCCAGGCTGGTCTCCAACTCCTAGGCTCAAGTGATCTGCATGCCTTGGCCTCCTAAAGTGCTAGGATTACAGGCATGAGCCACTGTACCGGCCTGCAATGTCCTTTTAAATATTCTATCTGACTCCTTTTGAGGTGTGAAGTCTTTCTTCTGCAGCTGGCAGGAATAAAATCTTTTCCCAGTCCTTTGCAAAATGTATGAAAGAAGTGTTTATTCTGCTTCTTTTTGATGTTTACTTCCTTTGCCTGGGTTGTTACCTCACATGCATGTGCTGGTCAACTCTCTGAAGACTTGAGGTGGAAACTCTGCACATCTCCAGTTCTCTCCTCTCCAGAACTCTTCCCTGAAAACTTTATTTCCTTGGGTCGCTCTAGATTCCCAACCCCATCTCAACTCAGGGAGACTCCTGTGTTCCACACAAGTTCCTACCCACTGCACTAAGGCTTGAGAAAATCTCCTTAGATGTTAAGTTCAATGGATTGTAAGGCTCACTTCATATGGTTCCCTGAGAGAACAACCTCTGTCCTGGAATGCCTGGTGTCCTACTGTCTGAAATTTAATTGTTTCATATTTCTTGTTCAATTTTTTTTTTTTTTGAGACGCAGTTTTGCTCTTGTCGCCTAGACTGGAGTGCAATGGCGTGATCTCAGCTCACCACAACCTATTCCTCCCGGGTTCAAGTGATTCTCCTGCCTCAGCCTTCCGAGCAGCTGGGATTACAGGCATGTGCCACCACACCCGGCTAATTTTGTATTTTTAGTAGAGACAGGGTTTCTCCATGTTGGTCAGGCTGGTCTTGAACTCCTGACTTTAGGTGATCCACCCGCCTTAGCCTCCCAAAGTGCTGGGATTACAGGCGTGAGCCACTGCACCCAGCCCCAGATTTTTACTTGTTTCTGTTAAATCTGATCCCTTTTACTCCATTTTGAGTAGAAGCCTACTGTTTTATTTTTTACAGCTATGATTACAAGCCTGTTGTGGAGGAAAGACATGAACTCCTCTGTGAATTTAATGAAAGCTACTGACCACATTCCCCTCATAAATGAACATTCCTTGTTATTTTTAATGTAATTTCAGGTAGGTTCATTGGCTCCTGTATCTGGTATGAAGGGCTCATGGATCTGACACTTAGAATTCTTGCTTTTTCTTTTTCTTTTGAATTTTCTTGAGTTGGCTTTCTGTTAATTCTACCCTTCTGTTCTTTTCATTTTAATATTTAATCACTTTGCTCATCAATTTTGTTCTTTTCTTATTCCTTAACCATCATGTTTACCTTTTTGTCTTTTTTTTTTTTTTTTTGAGATGGAGTCTCACTCTGTC
>NW_012104031.1:2396511-2401169 GCF_000951045.1 Mandrillus leucophaeus
CCCACCTTGGCCTCTCAAAGTGCTGAGATTACAGTGAGCCACTGCGCCCAGCCATAAAAAATTATTGAGATACTTTAGTTATTTTATTTGCACTTAGTCTTTTTTTTTTTTTTTTTTTTGGAGACAGAGTCTCACTCTATCATCCAGGCTGGAGTGCAGTGGCATGATCTCGGCTCACAGCAACTTCCACCTCCCAGGTTCAAGCAATAAGCAATTCTCCTGACTGAGCCTCCTGAGTAGGTGGGATTACAGGTACCCGCCACCTCACCCGGCGAATTTTTTGTCCTTTTAGTAGAGACGGGGTTTCACCATGTTGGCCCGGCTGGTATCAAAACTCCTGATCTCAGGTGATCCGTTCACCTCAGCCTCCCAGAGTGCTAGGATTACAGGTGTGAGCCACTGTGCCTGGCCTGATATCTAATGTGTATAACGCCCACTGTATATTCATTTGGGATACTAAATTTATATCAGAAATACTGATCTTTATGTTTCATTAACGGTCTAGCTTATTTTTTATTTTTTATTTATTTTTTGATACTGAGTTTCATTCTTGTTGCCCAGATTGGAGTGCAATGGCACAATCTCAGCTCATCGCAACCTCCACCTCCTGGGTTCAAGCGATTCGGCTGCCTCAGCCTCCCAAGTAGCTGGGATTACAGGCATGCACCACCACGCCTTGCTAATTTTGTATTTTTAGTAGAGATGGGGTTTCACCACATTGGCCAGGTTGATGTGGAACTCCTGACTTCAGGTAATCCACCCGCCTCGGCCTCCCAAAGTGCTGGGTTACAGGCATGAGTCACCGTGCCCGGCCAGATGTCTAGCTTAAAAAGTAGACTGTCATACACAAGTTGTTCCAAACATACTTAAAAGTTTTCTAAACCAAAAAGTACATTCCTTAGCCTTGGTAGCCACATTTTAAGTACTCAATAGTCACATATGGTTAGTGACAGCTATATTAAATAGCATAGGCATAAGTCCTTTATGAAGAGCTACAGAATATCTCATCTCCGTGGTGATTGTGCTCTATCCCTACACAACACACAAGCACACACACCCATATATATATTAAAACATTGCCTAAATCTTTGTAAGCAGATTTCACAACAGGAAGAAGTATGTCAAAATTTCAACTCAGGAATGGACTCAACACACAGATTTTAAAAACCAGTTAAGAGGTATTTAAACCTCAAATACTAATCTCTGAAAAAAGCATAGTTGAAATTCATAGCCAAATTTTTGACATTTCCCTTTCAATAACCTGTCTCCAACAAGTCTATAATCAATTCAATCTATCTATTTTTCTCTAGGCAAAGTCATAAGACCTTTCCCCCCAGGGTATATACATTCCCAATGTCCTTCTTTTTCTAAATCTTATTTATAATACATAATAACTATAAAATGTTGTTATAAAATATAGATACCTGCTCATCGAAATATACTTCATGAGCTATAAAAGATGCACAAAGATGTTTATTGTGGCATAATTTGTAAAAATGAAAAAGCTGAGCTTCACAAGGAAATGTATCATAAATTATGATTTGTCAACTCAGTGGAGTACCATGAACAAAGCTTAGAGGGCAACAGGAAATGACTATTGTAGAAAGCATGATTATGGGTGATATATTTTTAAAAACCCTGATGTCCTGTCTTAACAATGGAATGGGATAAAAAGGAACACCCTAGAATTAAAACAAGGTAGAAAGACTGGAGTAGAAAGTACTTTTTCTTTTCTTTAGGTGTCTTAAGGAAATCAACAATAAGAGAAGAAAATGAAATGCCCTCACTGACCTTCCCTCCAGCCTTTCCTGCTGCTAACTCCCTGAAACTGAACTCCAGCCAAGACTTTAGAAGGATCCTATACATAAATGGAATCAGGCTTCAGGTTTCCTCAAGAGGGGGTGGGAAAGTTATGTGTGGAAAGGTCTCAACTAGAAGCCAAGAAAAGATCCACTTGGCAAAAAACCATACACCTTTTCAGAAAGAATGACCCAAAAAATTATTTCTAGTCCAAAATTTTGTTAAAATTTAAAAAATTCATAAGACAGAAAATATGGGACTTCCCAACCCAATATTTAGGCACACAATGTGAATCTCAGTAACTGCCTAAAGCAAAGATAGTAACAATGTATTATGGGACTGAGAACTAAAAGTATGACGAAAAGAGCACAAAGAGGGCTGGGCACAGTGGCTCATGCATGTAATCTCAATACTTTGGGAGGCCGAGGCAGGCGAATCACTTGAGCCCAGGAGATTGAGACCAACCTGGGAAACACAGAGAGACCCCATCTCTACACACACACACAAAAAAAAATCCAAAAAACAAAACAATTAGCTAGGCATGGTGGTGCATGACTGTAGTCCTAGCTATAGGGGAGGCCAAGGCAGGAGGATCACTTGAGTCAGGAGTTTAAGGCTGCACTGAGCTATGATTATGCCATTGCACTCCAGCCTAGGTGACAGAGCAAGATCCTGTCTCTTAAAACAAACAAACAAAAACAACAACAAAAACACACAATGAAGGGAGGAATTGGAGGTGTAAGGTTCTCATAGCATACATGGAGAGTTAAAATACTACTGAAAGTAGGCTGGGCATGGTGGCTCACACCTGTAATCCCAACACTTTGGGAGGCCAAGGCAGGTGGATCACCTGAGGTCAGCAGTTCAAGACCAGCCTAGCCAACATGGTGAAACCCCATCTCTACCAAAAATACAAAACTTAGCTGGGCATGGTGGTGGACACCTGTAATCCCAGCTACTCAGGGGCTGAGGCAGGAGAATCGCTTGAACCTGAGAGGCAGAGGTTGCAGTAAGCTGAGATCATGCCACTGTACTCCAGCCTGGGCAACAAGAGTAAAACTCCATCTCAAAAAAACAAAAAAACAAAACAAAAAGCAAAAACAAAAAAAACTACTGACAGTAAACTGTAGTAAGAAAGATGTATACTATAATCCCTAGGAAATCAAGTAAAAGTCTTTTAAAAAATGGTGTATAGTTAATAAGCTAATAGTAGATATAAAATGAAATCACAAAAATAATCCAAAGGATAGCAAAAATTTTGAGGAAAAAAAGAGATGGGGATAGGACAAACAAAAAACAAGTAAGATGACGTAAAGAACTGTGAAGTATCCTTAGTTTTACCCTACTTGCAAGCTAAGTACGCCCCCCTCCCCCCATGTTTTCATGGATGCTGGTAGAAGACACATGACATGTGAGTCAGAGGACAGTTTATTACTCTTATCAAGGACAATATCCAAGTGTATCAGCATTTTCGTACCAGTTGCCCAGATCCTAATTCTCAAAGGCAATGCAAGGATGGCCAAATGATACTCACGGGCAATGGGTTGTGTTATGAGCAGAAAAACCTTGAATTTGAGGAACCAAATTTTTTATGCGATGTCTGTCCCATGCTCTGGTGGTACGCGCCTGTAAACCCACCTACTTGTGAGGCTGAAGCAGGAGAATCACTTGAACCTGGGAAGTGGAAGTTGCAGTGAGCCGAGATCACACCATCGCACTTCAGCCTAGGCAACAGAGGGAAATTCCATCTCAAAAATAAAAATAAAAATTTAAAAAAATAAGACATGTTTTCAGTCAGTAACCAAAGCTTCTGCCTTAAGAAACTAGAAAAAGATCAAATTAAACCCAAATAAAGAGATACATAACAATCATAAAGAACAGAAATAGATGAAGAATGAAAGTAAAGATACCGCTACAGATCCTACAGGTGTTAAAAGTATAAGGGAATATTGTGAACTACTTTGTGCCAATAAATTTAATAGCTTAGATGAAATGGACAAATCCCTTTAAAAACACAACTCCAGCTCCCCTGGGCTATTCTGGGAACACTGCCTATGGGGTGCCCCTGCTCTGCAAGGAGCAATAAAACAAAAACACAACTCTCAAAGTTCACTCAAATGCAAGTAAATAACCTGGATAGCCCTAGATCTATTAAAGTAATTGAATTCGTATTTAAAGCCATAAAAACAAACCATGGAGATTGGTAAACTTAGTGGGAGGGAGTTGGAGCATCTATTTGGAATACAGAGTATTCTTATACGGTAGTCCTGGGAGATAAGAGTGAAGGGCAGGTTGAAAGCAGATTATAGAAAACATTGAAAGTCATGCTAAGGATTTTAATCTCTATTGCACAGGCAAATGTCGTTTTCACTGTGTGCTCGCAGCACTTTGGGAGGCCGAGCCAGGCAGATCACCTGAGGTCAGGAGTTCGAGATCAGCCTGGCCAACATGGTGAAACCCTGTCTCTACTGAAAATACAAAAAATCAGCCAGGCGTGGTGGCAGGCGCCTGTAATCCCAGCTACTTGGATGGCTGAGGCAGAAGAGTCGCTTAAACCCGGGAGGCAGAGGTTGCAGTGAGCAGAGATCTCGCCATTGCACTCCAGCCTGGGCGACAAGAGCAAAACTCAGGAAAAAAAAAGAAAGAGAGAGAGAAACGTACTACATAATCTTATTTATATGTAGACTCTCTAAAAAAGTCAAATATAGATGCTCCTTGACTTATGAAGGGGTCATGTCTTAATAAAGCCATTCTAAATTGAAAATATCTTAAGTTGAAAATAAAGGCTGGGCGCAGCAGTTCATTGCTATAATCCCAGCTAGTCGGGAGGTTGAGGCAGGAGAATTGCTTGAGACCTG
>NW_012104031.1:2401594-2475968 GCF_000951045.1 Mandrillus leucophaeus
AAAAAAAAAAAAAGAAACTTTTGTTTTTTACTTATATATTAAACTTACAATGGGTTTATCTGGGTAGAGCCCCATAGTAAGTCGAGGGGTGTACTAAATGTATGTTATTTTCTCACCATCCAAAAGTTGAAAAATTGTAAGGTGGAGATCATCTGAACATAGAAACAGAAGAGAACAGCGGTTACCAGGGGCAGGGAGGGGGAGAAATGGGGAGAAGTAGGTTGAAGGGCAAAAACTGGCAGTTGCGTACGATGAGCAGGTCTAGAGACCTAATGGACAGCATGAGGACAACAGTTAATAATACTGTATTATAAATGAAAAATTTGCTGAGACAGTAGATGTTAAGTACTCTTACCAGACAAAAAAACAAGTTACTATGGAAGGTGACAGGTTAATTTGCCTGACTGTAGTAATTATTTCAGTTTTGTACACCTTATAGACAACTTAAAAAAGAAAATCCCAAGCCACCTACAAAAAAACACCTACTATAACAAAGAACTGAGCTTAGTAGGGTCATAGGATACAAGGTCAATAAAAACAATTGGAAGTCAAAATTACAAAAACAGTACCATTTATAGTGGCATCAAAAATATAAAACAGCCAGGTGCAGTGGCTTGTGCCTGCAATCCCAACACTTTGGGAGGCCGAGGCAGGGCAATCACTTGAGCCCAGAAGTTTGAGACCAGCCTGGGAAATGTGGTGAAATCCTGCCTCTACTAAAAATACAAAAAATTAGCTGGGCATGGTGGCATGCAGCCGTAGTCCCAGCTACTTGGGAGGCTGAGGTGGGAGGATCACCTGAGCCTGAGAAGTCAAGGCTGCAGTGCGCCATGACCCTACTGCTGCACTCCAGCCTGGTCAACAAGAGTGAGACTGTCTCAGAAAAAGAAAAAAAGAGAAATACTCACGAAGGGATAAACCTAACAAAATGTGGTAAAGCTGAAAACTACAAAATGCTGATGAGAGAAACAGAAAAATCCAAATAAATGGGGAGATATACCATATTCACCACTGGAAAGACAATATTGTTTTTTGTTTGTTTGTTTGTTTTGAGATGGAGTTTCGCTCCTTACCCAGGCTGGAGGGCAGTAGCTTGATTTCGGCTCACTGCAACCTCCATCTTCCAGGTTCAAGACATTCTCCTGTCTCAGCCTCCCGAGTAGCTGGGATTACAGGCACACACCACCACCACCACGCCTGGCTAATTTTTTTGTATTTTTAGTAGAGACGGGGTTTCACCATGTTGGCCAGGTTGGTCTTGAACTCCTGACCTCAGGTGATCCACCTGCCTCGGCGTCTGAAAGTGCTAGGATTACAGGTATGAGCCACTGCGCCTGGCCAACAATATTGTTAAGATAACAATTTTCCCCAAAATGCTTAATAGAGTTAAACAATCTCAACCAAAATCCCAGATTTTGTTTTTTTTTTTTTTAAAGAAATCAATAAACTGATTCTAAAATCTAAATGGAAAAGCAAAGACCCTAGAATAGCCAAAATACTTGCAAAAGGAAGAACACAACTGGAGGATTCAAATTACCTGATGTCAAAGTTTACTATAAAGCTAAAGTAATCAACATAATATGGTATCGGTAAAATGACAGACCTATAGGTCAACGAAACAATAAGAGAATCCAGAAAAATACCCATGTATATGGTCAACTGGTTTTGAAAAAAGGTAGTAAGGCAATTCAGTGAAAACCAATAGCCTTAAACAAATGGTTCTGGAATAAATGAACATCCATATGCAAAAAAATGAACCATAATCCATAACTCACACCATATTTTAAAAATTAACCCAAAATGTATCATAAATGTAAAAATATAAGAATTTTTAAAAAGGGTGGGCGCGGTGGCTCACGCCTGTAATTCTAGCGCTTTGGGAGGTCGACGCGGGCAGACTGCCTGAGCTCAGGAGTTTGAGACCAGCCTGAGCAACACGGTAAAACCCCATCGCTACTAAAATATAAAAATTAGCCAGGTGAGGCGGCGTGTGCCTGTAGTCCCAGTTACTCAGGAGGTTGAGACAGGAGAATTGCTTGAACCAGGGAGGCGGAAGTTGCAGTGGCTGAGATTGTACCACTGCACTCTAGCCTGGGCGACAGAGCGAGACTTCATCACCAAAAAAAAAAAAAAAAAAAGAAATAATAAAAACAAAAAACTTGTGTTTTTTCTTTTTCTTTCTTTTTTTTTTTGAGACAGGGTCTCACTCTGTCTCTAAGGCTGGAGTGCAGTGGCATGATCTCAGCTCACTGTAGCCTCGACTTTCCAGGTTCAAGTGATCCTCCCACCTCAGTCCCCCAGATTTCAGTCCCCCAGGTAGCTGGGATTACAGGCGTGCATTACCATGCTCAGCCAGCTAATTTTTGTAGACATGGGGTTTCAACATGTTGTTTGTCCAGGCTAAAACTTGTGTTCTTTAACGATATTATAGAGAAATGAAGACAAGCCACAGACCAGCAGAAAATATTTGCAAACCACCTATCTGATAAGGAAGTTTTCATCCAGAAGAACCCTCCCAACACAAAAAAAGGAAATCAAACAACCAAATTTTTAAAAATCAGCAAAAAGTCTTGAAATACTTCACCAAAGAAGTATGTGATGTCAAATAAGCACATGAAAAGACACACAAAAATCATTTGTCACAGGAAAATGACAATTAAAACAATGATACTGCTATTCATCTACTAGCATGGAGAAAAAAATAAAATAAATCTGACAATACCAAGTGTTGATGAGGATACAGAGCAACTAGAACTCTTTTTTTTTTTTGGAGACGGAGTCTCACTTTGTCGCCAGGTGTGAGTGCAGTGGCGTGATCTCAGCTCACTGCAACTTCCACCTCCCGAGTTCAAGTGATTCTCCTGCCTCAGCCTCCCAAGCCAAGTAGCTGGAACTACAGGCATGTGCCACCACACCCGGCTAATGTTTTGTATTTTTAGCAGAGATGGGGTTTCACCGTGTTAGCCAGGATGATCTTGATCTCCTGACCTCATGATCCACCCACACCAGCCTCCCAAAGTGCTGGGATTACAAGCATGAGCCACGGTGCCTGGCCGCAACTAGAACTCTTAAACATCGCTAGTGGGCATGCAAAATGGTGCCACCACTTTCAAAACAGTCTGAGAACCTCTCACAAAGTTAAACACAACTAATCATTTGACCTAACCACCACATTCCTAGATATTCATCCAAAAAAGTTAAAATGTTCACAAAAGGCCTACACGTAAATTTTACTTTATGCAAAATTGCCCTAAGCGGTAAATAACCTTAAAGTCACTTTTCTTTTTTTTTGAGATGGAGTCTTGCTCTGTTACCCCCAGTTTGGAGTACAGTGGCATGATCTTAGCTCACTGTAACCACCGCCTCCCAGGTTCAAGCGATTCTCCTGACTCAGCCTCCCAAGTAGCCACCTACCACCATGCCCAGCTTTTGTGTGTGTGTGTATTTTTAGTAGAGAGAGGGTTTCACCATGTTGGCCAGGCTGGTTTTGAACTCCTGACCTCAAGTAATCTGCCCGTCTTGGTCTCCTAGAGTGTGCTAGGATTATAGGTGTGAGCCACAGTGCCCAGCCTAATGTCAACTATTAATACTTGATCGACAAAAGTACATCCATACAAAGAAATATTAATCAGTAATTAAATGGAACAAACTATTGATACATGCAAGGAATTAATAAATCTCAAAAGCATTATATGGGCCCAGTGCAGTGGCTCATGCCTGTAATCCCAGCACTTTGGGAGGCTGAGGCAGGCAGATCACTTGAGGTCAGGAGTTCAAGACCAGCCTGGCCAATATGGTAAAACCCCGTCTCTACTAAAAATACAAAAAAATTAGTTGAGCATGGTGGGGTGTGCTTGTAATCCCAGATACTTGGGAGACAGAGGCAGGAAAACTGCTTGAACCTGGGAGGCGGAGGTTGCAGTGAGCCGAGATTGCACCACTGTACTCCAGCCTGGGCAACAGAGTGAGACTCTGTAAAAACAAACAAACAAAAAACAAACAAAAACAAAACGCATTCTATGAAGGAAGCTAGATACAAAAGACTACATATTATAATATTTCATTTACATAACATTTGGAAAAATATAATACTATAGAGTCGGAAATCAGATCAGTGGTTACTAGGAGCTGTGGGTGAGACAGGTTGACTGTAAAGGGGCCCAGGGCAACATTTGAGATCATAGAAATATTGCATATTTTGATTGTGATAACGGTTACATGACTGTATACACTTGCCAGAAATCATCAAAGTATACACATAAAAAGCATGAGTTTTGGTACCTATAAATTATACCTTAATATGCTTGACTAAATAAACAAAACTGATCCTCAAAATTGTAATTTCTTGTCTTGCTCTATGTGGAACAGAAACTTGAGTTTACCTTTTCCCCACACATATTCCTAGATAAATCACTTAAACTATAAATCATTTTCATTTGTAACAAATACTTTCCAAGGATTTTTGCAGCCTGATGAAGTACTTTATATGTATTATCTCAAGTTATTCCAACAGCTCTATGAAACTGGGGTTGAGAGGTATAGGTAATTATAAAGTTGGGATTTAAACCCACGTATGTTGGACTGGGTTTAAATGTCTCCATGCCATCTTTCCCTCTATACCGAACTGTGCCACCAAAACTCCAAAAACAGACTGAATTTTATATTCATTGTGCCTAGCATATAATAATATCCAATAAAAGCCAACAATGGTGAAAACTAAAATATATCCTCAAAAACTGAGTCCACTATTAAGTTCAGGATCTAAAGAAGTCGGCTTTTCTAAAGAAAATACTCCTTCCCCCATTCCATTCCTACTGTCTACCATATCTCTGATTTAGCAATCAGTTCATCAGGAAGAGGTATTCATTTGTTCTTTCCTCCCAGTTCCCCTGTACAATTTCCCTGCCTAGCAAAACACCTTTATCTCAGGATGGCCCTGGGTACACAGCTAATCTCTTAGCACTCGAGACAGTAGTTTCTATGGACATGAAATGAAGATCCAGATCATCTTTCCCAGGAATTCTTTTCTTTTCTTTTCTTTTTTGAGACAGAGTCTCGCTCTGTCACCCAGGCTGGAGTGCAGTGGTGGTGTGATCTCAGCTTACTGCAACTGCAACCTCTGCCTCCTGGGTTCAAGCAATTCTCCTGCCTCAGCCTCCTAAGTAGCTGGGATTACAGGTGCCCACCACCATGCCCAGCTAATTTTTGTATTTTTAGGAGACGGGATTTCACCATGTTGGTTAGGCTGGTATGGAACTCCTGACCTCGTGATCTGCTTGTCTCAGCCTCCCAAAGTGCTGGGATTACAGGCATGAGCCACTGTGTCCGGCCGAATTATTTTCTTAATTAGAAGAGGGAGTAATATCTACCGGTTTACTGAGTAAAATCAGTTGCATCACTTCTTCATTTGTATTCCCCCATACAGTCCAAGATTACCACTTCAACTGCCAACTTTTTCAACGATTTAGCATTTAACAATTCTTCATTGGACACATGATCCCCTTTTAAGATGAAAAGGTACTGAAGAAAGGGACTCCTGGTCTGAGCCATGGCCCCTGACTGAGCCTTTCATTTTTATTAAAACTGCTGCCTGATGATTGGCTGTTATAAGGAAAACAATTTTCTCATATGTTCTTTAGAAGGCAATTTAGACGTACCTACAGAATTTTTTTAAATACACACATCCTTTGATTTAGCAATTCTACTTGTAACAATTTATCTCACAGAATCATGTAGGTAGACACAAATAGGTATAAAGATGTACAAGAACTCTTTATAACAGCAAAAAATTGGAAAGACCCTAGAATATCTATAAAAATGGGGCTGATTACTTAAATTGGGAGAGCATACAATGGAGAGTGTCACAGCTATTTAACATGGAATTATGTCCAAGTTTTACTGGCAAGAGTCAAGCTGCAGAGAGTATGTGTGTATAAAGAATAAAAATGTGGGTAATGACATCCAGCGAGATGGCAGAATAGGAAGTCTCAGACTCCAGTCCCTGACACCTCCAGAAAGTTCAACTAGCAACTATCCACAGACTAAAATATCTTTTTGAAAACCCCATTATTTGGAAACAAGCCTAAAACACATGTTGTCCAAAGGACTGAATGAAAATTGAATTAGAGGGGTAGGGAGACACAGCCTCACTTCGGCCATGCCACCCCCTTCCCCAAGCTAGCACACCACCAGAGGGACCATGGTTTCTACAGAAGAAAAGAGAACTGAAGGCAGACACACTGCTTCCCTAGCATTCTGAAGTGCTTCTCAGGAAGCCCAATCTGGTCCTACCTCACAAGGAACAGTGGAGATAATGACCCAGCTAGACTACCTGTTCAGGGCTGAGGCAGGAGAACCACTTGACCGCACGAGGTCGAGGCTGCAGTGAGCCAAGGTGGCGCCACTGCACTTCAGCATGAGTGACAAAGTGAGACCCCGTATCAAAAAAAAAGAAAAAATGTACAATATTGCTAATTATTTGGAAAACACAAATTAAAACCACAATGAGATATCATCTCACACTTGCCAGAATGGCTATTATCAAAAAAAGGTAAGTGTTGGAGAAGATGTGGAGAAAACAGAAAACTTATATATCATTGGTGGTAATGTAAATTAGAAGAGCCATTATGAAAAACTGTATAGAGATCTGAAGTCAGTTTGTCAAAGACATCCACACTCCCATGTTGATTGCAACACTATTCACAACAGCCAAGTTATGGAATCAACCTAAGTCCTCATCAACAGATGAATCAATGGTTGGTGCAGTGGCTCACACCTCTAATCCCAACATTTTGGGAGGCCAAGGCAGGAGGATGGCTTAATCCCAGGAGTTTGCAAGACCAGCCTGGGCAACATGGCGAAACCCTGTATCTATAAAAAATACAAAAAAATTAGCCGGGTGTGGGGGTACACACCTGTAGTCCCAGCTACTCAGAAGGCTGAGGTAGAAGGAACATCTGAGGCCAGGAGTTTGAGGCTGCAGTTAGTTGTGGTCATGCCACTGCACTACAGCCTTGGCAACAGAGTTAAGACCCTGTCTCAAACAAACAACAGATGAATAGATAAAGAAAATGTATTATACATACATGATGAAATAATACTCAGCCTTAAAAAAAGGAAATTCTGCTATTTGAAACAATGTGAAGGAATTGGAGAACATTATGCAAGAAAAAACAAGCCAGGCACAGGAAGACAAATTCTCACAAGCGAAATTTAAAACCATTGAACGCATAGAGGCTGAGAACAGTGGTTACAAAGGCTGGAGAGTGAGCAGAATGGTGTGGTAACAGTAAATGGGTACAAAATCTCAGTTAAGCCAGGCACAGTGGGTAACACAGTGAGAACTGGTCTCTTTAAAAAGATGTCAGAGGGCTGTGCGCAGTGGCTCAGCCCTATAATCCCAGCACTTTGGAAGGCCGAGGCAGGGGGATTACTTGAGATCAGGGCTTTGAGACTAGCCTGGCCAACATGGCGAAACCCTGTCTCTCCTAAAAATACAAAAATTAGCTGGGTGTGGTGATGCACGCCTGTAATCCCAGCTACTCGGGAGGCTGAGGCAGGAGAATCACTTGAACCTGGGAGGCGGAGGTTGCAGTGAGCTGAGATCGCACCACTACACTCTAGCCTGGGCGACAGAGTGAGACTGTCTCAAACAAACAAACAAACAAACAAACAGATAGGAGACAGAGAAATAAGTAAGTCTTTGATACCTATCATACATCATTACAAATGTAGTTCATAAGTGTATTGAACATTCCAAAATTGCTAACTTTCAAATGTTCTCACCACAAAAAAAGGGTTTGAAGTAATGAATATGTTAATTGGCTTGATTTAATTATTTTACATTGTATTCATAAATGTAACATCACTTTGTGTTCCATAAATAAGTACTATTTCAAGGCCGGGTGCGATGGCTCATGCCTGTAATCCCAGCACTTTGGGAGGCTGAGGTGGGCAGATCACTCGAGGTCAGGAGTTTGAAACCAGCCTGGCCAACATGGCGAAACCCCATCTCTAATAAAAATATAAAAATTAGCTGGGCGCCTGTAATCTCAGCTACTAGGGAGGCTAAGACATGAGAATCGCTTGAACCCAGGGGGTGGAGGTTGCAGTGAGCTGAGATCATGCCACTGCACTCCAGTCTGGGCAAGAGCGAGACTGTCTCAAAAAAAAAAAAAAAGTATTATTATAAACTGTCTACATATAATAAAAAATACAGTTTGAGTATCCTTTATCCAAAATATTTGGGACTAGAAGTGTTTCAGACTTTAGGTTTTTTTCAGATTTTGAAATATTTGCATTATACCTACCCATTAATTGTCCCAAATCTGAAAATCCAAAATCCAAAATTCTCCAATGAGCATTTCCTTGGAGCGTTATGTAGGCTCTCAAAAAACTTCAGATTTTGGAGCATGTCAGATTTTGGACTTGGGATACTCAACTGTAAAAAGGAGAAAAAAAGAAAAAGAAATCCTTTCCAAAGTAAAAACACCTAAGACACCAAAAAGGCAATAAAGGTAAAAATAGATAAAATGAACATCAAAATTAAAAACCTTCTTTGCACCAAAGGACCCAATCAATGGAGGGAAAAGAAGCAACCTATGGAATGGGAGAAAACATCACAGATCTGATACAAGATTAATATCCCAAATATACAAAGAACTCCTACAACTCAACAACAAAAAAACTAAATAACCTGTTTAAAAATGGGATTTGAATAGACATTTCTCCATCTGAATAGCCAATAAACACATGAAAAGATGCTTAACATCAATAATTGTTAGGGAAATACAAATCAAAACCACAGTGATACCATTTCATACCCATTAGAAAGGTGGCTATCGAAACAACCAGGAAAGTGTTGGCAAAAATATGGAGAAACTGGAACCCTTATCCACTGCTAGTGAAAATGTGAAATGGTGAAGCTGCCATGAAAAATAGTAGGGTGCTTCCTCAAAAATTTAAAAACAACATCACCATATGATCTAGCAATTCTACATCTAGGTATATATCCAAAAGAACTGAAAGCATGTTCTCAAAGAGACATTTGTATACCCATGGTCATAGCAATATTACTCACCACAGGCAGAGATGGAAGCAACCCAGATGGTCCATCAATGGACAAATAAAATGTGAAATGTGGATACAACGGAATATTATTCAGCCTCACAAAGAAAGAGGCTGGGCATGATGGCTCATACCTGTAATCCCAGCACTTGGAAGGCTGAGGCGGGTGGATCACCTGAGGCCAGGAGTCCCAAGACCAGCCTAGCTAACACAGTGAAACCTTGTCTCTACTAAATATACGAAAAAATAAGCCAGGTGTGGTGGCATACACCTGTAGTCCAAGCACACAGGAGGCTGAGGCACAAGAATCACTTGAACCTGGGAGGTGGAAGTTGCAATGAACCGAGATCGCGTCGCTGCACTCCAGTCTGGGTGATGGAGCGAGACTCTGTCTTCATCCCATGTCCCCCCAAAAAGACGGAAAAAAATTTTTTCTACATTTTCCAAATTTTGACATTTTCTACAACATGAATGAAGCTTGAGGACATTATGCTAAATAAAATAAGCCAGTCACAAAGAGACAAATACTGCATGATTCTATTATATGAAGTACTTAGAACAGAAAATATAATAGAGACAGAAAGGAAGAAGAATGGTGATGGCCAGGGCATTAGGGAAAATGTAGAGTTAATAGGTACAGAGTTTCAGTTCTGCAAGAAGAAAAGTTCTGGAGATTGGCTGCACAATGTGAATATACTTAACACTACTGAACTGCACATTTAAAAATGGTTAAGATGGTAAATATATATTATGTGTATTTTACCAAAATTCAAAACAATTTTTTATTCTTCTGAGACAGGGTCTCACTCTGTCACCCAGGCTGGAATGCAGTGACATAAACATAGCTCACTGTAGCCTCTCTCAACCTCCTGGGCACAAGTAATCCTCCTGTCTCAACCTCTGAAGTAGCTGGGACCAGAGCCATAACTGGCTTTTTTAAAATTTATTTTTTATAGAAATGGGGTCTCACAGGCCAGGCGCGGTGGCTCACAACTGTAATCCCAGTACTTTAGGAGGCTGAAGTGGTGGATCACCTGAGGTCGGGAGTTCGAGACCAGCCTGACCAACATGGAGAAACCCCGTCTCTACTAAAATTACAAAAAAATTTAGCCAGGCATGGTGGCACATGCCTGTAATCCCAGTTACTTGGGAGGCTGAGGCAGGAGAATTGCTTCAACCTTGGAGGCGGAGGCTGTGGTGAGCCGAGATCATGCCATTGCACTCCAGCCTGGGCGACAAGAGCGAAACTCGGTCTCAAAAAAAAAAAAAGAAAAAAGAAATGAGGTCTCACCATGTTGCCCAGGCTGGTCTCGAACTCCTAAGCTCATGTGGTCCTCCTGCCTCAGCCTCCCAAAGTGCTGGGATTACAGGTGTAAGCCACTGCACTCAACCTAAAAACAACTTTTTAAAAAGGAATAAAATACCAAAATGATAAACAAAACAATCTATATCTATTAGCATGAAGCTTAGAAGAATAAACATCTAACTCTTAACAGTGGTCATCTAGGAGAACACTAGTAGGAAAAGGAGCAACTTTTTTTCTATTTCTATTTCTATACTGTTTGGATTTTGATCATAAAAATGTACTAACATTTTTAAATTTTTAATAATTCCATTGGATATAACTTTTAAGTTAATCTCCAGGTACTAACAGACGTAAGTCCTCAAGCTACCTTAAAAATAAAGTTTTGCCGAGCGCAGTGGCTCACACCTGTAATCCCAGAACTTTGGGAGGCCGAAGCAGGATTGCTTGACCTCAGGAGATGGAGACTAGCCTGGGCAAAAAAAAATTAAAAATTAGACTAGATGTAGCTTCTCTATTCCCTCTCAAATCTCTGCCTGGTTTGGACCATCTGCCTCCACTCCTGCCCCTACCATGTTCACCAGGGTGACCCAGAAGTCCTACAAGGTATCCGTCTCTGGTCCCTGGGTCTTCAGCAGCTGCTTCTACATCAGTAGGCCCAGTGCCCGCATTAGCTCCTCAAGGCTCTCCCGAGTGGGTAGCAGCAGTGCTTCTGGGGTGGTCTGGGTGCCGGCCCGGGTCTGAGTGGAGGCTATAGTGGGGCCAGTGGTAATGGGGAGCATCACAGCCATCATGGTGAACCAGAGCCTGCTGAGCCCCCTCAAGCTGGAGGTGTAACCCAACACCCAGGCCATGTGTACCCAGGAGAAAGAGCAGATCAAGACCCTTATCAGTAAGTCTGCCTCCATCACTGACACGATACAGCTCCTGGAGCAGCAGAACAAGAGGCTGGAGAGCAAGTGTAGTCTCCAGCAGCAGCAGAAGACAGCGTGGAGCAACACGGACAACATGCTCGAGAGCTGTATCAACAACCTTCAGCAGCAGCTGTACATTCTGGGCCAGGAGCAGCTGAAGCTGGAGGCAGAGCTTGGCAACATGGAGGGGCTGCTGGAGGACTTCAAGAATAAGCATAAGGATGAGATCAGTAAGTGTACAGAGATGGACAATGAATTTGTCTTCAAGAAGTTTATGGATAAAGCTTACATGAACAATGTAGAGCTGGAGTCTTGCATGGAAGGGCTGACTGATGAGATCAACTTCATCAGGCAGCTGTATGAAGAGGAGATCCAGGAGCTGCAGTCCCAGATCTTGGACACATCTGTGGTTCTGTCTATGGACAACAGCCGCTCCCTGGACACAGACAGCATCATCACTGAGGTCAAGGACCAGTACAAGATTGTCAACCGCAGTTGGGCGGAGGCCGAAAACATATACCAGATCAAGTACGAGGAACTGCAGACACTGGCTGGGAAGCATGAGAATGATGTGTCGCACAAAGACGAAAATCTCGGAGATGAACCAGAATATCAGCCGGCTCCAGGCTGAGACTGAAAGCCTCAAAGGCCAGAAGACTTCCCTGGAGGCTGCCATCATGAACGCCAAGCATCATGGGGAGCCTCCATTAAGGACAGCAATGCAGCTGGGTGCAGTGGCTCACATCTGTTAATCCCAGTACTTTGGGAGGCCAAGGCAGATAGATTGATTGAGGCCAGGAGTTTCAGACCAGCCTGGGCAACATAGCGAAGTCCCCTCTCTACCAAAAATACAAAAATTAACTAGTCTTATAACCCAGTCTCAAAAAAATAAATATTTAAAACTAATTTTTTTTTTTTTAAAAGATACCGCCCCCCAAGCTGGCGTACCAGGAGATGAGGAATGTCAAGCTGGCCCCGGACACAGAGGCTGCCACCTACATGAAGCTGCTGGAGGGCAACAAGAGCAGGCTGGAGTCTGGGATGTAGAACATAAGTATATATATAAAGACCACCAGTGGCTACTCAGGTACACTGAGCTTGGCCTATGGGGCCTCACAAGCCCTGGCCTCAGCTATGGCTAGGTTCCAGCTTTGACTCTGGCAGGGGCTCTAGCTCCTCTAGCCGCACCAGCTTCTCCAGGGTTCCTCCAGTGCTGTGGTTGTGAAGAAAATAGAGATGCAAGATGGGAAGCTGGTGTCCGAGTCCTCTGATGTCCTGTCCAAGTAAATGGCCATGGCAGCCCCTCCCAGCCCATCCCTTCCTGTGGATGCCCCAGAGCCAGTGGAAGAGGCCACTGTGCAAGGGAGCATAGGAAATAGGAGTGAACATAGCCTCGCCTAAGTGAGGCTCAGTCCTAGCCCTCAACCCAGTCATGGAGTTTATTGCCTGGGGTACCCCCCTGGCCCATGACTCCAGCTATAAAACAATTTGTTTTTGTTTTTGTTTTTTTCCAAAATAAAGCCTTAACTACCTCTGCCATTTAAAAAAAAAAATTGCTAGGCTTGGTGGTGTGTGCCTGTGGTCCCAGCTACTCAGGGGGCTGAAGTGGGAGAATCGCTTGAGTCCAAGAGGTCAAGATCACAGTCAACTATGATTGTGGCACTGCACTCCAGCCTGGGCAACAGAGCAAGACTCTGTCTCAACAATAAAGTTCAAACAAGCATTTCCTCACAAAAGCATGCATCAGTAGATAGTTAAGGAAAATGCCTGTGTTACCCAGTTAACCTGAGATGCTACTAGACTTACTTACCCCACCATGACACTTTCCGGCCCATAATGCCTTAATCCAAATTAGAAGTACACTCTCTAATCCTGAAACTGTTGACAAGTGTGATATGACGAGAGTTGGTAACCCAAAGCACAATATCCTATTATTTTCAAACTTTTCCTTCTCCCTACCTGCTACTAATTGACCACCAGGCCCACATCAGCACTTTTCTTTCAGAGCCTGATTCTCTATTCCTCCCACCCCCACTTCAAGAATGCTATGAGGGTGAGGGGTGTCTATCACGACCCCCTCAGCAACCAACAGCCGTTCTAGAAAAGCTGACATAACCCAGGGCTGCCAACAAGAGCAGCTTCCCAGCAGGATGTTTTAGTAACCTTAATGAGGCAGAGAGCAACGCCTCCCGTAAATTCTGGTTGGAAGAAACGATCTAGAGATGGCGGAAAAGTACAACTTAAAAAGCAAACACCACAGGCTCCAGTAGAGCAGGAAAGCAAGCAGGGATTTCTAAATACAGACTTCAATTGTAAGAGTTCGCTGTACCTTAATTCTCACTATCATCATTTGCTCTGTCAAAAATAGAACCTTCCATGTCTTGATCCATTCAGAATAAGCCACAGCAGGCACAGCTCTGCTTCCACAGGGCAGCCAAGTCAGAAAGGCCACACAGGGAAATGGAAAAGGCAGCCAGCAGGTTTTCTTAGAGATTATACTCCTCTGGGCTTTTATCCTTCTTCCCAGCTATTCTGGTGCCAAGAAGGCTGCAGGGAGGTCTTTGCTCTGCTCTGAAAAAGCTTCAACTCAATCTTTTCACCAGCAGGGCTGAAGCAGTCTCAGGGCTGTAACTCCCTCTGCTGCCCAATGTTTTCTTTGCATGTTGTGATCAGTTTAATTAATTTCAAACTCAAACGTTAAAAGAACTAATGCAGCCCTTTATTTCAAAATATAATCGAAAGAGCATGAGTTCAGACAGGAGGAATATAGATGGAATGCACGGTTCAAAGTTGTATACACTTCTGCATTCACCTACAAATCTCCTTTATCTCAGAAAGGATTTCTTTTATTCAGTTTCATGAACTGAAACTACAGTCTCCTTCACAGGCATGTAGAAAAGTAGGAGCCAGACTTCTTGGTCCTTCCTCATCCATCCTTAATAACAGCATTGCCTTTAGCAGAACTTAAGGCAGGCCTTATTCACCTTTCAAGATCCAATTTAAATAGTACTTAGGATGAGGCATTAAAACTATCTGTTTACCAGTCTGTTTCACTGTACTGATTCAACACTGTGTCTAGCTAACAGCATATGCTCACTATCTATCTAACAGAATTCTAACTAGAACCATGTGCAATATTGGGGGAAGGGAAACCTGCCCACATAAGAATTCAACCAGAAATCACTGGGGGAAGAACCAAAATTCTTAAGAGATAAGAATAAGAGACAGGTGTGTTTCTCTAATATACCATTATTCTGCCTAACAATTTACCTACCAGCTGTGCTTGTGGTCCTTTTCAGATTACCAATCTCAGTCTCTTTCCTGTAAACTCTTAACTCATTTTTAAAGTACTTGAAAGGCACTTCATTCTTTGCCTATACCCAAATACTTCTCACATTCTGATCTTAGTGATAAAATTCACAAAGACCTCACAGTGACTCAGTTACAGTGTTGAGCAATACTGACCCAATTAAATAACGTACCCAACCTATTTAGGTTAGAAACTCTGGTATTCCAGCATCCAGAACCAGAAGTGATGAAGACATTTATTAGTGCAATAACCCCAATTTATTTTTGTGAACCCTCCCCTTCTCCACCTCCCAATACTGGAAGCTTACCTGTCAGGCAGAATTCCTAATCTGCCTCAAAATCTACAGGTCCAAGCTCTGCGAATACCAAGTGCTCAAGGCAACTGCCACCCTTCAGAAAACTAAAGTAAATACCAACAACAAACGGTGTTAGTGTGTAAAAAGTCTCTACTGATGAATAGGAAGAAGCAATGTAAATTTTTAAATACAAACAATCCCACAGCATTTATTGCCATCTTGTATAACACAAGGGTAATCAAAACAATATGAATAAATGTTCATATTAGACAAAGGACATCTAAAAACAAACTGTATTCTTCTCAACAATTTCTCCCTTCATTGATCATTTCTAGTTGGAGACACTTTGTAGCAGAGTAATATTATCTCCTTTCAGCATGATCCGACCTGCAACACAAAAACAACAAAAGGCTGTTAATAGCCACACACTCAGATGTTTTACTCTCAGAATTTTGTATCCAGTTTTTGAACAACATTTTGAAAATGCTTTCTTATAAAAACACGTAAACATTTTCAAGTGTCCATATAGTGAAATGCTTTCTGGCTCCATTAGAATACATTTACCTTTTCTACAAACTAACAAAGGTAGATGATATTTCATGACAAGCATCATTTCTATGAACTAAGTCAACTCAATAGGCCTCATACAACATTTCCCAATGCTGAGTTTGTAAAAGTTTGGAAATGAGTCGTATGTCAAGTTTGGGAAATATAGCATATTATAACTCCATTCTTAAAGTTGTTAGTATATTAAAGACTCCACCCTATCTCTACTAAAAATACAAAATTAGTTGGGCGTGGTGCCGTGTGCCTGTAATCCCAGCTACTTGCGAGGCTGAGGCAGGAGAATCGCTTGAACCTGGGAGGCGGTGGTTGCAGTGAGCTGAGATCGCACCATTGCACGCCAGCCTGGGCAACAAGAGCAAAACTCTGTCTCAAAAAAAAAAAAACAAAACAAAACTCCACCCTACAATAAACAAACCTGTTTAAGTTCTACCCAAACTTTCCTAAGGTTATTTAAGACGATACTTTTCTAAGAAATCTATAAACATCTTCAGGAACACTGGTGTTCACTGGCAGAACAGTTTGAGACATGTTGATCAACTCCAACAGCAATTAAACTGTTCTACTTTCCCAGGCTTCTGCAGGTATTAATAATATTCTATTCTACAGGATGAATACTACCATGAGAATTCAACAGTTGGTAAATAATTTATAAATAATATGACCTCGGTGAGGCTAAGCCTTCCCTTCCTGGCAAGACATCTTAAAATCTGAAAAATCCAGCTGGGTATGGTGGCTCATGCCTATAATCCCAGCACTTTGGGAGGCCAAGGTGGGCGGAATGCCTGAGCTTAGGAGTTTGAGACCAGCCTGGACAACACGGTGAAACCCGGTCTTCTACTAAAATATAAAAAATCAGCCAAGTGTGGCGGCATGCACCTGTAATCCCAGTTACTTAGGAGGCTGCGGCAGGAGAATCACTTGAACCCATGAGGTGGAGGTTGTAGTGAGCTGAGATTGTGCCATGGCACTCAAGCCTGGGAGACAAAGCAAGACTCCGTCTCCAAAAAAAAAAAATAAATAAATCTAAAAAACCCAGGTTTTCATAAAAATAGTGTAAGCAGGAAGAAGCTAGCGAAACACCATACTGCTTCTCAGAATCTACTTTCCACATATCTAGTATAGGTTCATGAGAATCCCGAGGGTCTGAGAGACACCTGAAACCCACCACTGATAAAAGTATTAGTGAGCATTTAACAAATGAAGACAAAATGCCTAAATAAACCTCAAGTGAATGGGATGTTAATAGAAATGATTCAGTGTGTCTTGAAACCGTGAATACTAAGACCATTCATTAACTGGGTTAAGAAATACCGTTCATTGCCAGGCTTAGTGGCTCACACATATAATCCCAGCATTTGGGAGGCCAAGGCAGGTGGACTGCCTGAGCTCAGAAGTTAGAGACCAGCCTGGGCAACACAGTGAAACCCCATCTCTACTAAAACACAAAAAATCAGCCAGGCGCGGTGGTGCACGCCTGTAGCCCCAGCTACTCGGGAGTCTGAGGCAGCAGAATTGCTTAAACCCAGGAGGCGGAGGTTGCAGTGAGCCAAGATCGCGTCATTACATTCCAGCCTGGGCAACAGAGTGAGACTCCGTCTCCAAAAACAAAAGAAAGAAATACCATTCATTATATAAGTATTTTTTAGTTTCTATTATGCGCCAGGCATTGAGTTAGGTACTGAGCACACTAGGGATCAAAAAAGGCATGATTCATGCACTTATGGTGAAGCATCTCATAACAGGAGAGACATTAATAAAATAATTTCAATAATAAATGTTTTACTACAAACTCAGGGAGCACATAACCCCGCCTCCCCCATCCCCAGCAAAATCAAATTAAACTCTGAACTTTTTAGAACAGGGCTTCCTAACCCCTGGGCCACAGACCAGTACCAGTCCTGGTCCCTGTTAGAAACCAGGTCACACAGCAAGTGAGCAGTGGGCAAGGTGGCAGAGCTTCATCTGTATTTACAGTCACTCCACATCACTAGTATTCCTGCCTGGGCTCTGCCTCCTGTCAGATCAGCGGAGGCCTTAGATTCTCATAGGAGCATGAAACCTATTGTGAACAGGGCATAGAGGGATCTAGGTTGCGCACTCCTTATGAGAACCTAATGCCTGATGATCTGTCACTGTCTCCCATCACCCCCAGATGGGACTGTCTAGTTGTGGGAAAATAAGCTCAGGGTTCACACTGATTCTACATGATGGTGAGTTGTATCATTATTTTATTAAATATTACAATGTAATAATAATAGAAATAAAGTGCACCATAAATGTAATGTGCTTGAATCATCCGAAAACCATCCCCCACACTCCGGTCCATAGAAAAACTGTCTTCCACAAAACTGGTCTCTGGTGCCAAAACGGTTGGGGACCACTGTCTTAAGAGAATTGATATTTGATCTGAGCTCTAAAGACACAAGGAATATCATATACAAAGATTAATGGTTGGGCAAATGCACAGACTCAAAGAACTGAAATAAGACACGTGTTGCTAAAGCTCAGAAAGTAAGGCACAGTGATATGAGATGAGCAGAGGGAGATAAGACTAGATCATAAAGATCATTAGATTTGCAGAATCATTAGATTTTTTTTATCCTAAGAGCAACAGGAAGTCACTGAAGAATTTCAAGCAAAGGGATGACATGTTCAGATTGGTGTTTTTAAAAGATGACTGAGGCCTGGAAAGCAAACTGGAGGTAGCTGCAGAGAAATCAATTAGTAAGCTGAATTGGAAACTGGTGCCATTCAATAAGGCGGGAAATAATAATACAATAGCTCTAAACAGTGTGAGTTGGAATTGAGTTTGCTTTCTGATATGCTGACTTTAAGAAGCCTTTGAAACATTCAAGTAGAAATGGTGAATAGGCCCAGACTTGGGAGTCCCAAATTTGGGAGTCAATATACATAGATGGTAATTGAAGCTGTACTCCAGTGCCTAGGCAGACAATACTGAATGACAGGAGGGCCTAGAACCAAGCCTGGAGCAACTCATTTAGTGACTGGGTCCCAAAGAATGAACATACAAGTCTGAAAAATAGCCAGAAAAGAAAAATTAAAACCCAAGTATAATATCGTAGAGCCAAGGTGCGATACTGCAAAATATTTATTTGGTCTTCAATCCCATACAACTCCTAAAATCCTCAGAATCTCTAAGGTGTTGCCTTTTTGTATGCTAATGATTGACTGACCACCAGCAGCCCCTGCAAAGTTTCAGCATTGGAGCTGCTCACTGAAAGGACCAAGGCATTAGGGAGGTCAAACTTTCAGCCCCACCCTCCAACCCAGGGAGGAGAAGAGGAGCTGAAGGTTAAGCTGATCACCAATAGCCAATTTATTCAGTCAGGCCTACATAATGAAGCTTACATAAAAACTGAAAACAATGGGTTTCTGACAGCTCAACACATGGAGGTTCCCAGAGAGCAGTGAGCTTGTAGAGGGCACAAAAGCTTCGCATCCCTTCCTATATGCCTTGCCCTGTGCATCTCTTCATCTGTATTCTTTGTAATATCCTTTATAATAAACCAGTAAATATAAGTGTTTCCCTGAGTTCTGTGAGCTGCTCTAGCAAATTAATTAAACCAAAGGAGGAATTATGGGACCCAGTTTACAGCCAGTCAGTAAGAAGGACAGGTAAAACAATCTGGAGCTGACAATTGGCATCTGGTGGAGCATCGAGGGGCAGGGAAGGCAATCTTGGGGATTGAGCCCTCAACCTCTGGGAACTGACACTATCTCCAGGTAGATAGTGTTAGAACTGAACTGAACTTGACGACTCCAAGCTGACGTCCACTGCCGAACTGACTGCTTGCTTGGTGTGTGGGGAAATACGCCCACACATCTGGTCACAGAAGTCTTCTGTGTTAATTATTGTCAACTGAGGAAATAGAAAAATCTACTTGGGTTTTCCCCCCTACTCAGACAAGGGAACAAAGCGCTTTAAGGAGGGAGTGGCCAATGGTGCCAAATGCTGTTGAGAGTTTAATTAAAATGAGGATTAGTACTGATCATTAGATTTAACACCACTAGTCTTTGGTTCCCTTGGTGAGAGCTCTCTGGGCAGAGAAGCCAAAATGGAGTGTGGTGAGAAGTGAGTGGTAGAGAATAATTTCAAAAGTGTACTACTACTCTGAATAACTTCTCAAATGCAAAGTAAAATCAAACATGAACTGAGTTGCAGGTCACTGAATTCTGCAAGTGAACAAAACATTTCTACGATTCTGTAAGACCACTTATATCCTTACCCAGTTGTTTTCTTGACTTTGTTTTAGAATGAATCTCTTCTGCATCATCTAATACAAGGTTCATATATTCATCAAAACCCTAGAAAAATAAACAAACTGTCATCGTCAAAGAAAATCACATCCAACCCATTTTAAATGTGTATACCTATGCAGATACAAAATCCAACTAACTTCAAAGATTCACTCATCTCAAGCCCCGCACTCCACCTTCCACCCAAAGTCTTTTTTCTTTTTTTTGAGAAAGGATCTCACTTTGTCTCCCAGGCTAGAATGCAGTGGTGTGACCTCGGCTCACTGCAGCTCGACCTCCTGGGTTCAAGCAATACTGCTGCCTCAGCCCCACCAAGTAACTGGGACTACAGGGCGCACCACCGTGCCTGGCTACTTTCTGTATTTCTGGTAGAAACAGGGTTTCATCATGTTGCCCAGGCTGGTCTCGAACTCCGGAGCTAAAGTGATTCATCATGCTCGGCCTCTCAAAGTGCTAGGATTACAGACGTGAGCCACCGTGCCCAGCAAAATATTTAAAAATTAGCTGGACATGGTGGTGCATGCCTATAGTCCCAGCTACTAGAGGCTGAGGTGGAAGAATCACTTGAGCCAAGGAGTTCAAGATTGTAGTGAGCTCTGACAGCACCTGGGTGACAAAGCAAGATCCCAACTTAAAAAAAAAAAATTACTTAGGGTAGCCTGCTATCCCTATTTAACCCCACTGAGCTCTATTCAGGTATCACCTAACCCACAACAAACAATTCCATTAGTCCCCACCCTTCCTAATTTCCTTTCTTTTGTCTCCTCTCTCCATACTAACATCGTTGCTCAAATATTTTTTTTTCAAATAATTTTTAAAAGTTAATTTTCAGCCAGGCATCGTGGCTCATGCCTGTAATCCCAAGACTTTGAGAGGCTGAGGTGGGAGAATCACCTGAGCCCAGGAGACCAGCCTGGACAACAATGTGAGACCTCGTCTCTATAAAAAATAAAAATTTAGCAGGCTGTGATGGTGCACACTTTTGGTCCTAGCTACTTGGAAGGCTGAGGCAGGAGGACTGCTTGAGCCCAGGAGGTTGAGGCCACAACGAGCCATGACTGTGCCACTGCACTCCAGCCTAAGCAACAGAACAAGGCCCTTTCTCAAAAATAAAATACAAATTTTCTTCTCAACACAGACAGAGGAAAGAAAATGCATTAAAACTTAATTTTCCCTGTCTATTAAAAATTACCCAATCCTTACCTATCAACAATGAAAAAAGGCTAAATAGCGGCCCCCAAAAAACTTTGCTCAGGTTGGATCTTTCACTTTTTATACACTGTTCTGGCTAGCCACTTTCTGAGAAATCTTTTTCTATGACCAAACTGCTATGAGATAAAATTGCCTGGATACTCACAATGATACAGCCTTCTATCCGCATATTCACTTGCTCATAGAGCCACACCTGAATCCGCGATCTCTGAAATAATCATAAAAGTGGAAACGTTAAAAAAAGAAAAATGGGGCCGGGCGCAGCGACTCATGCCTGTAATTCCAGCACTTGGGGAGGCCCAGGCAGGTGGATCACAAGGTCAAGAGATAGAGAGCATCCTGGCTAACATGGTGAAGCCCCATCTCTACTAAAAATACAAAAAAAATTAGCTGGGCGTGGTAGCACACGCCTGTAGTACCAGTTATCAGGAGGCTGAAGCAGGGGAATCACTTGAACCCGGGAGGCGGAAACTGCAGTGAGCCGAGATTGAGCCACTACACTTCAGCCTGGGGGACAGAGTGAGACTCCGTCTTAAAAAAAAAAGAAAAGAAAAAAAAGAAAAAGAAAAACAGGCCAGCTGCCTCGATTCACACCTGTAATTCCAGTACTTTGGGATGCCAAAGCAGAATAATTCGCTTTGTGGCCAGGTGTTCAAGATTAGCCTGTGCAACATTAAGCAAGATCTTGCCCCCTCCCCCGCCCCCCTCCCAAAATTGAAGTACACAAAACCTAACCATTTTGGTCAAACGACAAGAGAAATATGGCTCCCAAAAAAAACTGTAATGAATGTAAGTCAAGAGTTTTAACTAATTAGCCCATATCTAAGAATTATTCACTAGTAATAATAATCTCAAAGAGAATTTTCATTTAATAAGTTCTATATTGGAACTATATAACCTAATAATTTTCCTGTGATCTTGGGACTCAACATTTCTTACTGCTTCTGGTTTCAATCTATTTAAGAGTGAAAGTTTTTGACAGCATAGCACAAAGCAGCAATTTCTAATGACCAAGGGCTTATATCTTGCAGCAAAATCCAGTTCCAAAACAAAGCTTTCTCATGTCACACACCTAACAACCAGGACAGGCGCCCTCAATTCAGGTGGTTAAAAATTATTATCACCTGAAATTAATGTTTTTCAGTTGTGTTGTCACACTATAAAATTTAAGTTGCTAAAGTTCCCCCCAAAGGAAAGCAGCTGCCACCAAATTCCTCTGAAGCTACCCCTTCTTTCTTTTCCCGTCTTTAAGTTTTCCAACAGATATTAAACACACCACCTCTTGACATGGTTTAAGTTGGTTGGGTTTTTCTTCCAATGTGTTTCATCTTAAAGGGGAGAGGTTCCAACGTTCTAGGCATAATCACTACTAACAAAACTACTGATGCCCAAATACCATGCTCAAGTCTGCTGATAATACTTTTTGGAATTAAAAAGTATTTTTGATCTTGCAAAGTAATAATACAATTCTTTGCATGTTGGGAAGTGGCATGGATACACACCACTTCACCACATTAGTGCTTTCTCAGTACTCCTTCCCCTCGATTACCCTTCAATCTCCAGTTACATCTATTTTTAAATTCTAGAACACAGCGATCACTCAGGTTAACACAAAAAACTAAATCAGTTCATCTATTTAAAAAATAGTTACGAAACAAGCAACTTACGTACATTTTGTAAGTATCTGAAGATGAGGTTCTGCACCACAGTGGCTAAGGAAAAAATACAAAAGCAGCATAGACTCTGCTTCCTGAAACAACTGGACGACCCTGTTTCCGTCTCACCTTGGTATACTGAACGCGAGGTCTGGTGCTTACGCAAACAAAAAGTACCCAGCTGGGCATTCATTAGGGGTCTTCTAAAGATTAAAGAACATCCCTTCTACTTTCATTCCCCTGGAGTTTCCCGAAACCTTTAACTCCCATTTTCACTCCGCACCTAAAGTTCTCTTCCCTCCTTTCGCCGCCTCCATTCCTGCATTGCCCCACAGCAGGGGTCCACCCAAGACCACCTCCCCACCATCACGGTTCTTCAACTACCCGCGCTTTCTTCCAGTCTTGGTCGCCCCGGGGGCTCATGGGATGTGGATTCGTACTCCGCTACCCCAGGCCTGCTCTCAGTCTGCGCCTTCGCACCCCGTATTCTGGCCCGAACCTCCCAGTCCTGACATCCTGCGTAGGATACGATGGGCTGCACCATAACCTTCTGCACTTTCTGGCCCTGGCCACGGTACGCCATGGTGAAATTTCACAAAGAGCACAACCTCACGCTGCCTCTGAGAGCAATTTCCGGAATAAAGAACCGGAGGCGGAAGTATGTGAAGGTTACGCGACGACATGGGCGTCTCCTAGGAAATGCCCCTCTAGCCACGAAGTCATGTTTCTCTGCTGCACGGCCTCCGAGGGAGGCCAAACTGAGGCGTCTGCGCTGTGGAAGGTGGACCGGTCCTAAAGCGCCACCTGGAGGCAGGCGGGAGGAGGTGCCTTCGGTTGCCATGTCTCCAATTTCTTTTCTTTTCTTTTTTTTTTTTTTGAGGCGAAGTCTCGCTCTCTCGCCCAGGCTAGAGTGCAGTGGCGCGATCTCAGCTCACTGCAACCTCTGCCTCCCGGGTTCAAGCGATTCTCCTGCCTCAGCCTCCCGAGTAGGTGGGACTACAGGCGCGTGCCACCACGTCCTACTAATTTTTTGTATTGCTGGTAGAGACGGGGTTTCACCATGTTGGCCAGGATGGTCTCGATCTCCTGACCTCAAGATTCGCCCGCCTCGGCCTCCCAAAGTGCTGGGATTACAGGCGTGAGACACTGCGCCCAGCCCGTATCTCCATTTTCTGAGTTAGCTTAAAAAGCCAAAATCGTCCCACTGTGTATCTCTGTGTGTAAAGTGAGTTAATTTCGTGCCTTTCCTAAAAGTTTAGGCTTGATAACAGCGTTGTGGTGGACAGGGTAGGGCGGCAAGAAGCCCAAACTTCAGGCCTCCCGCCTCTGGCAGTCGGCCAGGGGCGGTCTGCATTCCAAAGCCAGACGGCTGGTTCGCTCCAGTTACGGATTCAGCTCAGCCACTTCGTGGAGCAAGTTTACTGTTCAGGTGGCAACTGAGGGTGGCGATCTACCATGAAGACGCTGAAATCTACATGCTGGGCGCAAATCCAGCTCTTTTAGAGTTGGGTGACAAAGGATAAATTACTCAGCCTCACCGTGTCTTGGCTTAGTTTTCAAAACGGAGATTAAAGTAAAGATTAACTTTACTCAGGGGGTTGAAGATTCAATGAAAGAATTGTCTATGTGTGCACACAGTTAGGCGTCAGCCAGTGTCAGAACATGTCCTTCCCTGAATAACACAGCTACTAAGTGGAAGAGCTGGAATTCGTAGTTGTGCCTGACCCCAAAGCCCAACTACCTTTCCATTGTGTCATGGCTTGTGGCCTGGCAGAGAGTTCATTTAATTGGCATACACGTTATAGAAGAGGAAACTGAAGTTTAGACTTTTGAAAGGACTTGCCTTAAGGGAACACGGATTAGGGCAAATGGCAGAATCAAAATTAGCTTTTCTGAGGGCTTCTGTTTAGTGGGGATAATAGTAATGACGACCTCAGAAAGGGTTTGAGTTGAAAGTGATTTTTAAACTACACAAAGCGGCCAGGCTCATGCATGTAATCCCAGCATTTTGGGAGGCCGAGGCAGGTGGGTCATCTGAGGTCGGGAGTTCGAGACCAGCCTGGGCAACATGGTGAAACCTTGTCTCTACTAAAAATACAAAAATTAGCCATGCATGGTAGCACACGCCTGTAATCCCAGCTACTGTGGGAGACTGAGACAGGAGAATCGCTGTCTGCAAATCGCCGGGAGGCAGAGGTTGCAGTGAGCCGAGATCATGCCACTGCACTCCAGCCTTGGTGACAGAGCGAGACTCTGTCTCAAAAAAATAAATAAGAATAAATAAACTACACAAAGCTAGCAAATGCTTGGGATAACTATTTCCTTTAAAAAATTTCAGCCGGGGCTGGGCACAGTGGCTCATGCCTGTAAATCCCAGCACTTTGGGAGGCTGAGGCAGGTGGATCACCCGAGGTCAGGAGTTCGAGACCAGCTTGGCCAACCTGGCGAAACCCTGTCTCTACTAAAAAAAAAAAAAAAAAAAATTCAGCCGGGTGCGCTAGCTCATGCCTGTAATCCCAGCATTTTGAGAGGCAGAGGCAGGAGGCTTGTTTGAGCCCAGGAGTTCAACACCAGCCTGAGCAACATAATCAGACCTTGGCTCTACAAAAACATTTTAAAATTAGCCAAGCCTGATGGTGCGTGCTTGTAATCCCAGCTACTCTGGAGGCTGACGTAGGAGAATCTCTTGAACCCAGGAGGCAGAGGTTGCAGTGAGCAGAGATCATGCCACTGCACTCCAGCCTGAGCAACAGAGCCAGGCCCTGTCAAAAAGAAAAAAAAAAAGATTGCCTAGCTGGGTTTGGTGGCATGGCCTGTGTTCCCAAGTACTAGGGGAGGCTGAGGTAGTAGGACTGCTTGAGCCTAGGAGTTCAAGAGTGCAGTGAGCTGTAATGGCACCTATAAATAGCCACTACAGTCCAGCCTGGGCAACATAGTGAGACCCAGTCTTTAAAAAATATTCCCCCATCCAAACCCAATAGAGTGTCACGTTGTCTGACTTCAAGACAGTATGTTTATTTTTCCCCACTACCCTCCCCCCCTTTTCTTTTAGACAGGATCTTCTGATGTGGCACAGGCTGACACGCAGTGGTGCAATCTCGGCTCACTGCAACTTCCCCACCAGGGCTCAAGCGATCCTCCCACCTCAGTCTCTGGAATAGCTCGGACCACAGGTATGCACCACCACACCTGGCTAACTTTTTGTATTTTTAGTAGAGACAGGGTTCTGCCATGTTGGCCAGGCTAGTCTTGAACTCCCGGCCTCAAGTGATCTTGCCTCGGCCTCCCAAAGTGCTAGGATTACACGTGTTAGCTGAACCCGGCCAGGATTACTTTTTTAAATCCAAGTACATGATGTCTTCTTATTTGTTCAAACTTTCCTTTGAATCTTTCAAAAGTTTTTGGTTTTCTTCATATAGACCTTGTGATTTCTTAAGTTCAACCTTAGATATTTCATCTCTCTTGTTCTTAAAAATTGTATCTTTTCCTCAATTGTATGCTCTAGCTGGTTTTTGGGGAAAAAAGGAATGATAAATGCAAGTACATAAAAATAAAATTTTGCGTGACTAAAAAGTGAAAACAAAGCCAAAACATCTGGGAAAAATATGTTTGCATTACATCTGAAAAATGACTAATTTTACTAATATGTAGAGTTCCTGAAAAAGAATGCTATTCTGGTTCTTTAATGATGTGTAAGAAATATTCCAAAACTTAGTAGCTTAAAACAACCACCATTTTGTTATAATTCATGACTTCATTGGTCAGGAATTTGGGCAGGTTCTCAGCTGGGTGATTCTTCTGCTCCACAAGACACATCTATGGCTTTGGTGTGTATCTTTGGAAAACTGGCCTTAGCTGGGTCCCTATCTCTATGTAGTCTCAGCTCTCACCACATGGTTTCTCTAGAAGGGTAGTATGCTTTCTTATATGGGGGATTAGGGGTCTAGCAAACCAAGGCTGAAGCTACCAGCACTTTTTTTTCTTTTTTTTTTTTGAGATGGAGTCTCACTCTGTCACCAGGGTGGAGTGCAGTGGTGCAATCTTGGCTCGCTGCAACCTCCGATTCCTGGCTTCAAGCGATTCTCCTGTCTCAGCCTCCCGTAGTTGGGATTACAGGTACGCACCACCACGTCTAGCTGATTTTTGTATTTTTAGTAGAGACGGGGTTTCACCATGTTGGCCAGGATGGTCTTGATCGCCTGACCTCTTGATCCACCTGCCTTGGCCTCCCAAAGTGCTGGGATTACAGGTGTGAACTACCGCACCCGGCCGCTCTACCAGCACTTTTAAAAGCCACGCCTGGGCCGGGCACTGTAGCTCACTCTTGTAATCCCAGCACTTTGGGAGGCTGAGACCGGCGGATTACCTGAGGTCAGGAGTTCAAGACCAGCCTGGCCAACATGGCGAAACCCCATCTCTACTAAAAATACAAAAATTAACTGGGCATAGTGGCGGGCACCTGTAATCCCAGCTACTCAGGAGGCTGAGGCAGGAGAATTGCTTGAACCCAGGAGGCGGAGGTTGCAGTGAGTGGAGATCGCACCACTGCACTCCAGCCCGGGTGACAGAGCGAGACTCCATCTCAAAAAAAAAAACAAAAAACAAAAAAAAAACCCAAAATTAAAATTGGCAATGGATGTGAGCAATCAGTTTGTAGCAAAGGAAATAGGAAAGTTCTTTAAACATGAAAAGACGCCCAGCTTCACTCATAAGAGAAAGGTTACAGTCAGAATGTCTGTCATAAAAGAAAAGAAAGAAAAGCAAACCAAACTACACTGAAGTGCTATTTCCCTTATTAGTTTGGCAATGATTAAAAAATAGTGGTACTGTAAATTATTAAGCTCTATTTCTAGGTACTTATCCTCCATACAAACTTACATGTGTGGTATAATGTAATCATCACAACATTGTTTAAAATACCCAGATGGGAAGCAACCTAAATGTCTATCAATAGGGACTACTATAAATTACTGCATCTTCATAGGGTGTAATTCTATGCAACTGTTATTAAGATTAAAGTTCTCTGTGCCACGATATGAAATGATATCCAATATACATGATGAAAAAAAAGGAAGGTATAAGGTGCTTGAGATTTACTTCAAAATAACTCAGGGGAGCCAGCAGGACCACATCTCAGATAAGGCAAGCCTAAGGATTTAGCATAATTGTAGGAATCACAATCACATGTACAAATACAAGCTTTGAAAAGTGAGTGCCTCCTTCAATTGTGCCTAAGTACCTTGCTTGCCTCACCCTCAGCCCAGCTAAGTAGGTCAAACTAGGGGGTGATGGACAGTTAGTATGGTAAAGAAGGAGGAGGATTGGCCATGAATTTGTAATTGTTGAAACTGGGTGACTATGTGGAGTTTAGTATACTTTAATTCTAAATACATTTGAAATTTTAATAAAAAAGGCAGGATTCAAAATGTCATGTGTTTTACGCATGACATTGTATGTAAGTGTATTGCCTTACACGTGGCTAAAGTATCTCTGGAAGAATACCTGAGATACAGATAATGGAAAGTAAGACGAAACATTTGTTTCCTTTTGTTATTACAACTACCCTTAAGGTATCTGCAAAGTGGGCTTGAGAACCACTGGCCCAAATAAACATACCCCTGAGAAAGGAGTCTGCCAAACCTCCCAAATATTTCAGAACATTCTTCCTCTCAGCTTGAAGTTTCTTTCATCCCAATCAGAAGCTTCACAACTTGCTGAATGGCTGTGATTAACTATTCTCTGCCATGCCATAGATTCAGACTGCAACATTTTTAGCAGTTAAATCCAACCAAATATAAATAACCATAGTAACAGACCCTCTCAGTAAATATAAATCCAAAATTACTTTTCTTTCTTTTTTTTTGGGGGGGGGATGGAGTCTTGCCCTGTTGCTCAGGCTGGAGTGCAGTGGTGTGATTGATCTTGGCATCTCGGTTCACTGCAACTTCCGCCTTCCAGGTTCACACAATTCTCCTGCATCAGTCTCCCAAGTAGCTAGGATTACAGGTGTGTGCCACCCCATCTGGCTATTTTTTTTGGTATTTTTTGTAAAGATGGGGTTTTGCCATGTTGGCCAGGCTGGTCTCAAACTTCTGACCTCAGGTGATCCACCCACCTTGGCCTCCCAAAGTGCTGAGATTACAGGCATGAGCCACTGCACCCAGCCAAAATTACTTTTTTTAATGTAAAATTAAATTCTAGATTGCTGTTCTTATTTAGGGTCATCACTTATTTTTTGCTCACTTTATTGTACAGTGTTAAGAGAATGGTCAAGGATTTTAATTGTGCTCATGCCTCTTAACTAACATCATTTTGCAAATTCAAAATAAATTGCAGTTTGGAGTCTTAATTATTAATGCAGTTAAATGCCTGGGTTGTAGGAACTTTCAAAGATTTATTGAGCAGCTTCATAAAATCAAGATTTTAAAAACACTCTTGAAAAGATCTACTAATCAAACCCAATGGCACATAATATATAAACACACTGACCCCGAAACTACTGTGGGGGAATAGTCATCTTTAATGTCCTGTAGAATTTAGTGTGAAAATGAGTATGTGAATTAATGATACACAGTAAGTACTCAATAAATGTTAGCTAGTTTAGAAGTGTTACCTATTAAGCAGTTACAACTGGAGACCATGTATTTCCTGTTGCTACAGCCAAATTCAAAGCAATCAAATACTTTACAGAACTGCAGAACTGTTGGCTGGGCGTGGTGGCTCTGTAATCCCAGCACTTTGGGAGGCCAAGGCATATCACTTTAGGTCGAGGGTTCCAGACCAGGCTCGCCAACATGGTGAAATCTTGTCTCCACTAAAAATACAAAAATTAGCCAGGTGTGGTGGCACACCCCTGTAATTCCAACTACTGGGGTGGCTGAGGCAGGAGAATCGCTTGAAACTGGGAGGCAGGGGTTGCAGTGAGCCAAGATTGTGCCACTCATTGCATTCTAGCCTGGGCAACAGAGTGAGACTCTGTCTCAAAAAACATACCATGCAGAATTATTCTGGCAAAATAAAGCCACCATTTTAGAAAAGGATCATAGAACTCTGATCAATATATTAATAGATCAAGTTTTGTCACTGCAATTGTAATTATTAAACATTAGTCTTATCTTTCAAATACTGATCAAGATGAAAACATACTATGTTCTGGCTTTAAAGAGGAACCAGAGATTTAGGGTTAAGGCCAGAACTTTAGGAATTATTATCTTGAGATAAAATATATGAAACATAAAACTATCTTATTTCTGTTATAACCAAACTGGAACATTTGGGCCCTTTTCTTACTGGTAAAATGAAAAACTATCAATCAAAACTAGTCTTTTGCTTTTTGTGAAAAGTTGATTCAACTTGTTGGGACGACTTTAGACTAACAGGAAAAATCTATGTTCTTTGGTAGCTAACAAACATATGCATTCCCACAATTTAAAAAATTGGCACACCTATTAAGAAACCTGGACTTTCATCAATTAAATTTCTTATCTGCCGCACTTTCATGCTTGAAAATTCTGTATCGTTGACTCTAAAGATCACGTTTATTCATTTATTTTTCATCAGCCTCTTGAGGCAGAGTAGGCCCAGAGAGACTCCCTAAGATCACTTTTAAACCCTCCCTCCTTTTAAAAACTTAATGGCATTGCTTGAGTTACAACACTAAGGAGTAAGTTTCTGTGTCAGAAAAAAAATCCTCACATTATAATAATATAAATTCTTACCTAAAGCACATGCAGCTAAAACTGAGCACACTTGTTAATTTGGCAATATATCCAGGTGAAAGATTTCTAAGCCAAATAATAACTGAAATTTGGGCACTTACATGAAAGGCCAATAACATTCTGATTGGGGTCTCTTGTCAAGGTGGATCCTAGGCTGATAGGATGATATGATCTAAGATTACTTAGCTCACAACATCAAGACTTTCCTACATCAGTTTTATTTAAAACACAAACAAGTATTTCTCTTTCTGTAAGGGCAAATGGTTCAAATAATGCGGAACACGAAACATTGACTAATACAAGTGCTTTAAATATGAAACAAAATTATTTTTTTAAAAAGCAAAAGAATAAAGAATATATACAAAAGGGACCTGGAATCTGTAAGCTGATTCCAAAAACGAAATAAGTAGAAAATTTGTGGTGCAACCTGAACATTCTACCCCTGCTTTGGAGAAGGGCTATCATACAACATTCAGTCAGCTGAAGATGGATTGGTAGAGGTGTGTCTATACATAAATTTCAAGTCATTTTTGCTTGTGCAGAATCATCCAAATCTTCCCAAGACTGAATGGGCAGTCCTGTGGCTTTCTTCCTTTTCCATATTCCCAACAAGGCTACATGAAGTTCAACTCTTGATGAGCCGCTTACAACAGCAGTTCCTTAGGAGCCAACATGACAGGTGGGTCAGATTTCCCTATGAGAAACAAAACTGGCCACCTACAGCAAAATATCAAAATGGGAAAGTCCTTCCTTCCTCCTCCTCCTCCTGATTATATACAACGTATCTCCTTTCAAGACTATTATTCCCATCATGCTTATTCCTTCACAAATCTAAACCTTGAGGTGATATGAAGGAAACCAACATCAAGAAAAGAAAACTCAATTCAGAAATGAAGAAAACTGGCAGGTATACAATACACCCCCAGAGCATCTCAATATCCCTGGCACAGTACAGTTCCATGTACTGCTACAGCCCACAGATAAACATTGGCAGCTTGAATAAGCTCATTTTTTCCCTCCGGTGGGTGAAGGCCACCAAATAAATACTGGGCAACAGGGGTTTGTTGGGAGAGTCAGAAATAAAAAATTTACCAGATTTTGTCCCTGTGATAATTCAATGCCAGTAAGGAGGCAAGTACTGAAGAAGAAAAGGGACAATTTTCATACTACAAAAGAATTTCCTCTAATCATGTCACCATTTCATATAATGAATCCAGGGAATCCCAGAAATAGAAAATTAGTTTCAGGGGACCCCCTGAGGCACTTTAAAGCCTTTTAAAAAATTACAGTAATAATAAATTAGATATTGCTCTTCAGAGGCTAATGGAGCAGCAGAAGCATCAAAATCAGGTCCAAAGAGTTATGCCCACATTACAGGCTTCCTGAGCTGCTCAGCCCTCTTTAAAGCTCAGCTGAATCTCTAAATACCTTTAAAAAGACATACAATTTAACACAGACTGGGTATTTTTGTTTAGTGGTAGCACAAAATTTGGTCCTTAATGGTAGCAGCTGTCTTCATCCATTTCAAAGTCAGGTAATATTAAGTACATCAAGACAATACATAAAGAACACAACAAAGGAGAAAAAAGCCAAAACTGACAAACACCTCAAGGAGTCACTAAGTTCGCTTGCACCCTTTCACTTGACCTCCCTCTCAGTCTCTTTTTTGTGGAGAGAAGGGTATGACAGAACTTTTTTCTCAGAAGATGATAAACAATGGCATCAAATGGACAAAATGGTTATAAAGTAACTTTAAAAATCTGACCCCAAGGAATCCAGGACACATACAGATAATTCAGAGGTATACTTCTGATTTGGGGCAAATTCTAGACTAAAGAAATGATCATCTCAGGTAAATGTTACAATAGATGAAACTAAGTCCAGCTTTTTGGCGATTTTTTTTTAAGTGTCCTCACACCACCTTCAGCTATCAATCATTTCTGATAGCTCAAGCAGAAGGTCATCTTCATCTTTCCCAGGATCCAGGTCAATCTCAGCTTCCAATTTGCCTCCTGAAATCTCCCATATTAGTTTCTCAAAATCATCCTCCACAGAGAGTGGGGGCTTTCCTGTTGAGGCAGAGCTGAGTCGGCGAGTTTTCATGCTCATTTGGGATGAGGAAGGGCCAGACACCTCTGGGGGTGAGGAATCTGAAGAGGACTGGGTTGGAGGCAGCATAAGACTGTAAGAAAAAAAAGATTATTAGAAAACTGCCCTTTTTTCAATAGTTGGCTGAATCACCTAGTCTCATGGACACAAAGAGTGA
The DNA here is from genome assembly GCF_000951045.1 of Mandrillus leucophaeus. Lineage (NCBI taxonomy): Eukaryota > Metazoa > Chordata > Mammalia > Primates > Cercopithecidae > Mandrillus > Mandrillus leucophaeus. The sequence goes on from NW_012104031.1 coordinate 2,434,179, forward strand.
GTAAAAATTTGTTTCTAAGAACATACATAAAGAAACAATTCTTTTACTGATTTGGGATCAAGCATTTTTTTTTTGTGGGGCGGGGCAGAGTCTCCCTTTGTCACCCAGGCTGGAGTGTAGTGGTACAATCGTGGCTCACTCCAGCCTCGACCTTCTTGGCTCAAGCGATCATTCTGCCTCCACCTCCCAAGTAGCCGGGTCTACAGGTGTGTGTCACCATGCCTGGATAATTTCTTTTTTATTAGAGACAAGACCTCACTACGTTGTCCAGGCTGGTCTTGAACTCCTGAGCTCAAGTGGTCCTCCACCCTCAGTCTCCCAAAGTGTTGGGATTACAGGCATGAGCCGCCCTGCCTGGCCAGCACCAAGCATTTCTATAACTCAAAGTAGGTGTTAAAGACACCTTTCAGAGGCTGGGCATGGTAGCTCACGCCTGTAATCCCAGCACTTTGGGAGGCCAAGGAAGGTGGCTCACTTGAGGTCAGGACTTTGAGACCACCGAAGATAATGTGGCAAAACCCTGTCACTACTAAAAATACAAAAATTAGCTGGGCCTTGTGGCAGGCACCTGTAATCCCAGCTACTTGGGAGGCTGAGGCAGGAGAATTGTTTGAACCCAGGAAGTGGAGGTTGCAGTGAGCAGAGATTGTGCCACTGTACTCCAGTCTGGGTGACACAGTGAGACCCTGTCTCAAACAAAAAAACAAAAAACATCTTTTAGGTAATATAGCAAAATGTAAATAATGGCACCAAAGGAGAACAGCAACCCTAAATTTTCATACTTTCTTGCATTTAATTTGAAGTGCAGCAGATTTATTTGGATGTTGCTGAAGTTGTTTATCAGTGTTATTCTCTAGAGAGCCTAAACAGTAACAGGGGCCTGGAGTTTGTTTAGAAAGAATTACAAAGCATTACCTGTCTCTAGGATTTTCTGCTTCAGGCACAGTGACTGATTTGTCCTCAGAGACAAGCGGGACAACAGCCTGCAAAAGGAAGAGTCAGGTAATTCAGTGAGAGTTGGCTTTTTAATTTGAGCATATTCATTTTCTTTTGCTGCCTTCTTAGAATTGTGGCTGATTCTTGAAGCCTGTGAATCTAAGAATCGATAATCTAAAGGTTGAGTATATAAATAAGCAAAATATCTTGCCACCTAAAAATTAGCTTTTAAAAAATCCTGTCCTGCTTCACAAATATCAAACTGTGAGTATAAAATACAGTAATAACCCAAATTAGGGAAATGCCAGGAAGCGATATACACGAGATATAGATAAGAGTGCTAGTAGACAGTCTTTCCTGCTTTCCCACCACACAGAATAAAGCACCACGAAGTGAATATACGTCTTACCACAGCTGCTTTTTTGGCTGGGGGTTCCTGTAGGACACTGCTGGAGCTGAGTGGCTTCACAGCGGCAATGACAGCAGGGTGCATCTCCACTGCCTTACGTTTTGGGGCCAATTTGGGGGATGACACAACTTTAACCACAGATGGCTTCACATTCACTTTGGGTTTAGCTACAAGGGGCAGAAAATATCTGATAAACAGCGAGAATAAACTCTTTTAAATGGAGAATAACTCAGAATAAAATATCAAAACTCCTTCAGTATTAGAAATATCACAAATAATTTATTTAAAAAGAGACTGAAAATGATCCAAAGGCAATTTGTGGTCACCATGGTGGTCACTATAGGTGGTCACCATGTAGATATAATACCACTTAAATTTGTTACCATTCCTCTATTCCTTTTTATTCAATACCAGAGGGAAGATGCACCATAGAAAGTTTTACACAAAGCTTTTTAAATAGCAATTTTAAATTCTGAGAAAAGAACTCATCTCGTTTTGCCTTTGTATAAAAATATCAGAAATATTACTGTCTACCTGTGGATATAAGGCAAATGAAATTCAACCCAGTTATTGCCAGGAAGTTACTGGCAACAACTGGGTTGAATTTGGTAATTTTGATAACCTGAAGTAATACATAGTATAGAAATACTTGCCTTTACCCCTTTTTTCCAAGGTCTGTGCTGCACATTTCACATTCAATACTGAGTCTCCAATCCCTGAGGTTTCTACCTCCACCTTCTGGGATGACTTTGTGGGAAGCCGCTTGGTCACGTGCCGTGTGATTCCTGGCACAGCAGTGAGCACTGGTTTCTCTGCCACTTGGGTATTGCAAGAGGCCATATCTCCCCGAAGAGGTGTCAAGACTGATTTTTCCCTCTCCTGCTGTTTCTGCATGTGCTTCTCTCTCATGGTCTCACATCTCTTGACTTGAATTTTAGTGATGTCAACTCCTGTGGTCTCACCTGAAGCCTGTGGATAAATTTAAATGACAGAATTAAAATCTGATACCTCTAATAACCTCTATGATATAAGTACCAGGCTAACATCTAAGTTAAGCAGAGTCTCACATGATCCAGAATCTGAGAGAAAAGCTCTTTATTTGATGTCAAATAGACAATACCCTATTAGAGATGAAAGATTAGAATTAGACATGTGTGGAATAATAAAAAAACCCAGATTCTACAGGCTGGAAAACCATGACTCTAAGTCAAATACTAATGATTCCTAAATAATCAAATACTTGCACAAAGATTTATGTACAAAGATATTATTTTATTTATGATTGTGTAAAACAAAATCTGAATGTCCAGGAGAAGACTTTATTTGTGTAATGGAGAATCATGTGGTCAGTAAAAACAAACTTCTTGAAGAATTATTAACATGATAAAGTTAAAGTAGGCTGTAAAATGATACACTGTAGAGTTCTCGATTATGTTCTAAATATGGGTTTAACATTAAACAAATTCACATGCATGCATATATAAACAAAAAGGTCGAAGAAGGCCAAGTGTGGTGGCTCATACATGTAATCCCAGCACTTTGGGAGGCCAAGGCAGGCGGGTCACTTGAAACCAGAAGTTCGAGACCACTCTGGACAACAAGGCAAAACCCTGTCTCTACTAAAAATACAAAAATTAGCCAGGCATTGTGGTGCATGCCTTTGATCCCAGCTATATGGGAGGCAGAGGCACAAGAATCGCTTGAACCCAGGAGGCAAAGGTTGCAGTGAACCAAGATAATGCCACTGCACTCCAGCCTGGGCAACAGAGCAAGACTGAAAAATCTCGAAGAAATCCACGGAAAAGATAATGATGGTTACATCTGAGCTGTATATTTTTAGGGCTTGTTCATTTTTTTAAAAAATTAAATTTCCAACTTTTGTATGATGCATAGCATTAGAAAAAACTCAGTTTAAAAAATATTGATGGCCAATTAAACAAAAAACTTTAAAACAGCAGCAAATACTGATATACACAGAACTATAGGAAATTCTCATAAGAAATTATAAGTAAAAAGAAAGATTGTTTACCTAATATATGAGTGAATTATTGAGAAATTTACTGTAAGGTAAAACTACCAATTATCTAGCCTTTGTTTGCCATGAACAAAACCATACAATGATCTTAAATTTACCTCTTTAGCTTCTGTTCTAATACTGCTCTGAGAATCAACTTCATTTCCTTCCTGAAGGTTCTTCTCTTCTTTCATCCCTGTATTCACATTAAAGACATCATTAGTTATTTTATTTAAGCTGCAACTTCATGATAGATATGTTAAACAAAACTTTATTTAATGAAAGTAGTAAGACAGGACAAATAAAATTACAGTTAAAGTCCATTTGTGCTCCTAAAGTCTCAAAATACACATTAAAATAGCAAAGGTTGGCCAGGCATGGTAGGTCACATCTGTAATCCCAGCACTTTGGGAGACTGAAGTGAGCAGATCACACTTGAGGTGAGGAGTTTGAGACCAGCCTGGCCAACATGGTGAAAACCCATCTCTATTAAAAATACAAAAATTAGCCGGATGTGGTGGCACATGCCTGTAGCTCCAGCTACTCGGGAGGCTGACGCAAGAGAATCACTTGAACCCAGGAGGTGGAGGCTACAGTGAGCCAAGATCACGCCACTGCACTCCAGCCTGGGTGACAGAGTAAGACTGTCTCAAAAATAAAATAAAACAAAAGCAAAGGTCTACATAGCACTACTGAAAAACTTCATTTAATTCAGTGTTTTCAACGTTATCTGAGTAAAGAAAGGTTGTCAAAGAACTCCTAGGAAGATCCCATGGAACACCCCTCTAGAACATTATGTGGGGACGTGGTACTAGAGACCAAGTTCTCTTGTTACCTGTTCTTTTGGTGATTCGCAGCAGCCGCCTTGCCCCTGGAGTGGCCTCATGTTGAGACGGAGAGCTGGTGCTGCTCTCAGAGCTCTGCTGCACCCTCAGTGCCTTCTCCAGTTTAATTTCTTCTAGTGTCTTGATGTGCACCTCCTGCATAGACTTTGTTTTACCTGCAGGCTCCTCTGATTGTCCTTTGCTGGCAACAATGGGTGGCAAAACTACTGTTTTTTTAATTTCACTATCAGTCTTTAGCTTGATGCAAGTTGCATCCTTTTTGCTTTTTTGTCTCTCTGCTTCCTGCTGCCGATGTTTTTTTTCAGCCAGGACCTCAGAGAAGGTTTTGATACGGATAGTGGAGGAGCTTCTTGCTCCTGAAGTAGAATCATCAGTTTTTGAAGGTCCTTCTGTCTTGAGTTTAGTTTGCAATTCTCCACGTTTCTGACTGGCTCTTTCAAGAAGAATTTCTTCTAATGTCTTCACATGGATCTCACCAACTTTATTAACTTTCTCTGTTTTCATAGGAGAAAAACATGTCATTATACTTGAAGTTCACCTCTTATTGACTTATGATCTCTCTATTCTTGGATCAAGACAGTCCAATAGAGAGCTATCATTTAAGCAGTCAATTAAAAGGATCAAAAGGGTAACATTTATTTCTTTTCTTTTCTTTTTTTTTTTTGAGACAGAGTCTTGCTCTTTTACCCAGGCTGCAGTGCAGTGGTAATAATCTCGGCTCACTGCAACCTCTGCCTCCCAGGGTTCAAGTGATTCTCCTGCCTCAGCCTCCCAAGTAGCTGGGACTACAGGTACCCGTCACCAAGCCCGGCTAATTGTTTCTATTTCAATTTTAGATTACTACAAGTTTCAGGCAGTGGTCCTCAAGGAAAACTCTTTGGAGGCAAAAATCGATTTGCATTTCTATTCAGAAGCTTATTCTTCAGAAACTGAAAGTCATTTACTAGTTGGATAAATTTGTCATTATAAACCTTAACAAAAATAGCAATAAATTATTCATTAACTTATGGCTACAAACATGTAATGAACACTGGGCTAGAAATACAATGGTAAGCAAAATAAAATCTCTGTTCACATGTAATTTACAGTCTAATAGATAAATAAACAAGCTATAGCAGAGTATGGTAATGATAACTGCTTTGATAAGGGAAGTACAATGCTATAAAAGGACACAGCAGGAACACCTACCCTTGTCTACAAGAAAGTGATATTAAATGATAAAGGATAAAAAGAAGGTAAAACAAGTGACGAGATAGAAGAAAAATACAAAAGGCCCAGAAATTGGCATGCCACTGAAGAGCTATTTTCAACGATACATTAATCATTCTATATCTGTCTAAACTGAACAGCAAATGTCACACTTCACAGATAGAACCATTCTCATTACCAAAGGGCTAAGAAAATAGATAATGAAAAGAGATAGTGCTATGAAATAAATAATTTGGAGATCATACACATATATATGTAATCACTGAATAACAGCTTTTAATGAACCCCCACCCCTACACCTAAAAAAAAAAATCCTTCCAAAATCTTTTTTTTTTTTTTGGTAGAGATGAGGTCTTCCTGTGTGCCCCAGGCTGGTCTCCAAACACTAGGCTTCAAGCAATCCTTCTGCCTCAACCAACCAAAGTGCTGGGATTACAGGTGTGAGCCACCATACCCAGTCTGAAATCTTAAATATACTGTGTTCTGTCTCACTTTCTGAACTCTTAAGTATGCTATTCCCTCTACTTGGAGTATTCCCTGCTGATCTCATTTCTCTTGCTACCTGGTTTGTTTTTTTTTTTTTTTGAGACAGAGTTTTGCTCTGTTGCCCAGGCTGGAGAGTGCAGTGGTGTCGTCTTGACTCACCACAACCTCCACCTCCTGGGTTCAAGTGATTCTCCGCCTCAGCCTCCCAAGTAGCTGGGCCTAAAGGTACCCGCCACCATGCCTGGCTCATTTTTGTATTTTTTGTAGAGACAGGGTTTTGCCATGTTGGCCAGGCTGGTCTCAAACTCCTGGCCTCAAGAGATTTGCCTGCCTGGCCTCCCAAAGTGCTGGGATTACAGGCGTGAGCCACCACGCTGGGCCTGGTTAGTTTCAAATGAGTTCCACTTAAAACCTGATACCCTCCAATTTAGTTTTTCTGATCACAGCACTGAACACTCAGTACACTGTAATTGCCTGTATCTTCAAGTTCTTTAATAAAAAATTGCAAGTTCTTTCAATCCAAGGTAGCAAACATTTCACAATTACCACTCCAAGAAAGTACAATATGAATGGTGACATGGAGGCCCTGTTTCCCTCCCCTACCAAAATTTCACTGAAATGACAAAACATTAAAAATAAATCCACACCAGCAATGAGAAATAAGGATGTCACTGGCAGAGCATACATCTTGAAGAATTTCTAAAACAGAAAGCAGATGTCTGAATTTACAGAAAAATGGAAAAAGAATAGTTAAAACCATAGGCGTGAGTTCTGCTCCTCCCAATAGAGCCAAAGGAAACTGCCAAACTTGGGTTAACTAGTATTAAAAGCAACAGTGGGATCTGACATAACCATTAGGGTAGAATTTAAGGACCACCTATACAACAGATGGGCGAGTCAAGACCTCCTCCTGAGAACTGCTCACTAAAAAGAGGCAAGTTTGCCCACGAAGAGCACATTATGATGTTGGGGCTGGAGAGAAGCAGAGCATGAAAATCCCAGGCTTTCACAATACCAAGCAGAAAAAGGGGAGGGAGGAGGGATAAAATAGCAAATCTGAAAAAGGAAAAAAGTTGTTTCCATCAGAAAATAGTCTTATTGCGGCAACTGTATGAGCCCCCAGACTTCCCATCTTCAGTCTACACAAGCTGCCTGTTAGTACACCCTCTCCACTTAGCCAGACATTAATGAAGTCTCCCAATCAGGAAAGAGGACAACTTGGGGAAAGGGTCTTTAAAATCAAAGGAAACCCAAGCCAGGTACTTACAACTATAGAAAAACAGTATGTAAGATAAACCAAAATAAATAAAAAGAAGTGGTTAAGAAGCCAAAATAATACACAAACTTTTTAAAATAAAAAAAGTGGTTAAGAAGCCAAAATAATACACAAACTTTTTAAAATAAAAATAAAGACTTGAATTAGAAATCCCAGAGCAGGCCAGGCACAGTGACTCACACTTGTAATCCCAGCGCTTTGGGAGGCCGAGGTGAGCGGATCACTTGAGGTCAGGAGTTGGAGACTAGCCTAGCCAACATGGTGAAACCCCATCTCTACTATAAATACAAAAGTTAGCCAGGCACGATTGTGCGTGCCTGTAACCCCAGTTACTTGGGAGGCTGACACAGGAGAATCACTTTAACCTGGGAGGCAGAGGTTGCAGTGAGCTGAGATCACGCTGTATTCCAATCTGGAAAACAGACTGAGACTCTGTCTCCAAAAAAAAAAAAAAAAATTGGTGGGCACAATGGCTCACGCCTGTAATCCCAGCACTTTGGGAGGCCAAAGTGGACAGATCACCTAAGGTTGGGAGTTCGAGACTAGCCTGACCAAATTGAAGAGGCCCCGTCTTTACTAAGAATACAAAATTAGCCGGGCGTGGTAGCACATGCCTGTAATACCAGCTACTCGGAAGGCTGAGGCAGGAGAATCACTTGAACCTGGGAGGCAGAAGTTGCAGTGAGCCGAGATCGCACCATTGCACTCTAGCCTGGGCAACAAGAGCGAAACTCCATCTCAAAAAAAAAAAAAAAAGAATTAGAAATCCCAGCTGAGAAAAAAGAAAAAAAAATAAGAGAACAAAGAAAGTTATTGAAAAATAAAATTTTTCAAGTGCCAAAATAAATTCATGTGAAGGACTGGATAATAAAAAAAGATAAGGCTGGCCCCAAATCAGCCATCTAAAAAGGAATAGGCAAACTACATATAGCCCATATGGCAACCACCTAATTTTGTACATGAAATTTTGCTGGAACACACCAGCAGTCATTCATTTACATATTGCATACATATGCATATGGCTGCTTTCACTCTATGGGGTAGCTGCAATACTGTGGACTGCAAAGTTATTTATATCTGACCCTTTACAGAAAAAAATTGTCAATTCCTTATCTAAAAAACAAAGTTGAACAAAGCTCACAGAAGGTTAGCCAAAAACAAAGAAACAAAAAGTATAAAGAGACATGCAGGCATATGTCCCAAAGTTCCAACATCTATCTAATACAAATTTCACAAGAAAACAAAAAGAAATGTGCAGCGGTCATACTCAAAAGAAATTAATGTTTTCTAGAGCTAAAGAAGACAAATCTTTAGATTCAAAGGGCCCACTGAATCAGTATTTATGTATTTACTGAATCAGTATTTATGTATTTATCATAAATACTGATTTAGCAGAATGAATAAAAATGATGCATGTTTGATCCATAACAGTGAACCTGTAGCATACTAGGGAGAGATAAAACCTAGAAATCTCTGAATAATTCAGGTTGCGTACAATAGAATAAGAATGTCCAACATCGGACTTCCTTGTTATGATGCTAATATAACTTTAACATCCAAATCAGATAAGGATGGGGGATAAAAAGTAACCTAAGGCGGCTAACACCATTCATAAATAGAGATGTAAAAATACAAAATTTTTAAAAGCCTCAAACTGAATCCAGCAAGGTATTAAAAAAAAAAGATGGAAGGTTGAATATATGGATGTTCATTTTATTATTCCTTAAATTGTACATATATATACTTATGTAGTTACATTTCATACTTTAAAAAATTTAAAAATTATAACACAGGAAGAATATACAGAAAACCCCAATACTCAGATAACACCAAATTTTATTTATATTCTGGTGTATTTTTGAAGATTTTTTTAAAGGCGTATGTTTATATCTTTACAAAATTAGAATAATCTCATATATATGCATGATTCCCTAGAGAATAAGTTTCCATAAGAAGAAAATAAACTTAAAAAAAAAAGATTCTTATGTTGCCCTAAATCAGGAGGTCAAAAGTGGTATGTGCTCTTTTGTTATCTTTCTTCACTAATGCAATTTGATTTTTCCGTATCATCATTGTTCAGCATTTGACTTTTCATGACAGCAATTATTTTAGCACATAACTATCATAATTTTATCTAAACCCTTTTTGTTGTATATTTAAGTTGTTTCTAATTTTCTACTATTTAGCCAGGTGCGGTGGCTCATGCCTATAATCCCAGGACTTTGGGAGGCTGAGGCAGGGTGGATACCTGAGGTCAGGAGTTTGAGACCAGCCTGACCAACATGGTGAAATCCCATCTCTACTAAAAATACAAATATTACGAGGCGTGGTGGCATACACCTGTAATCCTAGCTACTGGGGAGGCTGAGGTAGGAGAATCGCTTGAACACAGGAGGTGGAGGTTGCAGTGAGCTAAGACCTCGCCATTGCACTCCAGCCTGGGCAACAAGAGCAAAACTCTGTCTCAAAAATAAATAAATTAAATAAGTAAGTTCCTACTATTAATGCTATGATGAACAATCATTTTACCATCTCTAAGCACAAAAAAGGAATTGATCCCAGTTGAGTTTGAGTTGACTTGATCAATTACTTAAAAAACAAACTGAACTACAAAAAAACACAAAAATCCAAAGCCCTTAACGAGCAACAGGTAAATGTGAGAAAAAGCAAAGGCTCTTACAGCAAAGAAAAAAATTATCAGAATCTGGTCTTAGGATTTACTTACCTGTTGCATCTTCATTATTTGGACCAGCTGACATGCCTAATCGCTCCTTAAGAGACTTGGAAACTTGAGCTGTGAAAAGAAAGATTTTAAAAAATCAAAAGTTGAACACAAACTTTTTACAGCTTAAATGTAGGTTTGCTGGGCATGGTGGCACACACCTGTAATCCCAGAACTTTGGGAGGCCGAGGCAGGCTGATCACTTGAGGTCAGGGGTTCAAGGCCAGCCTGGCCAACATGATGAAACCCTGTCTCTACCAAAAAAAAATACCAAAAAAAAAAAAAAAATTAGCCAGGCATGGTGGCGGGTGCCTGCAATCCCAGCTACTCAGGAGGCTGAGACAGGAGAATCACTTGAACCTGAGAGGTGGAGGTTGCAGTGAGCTGAGATCATGCCACTGCACTCCAACCTGGGTGACAAGAGTGAGACTCTGTCTCAAAAAAATTAAAAAAAAAAAAATCTAAAAAAATCAAAAGTTAAACAGAAACTTTTTATAGGTTAAATACAGGTTTGTTGGGCATATTGGCACACATCTGTAATCTCAGCACTTTGGGAGGCCAAGGCGGGTGGATAACCTGAGGTCAGGAGTTTGAGACCAGCCTGGCCAACATGGTAAAACCACATCTCTACTAAAAATACAAAAATTACTCGAGCATGGTGGCGTGTGCTTGTAATTCTAGCTACTAGGGAGGCTGAGGCAGGAGAATCACTTGAACCCGGGAGGCAGAGGTTGCAGTGAGCCAAGATCGCGCCACTGTACTCCAGCCTGGGCCACAGAGAGGGACTCTGTATTTAAAAAAAAAAAATTTAAATTTTTCTTCTCCACAGAACAGATTTATGTCAATCACAGATTCCCTAGAGTACTCTGGAAAGCTTAAAACATGCCAGGCACGGTGGCTCACGCCTATAATCAAACACTTTGGGAGGCTGAGGCGGGCAGATCACCTGAGGTGAGGAGTTCAAGACCAGCCTGGCCAACTTGGTGAAACTCCATCTCTACTAAAAATACTAAAAATACAAAAATTAGACAGGTATGGTGGCACATGCCTGTAATCTCAGCTACTCTGGAGGCTGAGACAGGAGAATTGTTTGAACCCAGGAGGCAGAGGTTGGGGTGAGCTGAGATCGCGCTACTGCATTCCAGCCTGGGTGGAATACCAAAAGAAACAAAGAAAAACTTACTTTATATCTGAAAAGCAAAAACTACTGAATTAAAGAAAATAATTTTGTTATTGTAGAGCCTTCTAAAATCTTATTGTCAGCGAAAGAATTTTTCCTCCAAGTAAATTTAAAATATGCTCCTTAGTTATGAAAATCTTCAATATGATCGATACACAAGGAGGAAAGGAATGTGGCAAAGAAAGCAACTTTAGCTTGCTCTGAGAATACAAGAAAACCTCCAAACAGGAACATCTACTCATCAAAGCCCCTTGGGCAAGGGGAAAAATTAAAGGAAGCTTCTTATTTCAAAGAAAGTTAAAACCAAACACAATGAGAAGGAAAAAAACACCTATTCTTTAATAATTTAATGCCAGTGTTTCACTGCAAGTCATAAAAGGGGAAAAAACATAAATCCAACCTTGGCTTTTTGTTCTCCTTCAACCAGAAAGAATTCTAATTCCCTGAGCGGCGCAATAGTACATTCCTATATTCCCAGCTACTTGGGAGGCTGAAGAAGGAGGATAGCTTGAGGCCAGAAATTTGAATCCAGCCTAGGCAACACAGCGAAATCTTGTCTTTAAACAAACAAAACAAAACAAAAAAATCTAACTCCCAGCCATCTCTTGATTTAGTCCACATGCCTCAAATAAACTTCCAAAATACCAAACCTATGCCACGACCTCGTCTTATCCAGATTATTTTAACAGCCTGCCAACTCATCTCCAGGCCAGTATGTTTGCCCCCTTCTAATCTGTCTCCATATTGCAGGCAAAGTAATGGTTTTAAAATGGACATTTGAACCTTTGATCTTTGTTTATAACCTTTCTTTTTTTTTTGAGATGGAGTCTCACTCAGTCACCCAGGTTGGAGTGCAGTGGTGCGATCTCGGCTCACTGCAACCTCGCCACCCAGGTTCAAGCGATTCTCTTGCCTCCGAGTAGCTGGGATTACAGGTGCCTGCCACGGCGCTCAGCTCATTTTTGTAGTTTTTAGTAGAGACAGGGTTTCACCATCTTGGCCAGGCTGGTCTTGAACTCCTGACTTAGTGATCCACCCTCCTCGGTCTCCCAAAGTACTGGGATTACAGGCATGACCTACCATGCCCAGCCTGTTTATGACCTTTCAATGGGTTGTTAATATCTTAGAATAAGTCCAAACTTTCTAACATGGCTTAAAGACAACATTATGATCCAGTCACCACGCTCTTCAGCCCACTTCTATGTTTCAGCCATATGCAGTTCCTTGAGCATACCACTCTTAGCTCTGCCTTTGCAGGAGTTATTCTCTCTGCCTGAGACACAGCCCCTGGCTCTCGAACTTCATCTGGCTAATTGCTAACTCATGCCTTAGGTCCAAACTTTAATATAACTTCTTCTGTGAACCTTCCCCTAACAGATGGTAATAACAGGTGCCTCTCCTACATGTTACCATGAACACTGTGTACTTTTCTCTGTTACAAAATTTATCGCATTTCTAAGTATTCCTACCTGCCATTTATCCTATAAGCTCCTGAGGAGTGTGACGGTGTTTTTTTCAATGGTGTCTACCCAGAATCTAGCGGAGTAAGGATTAAATGTTTGTTGAGTGAATAATATAACAAATACAAAATAACCCATTTACCTGAACAAAAGAATGACAAACTACAGCTGTTAGCATTACAAGAAACAAGTGTCACAATTACATACACACACAAAGTATATAAGAACACAGGTACCTTTCTTTGGTGTTTTGTCAATGTTAGTTTCTGGAACTTCAACTTTCTTCCCTAGCCTCTGTGCCAGGCTACGCTTTAATGGAGGATCACTGTCACTGCCTATAAAGAGGGAGAACTTAGTTTAAGATTTCAAGTCAATCTTCAGCAAGGTCAAGAAATACAAACAAAAACAGACAACACAGCATAATTCTGTTAAGTGTTCTGCATACATATGGCATGTTTGTTCATCGGCTTCCTTAGAGCTCAATGTGAGAAACATAAAAATGTCCTAGAAAGAAGAGGTAGGAAGGCGAGGTGCAGTGGCTCAGGCCTGTAATCCCAGCACTTTGGGAGGTTAAGGCAGGAGGACCACTTAAGGCCAGGAGTTCGACACCAGCCTGGGCAGCACAGCAAGACCTTGTCTCTAAAAAAATTAAAATAAAAAATAGTCGGGCATGGTGGCACACACCTGTGGTCCCAGCTACTTAGGAGGCTGAAGCAGGAGGATCACTTGAGCCCAGGAGGTAGAAAGGCTACAGTGAGCTATGATCGTAATACTACACTCCAGCCTGGGCGATACAGCAAGGCCCCATTCTCAAGAAAAGAAAAAAAAGAGACAAGGAAAAGAGCAAAAAATTAGAATGCACAAACATTTACCATATAAATTAACTGACTAAACTTACAAAGGAAAGGTCATAAACCCTGGTTGAGATTAAAGTTCAGAATTAGAAATGTGAAAAATCTTCATGTACAAAGAATCTGTTTTTTTTTTTTGAGACAGGATCTCACTCTGTCACCCAGGCTGGAGTGCAGTGGTGTAGTCTCAGCTCACTGCAACCTCCACCTCCTGGGCTCAAGCAATCCTCCCAACTCAGCCTCCCAATTAGCTGGACTACAGGCACACGCCATGCCTGGTTAATTTTTGTATTTTTAGTAGAGACAAGGGTTTGCCATGTTGCCCAGGCTGGTCTTGAACTCCTGAGCTCAGGTGATCTGCCCACTTCAGCCTCCAAATGCTAGGATTACAGCACTATGCCAAGCCCCCCCAAAAATCTTAACTGGTCAGCTGCTGAATTAAGTAAATGCATCCAGGATGAGGAAGATAGGTTAAGAATTATAAAATTTTAAGTTTTTTAGTATGAAGACTTTAAGAGCCACATAACCCCTTTCTCTGCAATTCTACAAAAGAAATCTAAGGTTCTGAAATATTCTGTATCTTACCCAAGTCATCAACTAGTTAGTGATACAGCCAAGACCTAAATCAAGTTTCCTAATTCTAGTTGCTATTTTTTTGAGACGGAGTCTCATTCTTTCACTCAGGCTGTAGGGCAGTGGCACAATCTCAGCTCACTGCTACCTCTGCCTCCCAGGTTCAAGCGATTCTCCTGCCTCAGCCTCCCAAGTAGCTGGGATTACAGGCGCACGCCACCATGCCCGGCTGATTTTTATATTTTCAGTAGAGACCTTTTTGTAGTAGAGATGTTTGTATTTTCAGTAGTTTCATCATGTTGGTCAGGCCGGTCTTGAACTCCTGACCTTGTGATCCACCCGCCTTGGCCTCTCAAAGTGCTGGGATTACAGGCATAAGCTACCACGTTCAGCCTTCTAGTTTTATTACACTGTTCAATACTAGTTGCTTAAAAGTCACCAGTTTTTAAAAATGGTTTTTTAGATTGCTTGACTGAACTTACATTGTTTGCAAGGTACCATTAAAAACTTCAAAAGACCCTACACAGAGTATGATTGTCTTTCTCCCCTCATTTATAATTTAAATAGAAAACAATCACAAAGTTTATATGTATGCTGATGTTAAAACAGCTCATTTCTATATTTTAAAAACTTTTAATTATTATTTTTAGAGACAGGGTCTTGCTATGTTGCCCAGGCTGGACTCAAACTCCTGGGCTCAAGGGATCCTCTAACCTCAGCTGCCCAAGTAGCTGGGACTACAGGCACGCACCACCATACCTGGCTTAGTATTATTTTTTTCTACCTAAAATGTCTAGATCAGCTTTATCCAAACTGAAAGTCTTATTAATTTGAAACCCTGGTTTGGTTTGTACTCTAAATACATGCTGAGACATTAAAATACTGCTCTTAGCTCTCCCCACCATCTTGGATCCTGTGAAGGCCTGCTGGGAACAGGACTTCTTAAAGGGAATATGTCTAGAAGGCTGTGGTCCAAGGGCACAGGTCTCCGGGAAAAAAGGGAGCACATAGTTTTTCTTAAAATTGAAGGTGTTTATGTCCCAGAAGAAACAGAATTCTATTTGGGCAAGAGATGTGCTTATGTATACAAAGCAAAGAACAACACAGTGACTCCTGGTGGCAAACCAAACAAAACCAAAGTAATCTGGAGAAAGGTAACTCAGGCCCATGGAAACAGTGGTGTGGTTCATGCCAAATTCCAAAGCAATCTTCCTGCTAATGCTATTGGACACAGAATCTGAGTGAACACCACAAGGGTTTAAACCAATGAAAAGTCAGTAAAAGTGGATTTGTGCTATTGTAAATAAATAAAAATAAAATACTGCTCTTTAAAACCTAGAACTGGTATTGTTTCTTGATTTACAGCTACAAGAGATTTCTAAAGACTGCCTCATTTCTGTCTCTTCTAAGCTCTTTTTGTAAATGACTGTATAACGTGCAAAGTATTCATTTGACTATAACCTTGGGCAAGTTATTTAACCCTTCCTGAGTTTGAGCTCAGTGCAGAAAATATTTACTGATATCAAGCGCCAAACATTGCGCATGGTTTACTCATGGTTGCCGAGGATTCGATGAGAATTTACATAATGCTCGTTGATATACAGCAAAGCCACAGCAAATACTAATTTCATTCATGGGCATTATCTCATCACTGAAAGTTTTTATTACTTAGAGCGTAAAGTGCATAACTCATTCAACAACACATTCCCATCTCTCACTGTCTGAAACTTCAAAATGTTACTAAGTTCAGAACAGTTCTGAAGATAGGGTAGTGAGAATTGCATCAAAGAAAACACAAAATAAAGGTAAGGTTTCCTTTTTAGGACATTTAAAATAGTATGAAGAAAATTCTGAAGTCAGAAAAAATTCTCAAAATAATTTTTTGAAAGCCAGGCGCAGTGGCTCACACGTATAATCCCAGCACTTTGGGAGGCGGAGGTGGGTGGATCACCTGAGGGCAGGAGTTCATCGAGACCAGCCTGGCCAACATGGCGGAAACCCCATCTCTACTAAAACTACAAAAATTAGCCAGGGGTAGTGCCTGTAATCCCAGCTACTCAGGAGGCTGAGGCAGGAGAATCACTTGAAACTAGGAGGTGGAGGTTGCAGTGAGCTGAGATTGTGCCAGTGCACGCCAGAGTGGGCGACAGAGCAAGACTCTCGTTTCAAAAAATAATAATAATTTTTTGGAGTCAGACACATTAGGGTAGTTATACAACAATTTACTAATATGGTAAAGTACCTCCCCCCAAAAATAAAATAGCAGCCAAGCATGGTAGCTCATGCCTGTAATCGCAGTACTTTGGGAGGCCAAGGCCGGCAGATCACTTGAGCCCAGGAGTTGGATACCAGCCTGGGCAACATGGTGAAACCCCATCGCTACAAAAATTACAAAAATTAGCCAGGTATAGTGGTGTATGCCTATGGTCCCAGTTACTTGGGAGGCTGGGGCGGGAGGATCACTTGAGCCCAGGAGATGGTGGTTGCAGTGAGCTGAGATTGCACCACTGCACTCCAGCCTGGGTAACACAACAAGACTGTCTCTAAATAAATAAATAAGCAAGCACCAATAGACTCAAGGATTCAAATTTTATATATACATATTTTCTTCTTTCTTCTTAGGGATTCCTATATTCTAAGAGACACACATTATATTAACCAATGATTTTTTTCACCTCTAAAACACTCACATTTAAATATGTCCAGAGAAATAGAGGTGTTCTTTACCATTTTAAAAATCTAGTTCCTTTCAAAATGCTGGTCATCGTCATAATCTAATTCAACTGCAACACTTCAAATCTCTATAACTTCAATAAAAGGTACAAAGCACTCATGAAAACATGAGGAATTTATAAGTGCTTTCAGCCAATACAGGCACACCAATAACAATGATGTGATGTGTTTAAAGAGAGTTTGGAGAAGCTATCATGTTAACGCACAAACAAGCAGAAAAGAAAAGATATGCACAAAACTTATCATACCTGCTGAAAATTTTCGTTTCCCCAGTCTCTCAGTAAGACTCAATCTAACCAAGGGTTCTTCTCCTGAAATGGCAAAAGCAGAATTTCTCTACCCTTAGTCAATTTTTCTGTATTCAGTAACTATTAATAGGTACAAAGTATGTTCTGATATTAGCATGAACCCACCCAGAAAAGTCTCTTGAAAATCAGGTCTCAGTCTCAAGGAAGCCCACTACATTAAAAAAAAAACAAAAAACCCAGAACCTATTAATAACAAACAGTCAAACATACAGCCCAAACAGAAGCAACAGCACAGTACTAATTATTATTATTATTATTTTTGATAATAATAATAGAGTCTCGCTCTGTCACCCAGGCTGGAGTGCAGTGGTGCCACCTTGGCTCACTGCAACCTCCACCTCCTGGGTTCAAGCAATTCTCCTGTCTCAGCCTCTCGAGTAGCTGGGACTACGGCACACACTACCACGCCTGGCTTTTTTTTTTTTTTTTTTTTTGAGACAGAGCCTCACTCTGTCGCCCAGGCTAGAGTGCAGTGGCCCAATCTCAGCTCACTGCAATCTCTACTTCCCGGGTTCAAGCGATTCTCCTGCCTCAGCCTCCTGACTAGCTGGGATTACAGGCGTGCACCACCATGCCCGGCTAAATTTTGTATTTTTAGTAGAGACAGGGATTCACCATGTTGGTCAGGCTGGGTCTCGAATTTCTGACCTTGTGATCCGTCCACCTCGGCCTCCCAAAGTGCTGGGATTACAGGCATGAGCCACCACACCCAGTCTAATTTTTGTATTTTTAGTAGAGACGGGGTTTCACCATGTTGGCCAGGCTGGTCTTGAACTCCTGGCCTCAAGCAATCTGCCCACCTTGGCCTCCCAAAGTGCTGGGATTATACATGTAAGCCACTGCACCTGGCCTAGCATAGTACTAATTAGTAATAGCAGTCGAGCATAAGACAGATTGTATTCTCAACCAATTGGTTATAAAGCTGAAACTATACTTTTGCTTATGCACTTTGATACATTAAATGAAACTGTACTCTACTCCAATGTTAACTTTCCAATATAACTCTCTTTGATCACCTCAGGAAGAAGTGAGCTCTCTTCTAATTCTTTGTTGTTTGAATTGCACAAACACTTGAATGTATCTATAATTCCTTATTAGACTTAAAATTATTAAATGAAAATACTTTATTACAGGCTGGGTGTGGTGGCTAAAACCTATAATCCCAGAAATTTCGGAGGCCGAGGCGGGCAGATCATTTGAGGTCAGCAGTTCAAGACCAATGTGGCCAACATGGTGAAACCCCATTTCCACCAAAAATACAAAAATTAGCCGGGTGTGGTGGCGGGTGCCTATAATCCCAGCTGCTGGGGAGGCTGAGGCAGGAGAATCACTTGAAACCGGGAGGCGGAGGTTGCAATGAGTGGAGGTCGCACCATTGCACTCCAGCCTGGGCGACAGAGCAAGACTCCATTAAAAAAAAAAAAAAGAAAAATTAATGGCCGGGCACGGTGGCTCACGCCTGTAATCCCAGCACTTTGGGAGGACAAGGTGGGCAGATCACCTGAGGTCGGGAGTTTGAGACCAGCCAGACCAACATGGAGAAACCCCGTCTCTGCTAAAAATACACAAAACTCAGCCGGGCGTGGTGGCGCATGCCAATAATCCCAACTACTCGGGAGGCTGAGGCAGGAAAATCGCTTGAACCCAGAAGACGGAGGTTGCGGTGAGCCAAGATTGTGCCATTGCACTCCAGCCTAGGCAACAGGAGTGAAACTCAAAAAAATAAATAAATAAAAAACTTTATTATAGTTCTTTAGTCACACAGGAAGCCAATAAATGTATTGAGTGGGTATCAACAGTAAATGGAAAAATAAATGTGAGGGCTGCTTGAAGGTTGAAGAATTTCAACCTTTTAAATATTAGAGTTGAATGTACCAACTTTTCATCTTTATATCTCATCAACATACTAACAAATTCCTGAAAATTCATCAAAGGTAAAAGATACTCAAGGATTTTACATTCCCAATTATATAAAAGTAGAGGCTTGACAACTCTAAGACCTACTTATACCTTACCTTGTTTGGTGGAGAGAGTTACTGTCCTCACCACAGTCCTGACATTTTCTTTTTCAGGACCTGGAATGGGCTCAGGGTGAAGTAAAAGACTGGAAACTCCTGAAGAACCCTCTGAATAAGGCAAGTCAAAGAACAGCAAATAATTTATGGAAAATAATGCTACTGCAAGTCAAAAGATTTGTTTTTGTAACTAGTTAAGTCCAATACAGACTGATATTATGACTATAAGCCAATCAGCCTTTCTGTATCTGTTTGCCTACAGTCAAACGGGGTAGTGGTGAGGGGAGCCTTGGGCAAGATGTGAAAACAAAATATAAAATTATTTTGAGTGACTTAGGCACCCAAACTACTTTTATTTACCAATAAGGCTAATATTATTCTAAAATTAACCTCAGAGGTATACTAACCATCAGGTGTATCAATCCAACCTATTCTTTTCAAATTTAATCATCTGAAAACACAACTCCAAGGTTCCTATAAAGCAAGCCTTAAAACAAGGTTCTTAGAACCATTTCTCTCTATATATACACTTCAAACTATAAATTTTAGGGCTGGAAGCTTGGGGCGGTGGATTACCTGAGGTTGGGAGTTTGAGATCAGCCTAACCAACATGGAGAAACCCTCTCTTTACCAAAAATACAAAATTACCCGGGCGTGGTGGTGCATGCCTGTAATCCCAGCTACTCAGGAGGCTGAGGCAGGAGAAGAGCTTGAACCGGGAGGTGGAGGTTGTGGTGAGCAAAGACTGCGCCACTGCACTCCAGCCTGGGCAACAAAAGTAATACTCTGTCTCAAAAAAAAAAAAAAAAAAAAAATTGGGGGTTGGAAATACAGATCAGTCAGGCTGACGTAAGCTCCAGAAGAAAATCATAGCAGCTCTTCAGGAATAACTCTTCTACTAGAAAATGAAGTTTTTCCTTTTTTCTTTTTTTTTTTTTGAGACAGTCTTGCTCTGTTGCCAGGCTAGAATACAGTGGTGCGATCTCAGCTCACTGCAACCTCCACCTCACGGGTTCAAGTGATTCTCCTGCCTCAGCCTCCCGAGTAGCTGGGACTACAGGCGCATGCCACCACACGTGGTTAATTTTTTGTATTTCAGTAGAGACAGGGTTTCGCCATGTTCGTCAGGATGGTCTGGATCTCCTGACCTCATGATTCGCCCTCCTCAGCCTCCCAAAGTACTGGGATTACAGGCGTGAGCCACCACGCCCAGCCTTTCCTCTCTTAATATAACTTCTTTTTAACCACTATAAGAACTTACAGAATTAATATAGTTCTTATATGATGTTCTTTAGAGCTATATTTTTCAAGATATACAGGTTCTTTCAGATTCTTTATTGTACCCAGCTCTGAATCATTAGGGACTGAAACACAGCTGCAGTGAATTAAAAGCAACCACAATTTAAATAAGTTTGTGTTTTACTTCAAACAGGCCATGGAAATGAAAATCTATTTTCTCATTTTGGCTGTTGTTTCTAGAAGCGTCCTTAGTATTCTTCCCTAGCAACATAAAACTACCCATGCCAAAACTTGTGATGACTTACCACCTTGCTTCTTAGATTTTTCCTTCATTTTCTTTGACTTAATTTCCTCAAGAGTTTTTATTCCAAAATTCAAACATTCACCTGAAAATCCAAATAGAAATTTTATGAGGAACTAGAGCCTTTTCATCTTTGTGTTTTAGCTGAATATAGCAGGCATTTATTTTTTGAATAAATGATCAACAGAAACTAAGTATAGGTATGCATGTGTGTAGCATGGGAAAAGGAAGAGGGAAGCCAATTATTGTGAACTAAATTTCAAAGTTAGTTTCAACAGTGCTTTAAGATTTGGCACCAATATAGCCTCTTCTTACCTTGCTTTATATTGACTGCAGGTTTCCGGACAGAAGTCACTCGTAATCCATTGTGAACTTCAGGACTTGGTTGCAGGGTAGGTGTTTTGGTTTCATCACCTTCCTCAGAAAACTGATCTGTATGCCAACATTTAAGGCAAATTCACAATTAAAAATAAGCCTATAGCTTTAATCCTGATTCTGCCCAATTTACTATGTGACCCTATTTATTTGCCTTAAAGAAGGAGCCACACAGAACTTACCATCATCATCTTCATCATCATCTGCAGCATTAATTACAACTGGTGGATGCGTGGGACTAGGAACATTTTCGGAACTTTCTACTTTCATAACGCTCCGCAGCTGAGGGGAAGGATTGGACTGGACAGACAATTTGTTCTGCTGAACTGAAAGTTGGCTAGCCTTCACTTCCTCTTCTGGTGACTCAGGCACAGTGGGCAACACAGCTAAACGCACAAAATCAGTCACAAATTAAAAACAGAAGATACAACCCCAATTTACCAAAAATTCCTGACCCCCTATAAAAAGTATGGTGTATTTATCTTATGAGCAGTTACGTCTTTTCACTAAATTTCCTCATTTAAGTTCTAAAGTCCTAGGGAGGGAAAAAATGTGCTTTTAGCTAATTAACTCTCCACTGTACATAAACACAAAGTGGGCACTCAAAACAGAATAAACAGAAGACTAGAAGAAGCATAGTACCTGTTCACAAATTCTAGACCTTTAATTTTAATAGTGTAATTCTAGGCTTTTTGCTCAGCAAAGTAGCTTTTAAGACCAAGCATATGACACTTATTTGAACCAAACCAGAAAGGAGTAGGTCTACTTTTTTCCCTTAAATTGAGGTAAAAAGATGTAGCCATCAAATTTTAATCACGTAGCAAACGTGGCTTTTAAATCGCCAATTCCACTTATAAATTATTTTAAAATGGATTTTGGGAATAACTACTAGCTTTTTAGTTTTACTTTATAGTCTAGAGTAGGGTTGGCAAATATTTTTTGCAAAGAGCCAGTTTTTAGGCTTTGTAGGCCATATGGTTTCTGTCTCAACTACTCAATTCTACAGCACTAGCACAAAACTAGTAATAGAAAACATGTAAATGGGCAAGGCTGCATTCCAATAAAACTTATTTTACAAAACAGGCAGAGGACCAGTTTTGCCAACCTTTGGCCTAGAAAATCAAATTTATTTTGAAAATGTTTATGGGTCTGATAAGAATGTGAAAAATGAAGTAAGTATAATAACTTAAATGGCATGCCAAGATATAATGGTTCTATGGCCATGGATAAATCATTTAACCTTAATAAGATTCAGTTCACTCTGTAAAGTGGAAATAATTCTGCTGTTTCACAAGACTGAAAGGAGCCAACGTCTGAAAAGTACTGTTGTACAGTGTGCATAATAGCTGTTCATTTGATAGTATTCTTTTAAAATTAAAAACTGATCTCACTTTTGCTCGGAGGTAGGAAAAGGCCATCAACATATCGTCCTCTATTGTGATGGAAAGCGCAGTTTAATTTTTGACATCCCGTTGGCTGATTTTCCCAATAACAAGGAATTTCACTGCGTTTTTTCTGTAAGAGGGAAAAACACATTGCTTTCAAATAAAACAGTGATACATGTATTAAAGTGGTAGTTTGTTTTCCAGGCAAAGTTCATACAGGGTTCAAAAATCCGAGGCATGTGAGATGAGATGATTTTTACAAGGAAGAGAGGTTGCTGAAAATAACATAACTTAGGCATGATGGAGAGCTGAAAAGAGCAGGAGAGTAGTTTATGTTATTCTTTCCCTTTTTACCCTCATCCTGGAACCCCTAAAATGTCTACACTTAAAGAAGCAGGATGATACAGTAGTTTAAGTTTATGAAATCAAAGATAATAGGATCTGAATCTCTATTATGCTACTTATTGGTCAGATAGCCTTGGACAATTTATGCCTCTAAGCCTCACTTTCCTTAGCTATAAAACGGGAATAAATGGTTTCTTATGAAGAGTACATAAAATAAAGCACTAAGCATATAGTTCAAACTCAATAAACTGCAGTTATTACTTGAAGCTGAGAGTTCAAGGCTTTGAGAAAATTCTTCCCATTCACGAATTCTCCAAGTAAGGCACATGTAACAGCACACTAAGGATGTTAGGTATCCTTCCCAAGTCACCTTACTTTTATAAACAAAAATTGGGAGAAAAAAAAGAATACCTGTACATCTAGAATAAACTGCCGGATCATAGGATATACGTCCAAGAAAAATATATACATTAGTTTTCCAAAAGCTGTGTATAAGCAATGTTCACAGCAATATTATTTTCAATAGCTCTATACTTTTGCAAACCCACGTGTACATCAACACCAGAATGGATAAAGAAACCGTAAAGTATTCATACAACAGAATGTCATCTAGTAATGAGAAGGAATAAACCATTGCTATACTCAATGCCACACATGTGGAATGAAAGAAGCCAGACACAAGAGTGCATACTATATGATTCCGTTTATGAAAAGACCAAAACAGTCAAAACTTCTCCACGGTAGGGTAGGGATGGTGATCAGCTTTGGGGATGTGGTTAGTAACAAGGGGATGAAGGGGAAGATAGATTACTGCTAATACTCTATTTCTTGAACTAGGTGCTGATCAAGGAAGTATATTCACTTTATGAAAATTCTTCAAGTTGTAAGATTACGATTTGTGCACTTTTCTATATACATTTTAATAGTTCAAAAAAGGGGATAAAAAGATATGAGAAGTACTCCGAAAAAGTAACTAACCTCCGATGAACTGCATTATGTTGAATCTCTAATCATCATAAACAGCCTAAGGTTTAAAATTCCAGGAAAAAACACTAGCATTGAAATGTAAGAATATGGAGAAGAGAAACAGAGAAACAATAACCATTACAAAAAGATGCTTAAATGTATCAAAAAGGGCAAATTCCAAAATCTACTATATTGAGAGACTGATAAAATTCAATAATACACTGTTTTTAGGGATGTGGAAGAATCAGGCAGTCTCAAACATATAATGGAAATGTAAATTAGCTCCACATCTCTGAAAGGTGATTTGGCAAAATCAGTTTTTTAAAAATATGTTCTAAGTTTATGTCATATGCATAATTACCTATTAACATTTTTTAAAAGTGTAGGTTACTGTGGGCACACTGCTCCGCAAGGAGCAGTAAAAATAAATAAAGTAAAACTAAAAGTACAGCAAATATCATTACTTTCAAAGAACTAGACAGAATTTCTTAGTCCTCTGTCACACCCAAAAGATAGATGTAATAGCTACCACTGTTTTTTAGACAGGAATAACAACAATTATTCAATTCTCTCTTTCTCAAGGCAGAACCTAAAGCCAATCTTCCTTGTTCCTAAGCCTGCCTTTGCTTAAATTTTACATCTTTCCTGGAAGCAATTTTCAAATTACTGAATGACTTCTGTAACAGTATCTTCTATATACAGAAGTCACATGACATTTATCTGATCTGTTTAATACATTTACTAGATTTTGTTTCTAATTGAAAAGTAATATATGTGCAACGAAGACAACTTGGAAAATGGAAATAAATGCCAATTATGCTATTACCCAAAGAGAATCACTTATTTTGGTATGAATTCTTTTTACTTGTAAAAAAAAAAAAAACACAAGTGACTATATGCATACTAAAAAGAAAGGTATTCCATGTAATTCTGTACATTTTTCCTTAGTAATATCCTCCACATGCCAGGTGTGGTGGCTCACACCTGTAATCCCAACACTTTGGGAGGCCAAGGTGGGTGGATCACCTGAGATCAGGAGTTCAAGACCAGCCGGACCAATATGGTGAAACCTCGTCTCTACTAAAAAATACAAAAATTAGCTAGGCATGGTGGAGGGTGCCTGAAGCTCCAGCTAGGCAGGAGGCTGAGACAGGAGAATCACTTGAACCCGGGAAGTGGAGGTTTCAGTGAGCCAAGATGGAGCCATTGCACTCCAGCCTGGGAGACAGAGTGAAACTCCGTTTCAAAAAAAAAACCAATAAAAAAAAAATGCTCCACAATAATATTTCTCCTACATAATTATGTCTTCACATTTTTAACAGTAATACAGCACATGATCCAAAGTTAAAACAAGTTGATTCTCATTATTTGCAGTAGTTATGTTCTATAAAGTCACTAGGAACACTGAATTAGTAAATACTAAACCGTTTTTCCTAAGGGAAATAGAGTTGGGTTCCTGTGAGCCTCTGGTCACATTTTCATCAACTAATCAATACATAACTTGGTTTTGGGTGCATTTAATATTGTTCATTCATTAATACGAAACTCAAGACCAATAGCACTATAACTCACACTTGAACAAAGCTTATCTAACATCTATTTTCTTTTTTTTTTTTTTTTTGAGATGGAGTCTCGTTCTGTCGCCCAGGTTGGAATGCAGTGGCACAATCTCGGCTCACTGAAACTTCCACCTCCCAGGTTCAAGCAATTCTTCTGCTTCAGCCTCCCGAGTAGCTGGGATTATAGGCACATGCCACCATGCCCAGCTAATTTTTTTGTATTTTTAGTAGAGACAGGGTTTCACTATGTTGGCCAGGCTGGTCTCGAACTCCTGACCTCATGATCTGCCTGCCTCGGCCTCCCAAAATACTAGGATTACAGGCGTAAGCCACCGCGTCTGGCCTAACAATCTGTTTTCTCTGTGAGACACATCACAGCTTTCTTCTACTCAGGAACACTACAAAGCACTTCAGCAATAGGCCTAGGAGCCATTTTAAGCAGCACCACCACCAACCAAAAGCCGTGGAACCAAATAGACCATGAAAAGGACACCTGTTTACAGTATCAGAAGAAGGCAGAGCTCTGTTCCACCTCACCTGGAAATGTGACTCAATTTGTGAACCAATGTGACACATGTCAGATGACTCAAATTTTTTGCTGCTCTGAACATGTCTACGAATGACCAAGTACTGATTTGGGGGTTATAAATTTTAGCAAGTAGGCAAATTTGCAAATATGGAACCAATGAATAATGAAAATGAACTGCACGCAGAAGCGGTACACAATAAAAAGACTCCTTCTCATCCCTGTCACCTTCCCATAGCCACTGTTGTTAAGTTTCACCTTTATACTTCCAGAGATTTTTAAAATTCATATGCAAGTGAAAAACAAATATAAACTGTTTTCCCTCTTTTTTTTTTTTTAATTTTGAGATGGGAGTCTCACTGTATACAGCCCAGGCTGGAGTACAGTGGTGTAATCTCGACTCACTGCAATCTCTGCCTTCTGGGTTCAAGTGATTCTCCTGCCTCAACCTCCTGAGTGCTGGGATGACGGGGTGTGCCAACACACCCGGCTAATTTTTGTAATTTTAGTAGAGATGGGGTTTCACTGTGTTGGCCAAGTGGTCTCAAACTCCTGACGTCAGGTCATCCAGCCACCTCAGCCTCCCAAAGTGCTGGGATTACAGGCATGAGCCACAGCACCAGGCTTCCCTCTCCTTTTTTAACCCATCTTGCTCTTCACCTTAGGTTTTCCACTTGACAATATATCCTAATTATTTCCATATCAATAAGTTAGTTTCCCCTTTAAAATTTTTTGTTAACAGCTACCTGGCACTCCACTGTATGAATGTAGCAAAACTTTATTTTAAAAGAAGGAGCAGTTAGGTTATTTCCAGTATTTTACTATTACAAATTACTACAATAAGTAATTCTGCACACATCTTATTTTGCAGGTAAACACCTATGTGTAAAAAGTATAAGCATTTAGTTCTTTCAAGCAATACAGCCAATAAGCCTCTGTGCAGAAAAGAGTTAACATAGCAACTCTGAGACTACTATCTTAGAAATGCCTGCTTGCAAGGCTTGTTCTTGGCTAGCATCTGGGAACTTGGCTTTTAGATGCTCCAAGCTAATTGGTAAGTGGGGGAGGGAGAAGGCTCAGTATGTCTAGACTGTTTGTGCAAACGATATGGTTAATGCTGAACATCTGCCTTCCTTTTGGGAGTCTGGAATTTGGGTACATGTTTGGTAAAGGGTGCTTACTTGGCCAGCACCAATGAAAATCCTGGATGTTGAGTCTCTAATGGATTTCCCTGGGCAGGAACACCACACATGCACTGCTGCATTTTCATGACTCACAGAAGAGTGTGCTCTGTGTCACCCCTAAAGTGAGTGGGCATAAAAAAACAGGCACATGGATTCTTCCAGATTCCTTCAGTGTCTTTTTCCCTTATGATCTGACAGTGTGTCTTCACTCTATTGCTGTAATAAATCTTAACTCTGAATACATTCTAGAGAATCTCTAAAATGAAGAGGTGCTCCTGGAGACACTGACATACCCTCCGTAGGAGTTGTGCCAATATACGCTCCATTAACAATGTTACAACAAGACTTTTCATGTTGTAACATAAAATATAAAAGCTGCAGAGTACTCCTTTATCAATTTATTTGATATCTGCTGCTATTTGCAAGACAGGTAGCTTAGAATGTAGTTAAGAGACAAGAAATATGAAACCAGACTGGAGTAGCTGACCCCAGGCATATGAACAATATATTTAGTCTCACCCCAACAATTCAGTCCAAAGTTGTTAGATGGGGCTGAGGGAGACAGGCATTCAGATGGGAGGAGGGAAAGACATGGTGGCCCAGAGCAGGGTACTGGAGTCTGACTGAGAATAGGAAGGTATCCACATGACCATGTGGAACTGGCATAGGGTGTTGGAACCCATGGAGAGTTAAGAGGACATGTGCATGAGAAGGTACCCTGACAAGTGTTGAGCCTGAGCAGGGTTAGCAATGTTTCTGTGCAGAAGAGATCCCAATGTAGGATGAAGAATATATACTCATGTAGGGTCAGTTTAGAATGGCATCAAAGACCAAGTGGGGTGAGGAAGGCAGGGTACTCCCAAGGGAACCTCGTACAGAGCTGGAATATGTGCGCAGGGTCAGGACAGCATCTCACATGGGAGAGCCGCTCAGCACAAAGTATCACAGCCCAAGGGTGTGAAAACAGTATCCATTGTAGGGATCGGGTTGGGGGTCAAAAGTAGGATGCCGGGCTCCAAGGAGGGTGAGAAAGAGGTCCCTACGGTGAAGGAAGCAGGGAGGCTTAGCACAGGGCACTGGAGTTGAAACATGGTGAGAAAGGTGTCCCTGTGGAGAAGCTTTGTGTGTCATGCCAGAGCCTGAGAGGAAGGAAAAGGCTGTGACACAGTATTGGTTTTCATACTAGGAGACTGATCAAATAAATAAAAGTATTATGAACAATGAAAACCAAGTTTCTCACTTCTGGAGAAGAGTTACAGGTATGGAAAAGGAGAAGCCTACACTAAGTCCTGTGGTAGCGATGAACTGGAAGCACCTATATGAACTATAATTTTTAATACTAAGTATCTATTATTGAATACATAGGGCCGGGCATGGGGGCTCATGCCTGTAAACACAGCACTTTGGGAGGCTGAGGCGGGTGGATCATGAGGTCATTAGATGGAGACCATCCTGGCTAACATGGTGAAACCCCATCTCTACTAGAAGTACAAAAAATTAGCCGGGTGTGGTGGCAGGCACCTGTAATCCCAGCTACTCGGGAGGCTGAGACAGGAGAATGGTGTGAACCCAGGAGGTGGAGCTTGCAGTGAGCCGACATCGCATCACTGCACTCCAGCCTGGGCGACAGAGCGAGACTCCGTCTCAAAAAAACAAAACAAAACAAAACAAAAAACAAAAAAAAGTTCTGATGTAAACGTCTGTTAAGTGTATACATTTATATATTCCTTAGCTCTGTCCACTGAGACGACCTGAAAGTGATGACACTCTTTAGGAGCAGCCCAAATCTTAACTTCTATATACCATTCTTCACTAAAAGAAACCAGGGCACCTTGGATAAATGGCTGAATCCAGGGCTGAAGTAGGAAAAATACAGGATGAGCCTGGAAAATCTTGGCTAGGCCAAAAAGCAGAGATGCTCAAAGAATGATAGAAACATCAAAAGGACACAAAAATCAGCTTGAAAGGCTCCTACTGGCCAAATCTGGGTCAATCTGAGCATAAAGTCAGTAATGATAGTAACAAGAGTATGACACACTGGTTAAAATAGAAAACCACATATATCAGTCCATTTTTACACTGCTATAAAGAACTACCTGAGACTGGGTAATTTATTAAAAAAAAAAAAAAGGTTTAACTAACTCACAGCTCTGCATGGCTGGGGCGGGCTCACGAAACTTACAACTATGGCAGGAGGTGAAGAGGACACAAGGCACAAACAAGGCTTACAAAGCAGCAGGAGAGTGCAAGTAAAGGGAGTCCCACACTTTTAAACCATCAGATCTCATGAGAACTCACTCATTATCACAAGAATAGCATGGGGGAAACCACCTCCATGATCCAATCACCTCCCATCAGGTCCCTCCCTTAACACATGGGGATTACAACAGAGGTGAGATTGAGGTGGGGATACAGAGCCAAACCGTATCATCACAAGTTTGCATTAACTCACATAAATAATGGGGAAAAAGCTGAAGTCTGATGAGAAATGGGGTAAAGGGTCAAAAAGTACCTCTCCACAAAATATTTATGGGAGGCTGAGGCGGGTGGATCACTTGAGGCCAACAATTCGAGACAAGCCTGGCCAACACGGCGAAACCTCGTGTCTACTAAAAACTACAAAAAATTAGGCCAGGCGAGGTGGCTCACGCCTATAATCCCAACACTTCGGGAGGCCAAGGCGGGTGGATCACAAGGTCAAGATATTGAGACTTTCCTGGCCAACATGGTGAAACCCCGCCTCTACTAAAAATACAAACATTAGCTGGATGTGGTAGTCCCAGCTACTTGGGAGGCTGAGGCAGGAGAATCGCTTGAACCTGGGAAGCAGAGGTTGCAGTGAGCTGAGACCATGCCACTGCACTCCAGCCTGGCGACAGAGCAAGACTCCGTTTTAAAACAAAACAAAACAAAACAAAAAAACCCAAAAATACAAAAAACTTAGATGGGTGTGGTAATGCAGGCCCACTGTCCCAGCTACTCGAGAGGCTGAGGCACAAGAATCACATGAACTCAGGAGGCAGAGGTCACAGTGAGCTGAGATCACACCACTGCACTCCAGCCTGGGCAACAGCATGAGACTCTGTCTCAAAATAAATATATATATATAATTTGTGATAGTCCTACTAAAGATACATAATCTTAATTTAATAATGAGGGGGAATACAAACAAACCCAAATTGAAGAACATTCTTAAAAACAATTTCCCTATAGCTACCATAAGTGTTAAGGCCAATGAAACGCAAGGCAGGACTGAGCGACTGCTGTCAACAGAAGGAGACAAAAAGAGTCACGACAACTATGCGCAACACTTGAATGTGGACTTGCTCTTTTTTTTTTTTGAGATGGAGTCTCGCCCTGTCACCCAGGCTGGAGTGGAGTGGTGCAATCTTGGCTCAATGCAACCTCTGCCTCCCAGGTTCAAGCGATTCTCCTGCCTCAGCCTCCTGAGTAGCTGGGATTACAGGCGCCGGCCACCACACACAGCTAATTTTTGTATTTTTAGTAGAGATGGGCTTTCACCATGTTGGTCAGGCTGGTCTCGATCTCCTGATCTCATGATTCGCCTGCCTCAGACTACCAAAGTGCTGGGATTACGGGCATCAGCCACTGTGCCCAGCCTGGACTTGCTCTTTCTAAAATAAAAGATATTATTGTGAAAACTGGCAAACTTTGAGTGAGATCAAAGGATTAAATGGCGGTAATATTTCAATGTTAATCTTTTTCAAAAAATTATTGGGGTTGGCTGGGTACAGTGACTCATGCCTGCAATACCAGAACTTTGGGAGGCCGAGGTCAAGTGGATCACCAGAGGTCAGGAGTTCGAGACCAGTCTGACCAACATGGCAACACCCCCATCTCTACTAAAAATACAGAATTAGCCAGGCATGGTGGTGCATGCCTGTAATCCTAGCTACTAGGGAGGCTGAGGCAGGAGAATTGCTTGAACTAGGGAGGCTGAGGTTGCACTGAGCCAAGATCATACTATTGCACTCCAGCCTGGGCAACAAGAGCAAAACTCCGTCTCAAAAAAAAAAAAAAAATTGGAGTCAGCTGGGCACGGTGGCTCATGCTTGCAATCCCAGCACTTTGGGAGGCTGAAGTGGGTACATGACCTGAAGTCAGGAGTTCGAGCCCAGCCTGGCCAACATAGTAAAACCCCGTCTCTACTAAAAATACAAAAATTAGCCAGCCATGGTGGCAGGCGCCTGTAATCCCAGCTACTCAGGAGGCCGAGGCAGAAGAATCGCTTGAACCTGGGAGGCAGAGGTTGCAGTGAGCGGAGATCACGCCATTGCACTCCAACCTGGGCTGCAAGAGTGAAACTCTGCCTCAAAAAAAAAAAAAAAAAAAAAAAAATGTGGGAGTCTTGCTCTGTTGCCCAGGCTGGAGTGCAATGGTGCAGCCCTCACTGTAGCCTTGAACTCTTGGGCTCAAGTATCCTCCCACCTCAGACTCCCGAAAAGGTGGGACTACAAGCACTAGCCAACATGCTCAGCCTAGTTTTCTAATTTTGATAGCTGTATTATGATTATGTAGGAGAATGTCCTACTTGCTTGTAGGAAACACTAATCAAGTATTTGGAGGTAACAGAGAATGTCAGTAATTTACTCCTACACGGCTTTAAACATTTTTATACTGTATTGACAACTTTCCTCTAAGTATGCAATTTTTTAAAAATAAAAAGAAATTAACAGATACTCTCCAAATATGCATATGTATTTTTAAAGCTTAGATAGTACCAAACTATCCTCCAGAAAAATTATATCAATTTATGCTTATATCATTTAGACATTAAGTGAACATTAGTAATGTTGGGAATTTCACTGGATCATTAAAAAAAATAAAAATTGGCTAGACACGATGGCTCAAGTCTGTAATCCCAGGACTTTGGGAGGCAGAGGCGTAAGGATAGCTTGAGCCCGGGAGTTTGAGACCAGACTGGGCAACATAGAGAAATCCTGTATCTATAACAAAATATATAAAATTCTTAAGTTTTTTATATACACACACACACACACGTGTATATATGTATATACACACACATATGCATGCGTACATATACACATATATACAGATACATATATATACACACACGTGTATATACACATGTATATATGCACATATACACACATATGTTCATATACACATACACATATATTCACATATGTGTATATATACGTATGTATATGTGTGTATATACGTGTGTGTGTATATATACACATGTGTGTGTGTATATATATACACATATATATTTTTTGAGATGGAATGTTGCTCTGTCACCAGGCTGGAGCGCAGTGGTGCAATCTCAGCTCACTGGAACCTCCAACTCCCTGGTTCAAGTGATTCTCCTGCCTCAGCCTCTAAGTAGCTGGAATTATAGACACACGCCACCACATCCAGCTAATCTTTGTATTTTTAGTAGAGATGGGGTTTCACCGTGTTGGCTAGGATAGTCTCCATCTCCTGACCTCGTTCTGCCCACCTCGGCCTCCCAAAGTGCTGGAATTACAGGCATGAGCCACCGCACCCAGCCTTAATATATTTTTTAGAAGTCACTTTTGTCCCTATGTTTTTTATTGGCCCACCAGGTCCCCAGACTACTTATTAACAGAAATCAAAAACTTACATCAATCTCCATGTGCCGAAACCTGCACACCTGTCGAAAACAGCGCCCTTCTTGCCATAATGTGCAAACAGTTTCATTTCCTAGTGCAGCTTCACAGTGACGGAATGGGCAGCTGTCGCCCTGTAAACAAATAGAGAACACAGAAAAAAACTGTAGCACTGAAATACACCCTAGGTAAAATACCCATAACAAGAGCTCCTGGAATTTAGATAAGCATAAATGAGTAAGAAAGGATAGGTAAGGTAGAAAACAATGGAGATGGAATGACAGGAACAAACTGAGAGCAACAAATTTATTATTTCCTATAACCTATTTCTTGACAGTACCCTTCATTTGATCTGGCATGAGTGACACAAGCTGAGACAAAGGGTTGAAAAAGACAAGTAGGAGTGTTAGATACTGTTTAAAAATATATTTTACAGTTCATCTTCAAAACTGACATACTGATTTGTGTAACTCTAGCTTGTGATGTAAATCAGAAAGTAAACAGAATTTAAATATAATTAACATATATACAATATAACTGTGCTTCACTGCATACTTTATGCAATGTAATATCTGAAATAAAATGCTACTGTTGTGCAAACTGCTATAGGTAAGATAAAATTATCATAGCTTTGCTCAAAACTCATCGTTTAAAACATAATATCACCGGGCGTGGTGGCTCATGCCTGTAATTCCAGAACTGTGGGAGACCGAGGCGGGCAGATCACGAGGTCAGGAGTTTGAGACAAGCCTGGCCAACACAGTGAAACCCCATCTTGACTAAAACTACAAAAAGTAGCTGGGCGTGGTGGCAGGCGCCAGTAATCCCAGCTACTTGGGAGGCTGAGGCAGGAGAATGGCTTGAACTCGGGAGGCAGAGGTTGCAGTGAGCCAAGATTGTGCCACTGCACTCCAGCCTGGGTGGAGAACCAGACTCAGTCTCAAAAAAAAAACAAAAAAAATCAAGATGACTGAAGAACAAACTTTTGTAACATATACATTTATAGAATTAGTCATAAAATCACAGAAAGCAATAGGTATACGTAAATAGAGCTGCAAAAGAATCAAGCAGAAAAACAGAAGTTTTGACAAAGATAAACAGAAGTTTTGACAAAGATGGCTCTATATTCTCAGTACTCAGCAGGAAATCTGGGAGAAGAAAGGAGTCAAATTCAACCCATGACAGTTTCTGGAAGTACAACACAATTCACTCACTCATTTAATATAAAGTATATAAAATCAGTTAGTAAGGCATAGGTCAAAGTGCCCCCATTTCCAAAGCCACCCTGAACAGATTAACTGTGAACACTGAATGATGACTGCATGCCACGCGCCTTTTCACTTTTGTAGAAGATGGGAAAATTAGTTATATATAAAAAGAAGAGAAAAAAATAATGAATTATTCTAAATACATTATCCTTTAAAAAACTGACAGCCAATAATAAACAGCTGGGCAAAAAATATATATATACTAAAAACAACTTAAAATGTTGGGAAAATCTTATCCAATTCTATTAAGCAAATTGTAGAAAGAACTAATTTAAAGATGTCAATTCTTACTTTGGTACATGTAGAATAGAAAAAAAAATAGCAGTCTTCTCCTTGATTAGGCATGCTGGGTAGATTCTTAGATCAGAAGTGGCTTCTTGAAACAAGCCACTGCTTCCTCAAAGCAAGGACCAGGCTCCAAGTTCTCGTGAAATGAGTTTAATCTTCCAAATGACAACTCAATCACAGAAACTGTCTTTAAACTGTAAACCTAAAATGAGGAGACAATGAATGAAAATATTTCAGGTAAATTCTTCCTCCTTCAAATCACCATGGCTAATGAGATCATATTGCTAGAATCAAATTTTATTAATACAAACTTGCTTATACAGAGCCTTGTAAACACACTGATTGTGAATACTGTACATTCCCATCTGCAACGTAAAATTTTGGCTAGAAAGGCCATGCTGTTCTTTTATATTCTCTATGATGCTTATTACACGATTACAGCACTGTAAATAAGCATTGTTAACTAAAGATCTACATTTTATTTTTAACTCTTTTTAGAGACAGTGTTTCACTCTGTTGCCCAGGTTGGAGTGCAATGATGTGATCATAGCTCACTGCAACACTGAACTCCTGGGCTCAAGGGATTCTCCCACCTCAGCCTCCCCCAAGTATCTAGGACTATAGGCACATGCCACTACGCCCACCTAATTTTTTAAAAAAATTTTTTGTAAAGACAGGATCTTGCTATGTTGTTCAGTCTGGTCTTGAACTCCTGCCTCAAGCAATCCTCCTCCCTTGGCCTCCCAAAATGCTGGGAATACATCTGTGAGCCATCCCGCCCAGCCTGATCTACATTATACATATATGTATAATTTGAAAGTCTCAAAACACTACATACATTTTAGATTATTAATGGGACTTAGGTTACTAACACAAGATACTTGCTAACAAAACGTATTAAAGTAGAATGTTTCATCTAAATGAAAAAGTTCAAATATTTTCACAAGCATTTTTATTTCAAAAGTATATAATCATAACTAGGTGAGAAAACCCTGTTTAGCTAGAATAACTGACGAAACAATTACTTCTGAAAGCATTTACGGATCTAGCTTACATTAATGAAGATGACTAGAGCTGTACACCAATTACAAACAAGAAGCAAAAGAAGTCTTCGGGGCTTTCCATAATAGTAAGTCCACAAAACAACAAATATTTTCTCCCCTAGTCCACGGCATACCCTGATCTCCACACTAAAACGTCCAAGCAAGCTTCTGCAAAAGCATATAACAAGAGCACATATAAGAATATGGAAGGGGTTTCCACAAACTTATATACACCATAAGATCAGGTTTCAGAAACAGTGATCTACAACTTGAAATCAATTAGTCAAATTCAATCATATCTCCCACTAATAATTCTTAATGCAAGAATGGTATGCCATGATGAAAAGCTGCCTTGATGTTAACAACCCAGATTAGGAGTAACAGTCTGATACTAAACACGTACCCAAATGTTTAAAGTTTACATACCCTTGGACAAACAATTCAATTTCTAGAATTTATTATAAGGTAAAAGTATTAAAGGTAACAATGCACAAGAAATGTTATCACAATCTTCTTTTAATAATGAAATAGGCCAGGTGCAGTGGCTCATGCCTATAATCCCAGTACTCTGGGAGGCCGAGGTGGGCAGATCACTTGAGTCCGGAGTTTGAGACCAACCAGCCTGGACAACATGACAAAACCCCACCTCTTAAAAAAACAGAAAAGAATTTAGCTGGCTGTGGTGGCGCACACCTGTGATCCCAGTTACTTGGGGGAGCTGAGGCACAAGAATCACTTGAACCCAGGAGGCAGAGGTTGCAGTCAGCCAAGATTGCACCATCGCACTCCAGTTTGGGCAACAGAGCGAGACACTGTCTCAAAAAAGAAAAAAGGAAAGGAAAAAAATAATGAAATAATATCTAGAAACCTAACTGTTCAAAAACTGGAGACTGTTTTTAAAAATTATGATATATGGCCAGGCACGGTGGCTCATGCCTATAATCCCAGCACTTTGGGAGGTAGAAGTTGGTGGATCACTTGAGGTGAGGAGTTTGAGAACAGTCTGGGCAACATGGTGAAACCCCATCTCTACTAAAAATACAAAAATTAGCCAGGTGCAGTAGCACACACCTGTAGTCCCAGCTACTCAGAAGCCTGAGGCAGGGAAACTTCTTGAACCTGGGAGGTGGAGGTTGCAGTGAGCCGAGATCACGCACTGCACTCCAGCCTGGGCAACAGAGTGAGACTCCATTTCAAAAATAAATAATAATAAAAAAAATTACAGTATATTCACATAATGTGACAATATACAGCCATTAGAGTTTCATACCAGAAAGTGAATGCTGCCGTAAAAAAACAAAAACAAAAAAATCTAAAAATATGTAAGTAGCTTTGTTATTGGGTCACAGGTAGAGGCTGGAAGACTTTTGAGGTGCTTGATAGAAAAGGCTGAGAAGAAACTGCTGCTAAAGCATATGAGCATTAAAGGTGCTTAAGGTACTTATGGTGAGGTTTCAGTCAGAAATGAGGATCGAGTTATTGGAAAGTGGAGGACAGGCTTTTTTTTTTTTTTTTAGATGGAGTCTTGCTCTGTTACCCAGGCTGGAGTGCAATGGCGCCATCTTGGCTCACTGCAACCTCCGCCTCCCAGGTTCAAGCAATTCTCCTGCCTGTCTCCCAAGTAGCTGAAATTACAGGCTTGCACCACCATGTATGGCTAATTTTTGTATTTTTAGTAGAGACAGGGTTTCACCATGTTGGCCAGGCTGGTCTCAAACTTCTGACCTCAGGTGATCCACCCACCTCGGCCTCCCAAAGTGCTGGGACTACAGGTGTGAACCACTGTGCCCGGCAGGAAAGGTTATTCTTGTCATAAAGTGACAGAGAACTTAGAATTGTGTTCTGTTGCACAGAAGGCAGAACTTGGAAGCAATGAACTTGGGTTTTAGCTGAGGAGATTTCTAAACAAAGTGTGGAAGGAACAGCCTGGGCTTTTCCTGCTGCTTATAGTGAAATGCAAGGAGAGAAATATATTCAGGCAAGAACTATCAAGCAAAAAGGAATAAAGAATCTGAACTTGAAAATTTAGAAAATTCTCACTCTATCCATATTGCAAAAAAAAAACAAGAATGTATGCTCTGTAGAGAAAAGGGTATGGGTGGGCAACAGTTTGTTGGAGATTAGGTGTGTGACTAGATTCAGGCAACCACCTTAGCAAAAAATGTTGCCAGCTCAAAACGAAAGACAGACATGTACAGAGGGGACATGATGAGAAGATACACAAGGAGAAGATGACCATGTGGCTGGAGTGATGCATCTACAAACCAAGGAATGCCAAGGATTGCCAACAAACACCAGAAGCCAGAAGGGGTAAGGAAGGATCATTCCTCTACAGGCTTCAGAGGGAGAATGGCCCTGCTGAAATCGTTTTGGACATCTCACCTTCAGAATTGTGAGACAACAAACTTCTGTAGCTACCCAGTTTGTGATACTTTGTTATGGAAGTCCTAGGAACTAATACAGATTACAAGCATAGTCAAATGACCTTTGACAAAGGAGCAAAGGATAGTCTTTTCAACATGTTACTGGAACAAATGGATACCCACATATAAAAAAATAATTCTAGACGCAGACTTTACACTTTTGACAAAAATAAAATGGATAACAACTTAAATATAAAAGAAAACCAATAAATTGGATTTCAATAAAAACCATTAAAATTTAGCCGGGCATGGTGGCGAATGCCTGTAATCCCAGCTACTGGGGAAGCTGAGGCAAGACAATCACCTGAATACAGGAGGCGGAGGTTGCAGTGAGCCGAGATCACGCCACTGCACTCCAGCCTGCGCAACAAGAGAATTCCAATTTAATGGGGTTTTTTTTTTTTTCAATCTGAAAAAAAAAAAAACCCCATTAAATTGGAGTTCATTAAAATTAAAAAAGGTCTGCTCTGTGAAAGGTCTGTTAAGAAGCTTTAAGAAAGAAACAATGAAAAAGTCACAGGCTGGGAGAAAATATTTGCAAAACATAAGTGATAAGGTCTGATACACAAAATATATAAACCTTGAAACTCGAAAATAAGAAAACAACCCCCCAATTCAAAAAGGCAAAAGATCTGAACAGGTACCTCACCAAAGAAGGTATACAGATGGAAAATAAGCATTTGAAACCTTGCCCAACATCATACATCATTAGGGACTGCAAATTCCTTTTCTAATGGCTAAAATCCATTCAGGCACAGTGGCTCACACCTGTAATCCCAGCACTTTGGGAGGCCGAGGCAGGTGGGTCATCTGAGGTAAGGAGTTCAAGATGGGCTTGGCAAACATGGTGAGACTCCATCTCTACTAAAAATACAAAAATTAGCTGGCCATGGTAGCACACACCTGTAATCCCAGCTACTCAGGAGGCAGAGACAGGAGAATCATTTGAACCTGGGAGGCAGAGGCTGCAGTGAGCCAAGATCGTGCCACTATACTCCAGCCTGGACAACAGAGTGAGACTCTGTCTCAAAAAATAATAATAATAAAAAACAAAAATGGCTAAAATCCAAAATACTGAAAGCACTAAATGCTGGTGAGGATGGGAAGCAATAAGACAGAAGTCTGAAAAATCACAAAACATGGAATAGTATGCAGCCAACGAAAAGGAACAAAATCATGTCCTTTGCAGGGACATGAATGGAGCCAGAGGCTATTATCCTTAGCAAACTAACGCAGAAACAGGAAACCAAATACAGCATGTTCTCACTTGTAAGTGGGAGCTAAATGCTGAGAACACATGGACATAGAGGGGAACAACAAATGCTGGAGCCTATCAGAAGGCAGAAGGCGGGAGGAGGAAGAGGACCAGGAAAAATAACTAATGGATACGAGGCTTAATACCTGGGTGATGACATAATCTGTACAACAAACCCTCACGACATACATTTACCTGTGTAACACCTGCACATCCTGCACATGCACCCCTGAATTTAAAATAAAAGTTAAGGCCCAGTGTGGTGGCTCACGCTTGTAATCCCAACACCCTGGGAGGCCAAGGTGGGTGGATCACTTGAGGTCAGTAGTTCAAGACCAGCCTGGCCAACATGGTGAAACCGCATCTCTACCAAAAAATACAAAAATTAGCCAGGCATGGTGGCACACAACTGTAGTCCCAGCAACTCAGGAGGCTGAGGTGGGAGAATCACTTGAACACAGGAGATGGAGGTTGCAATGAACCAAGAACACACCACTGCACTCCAGCCTGGGTGACAGTGAGTGAGACCTGTCCAAAAAAAAAAAAGGCTATCTGAATAATTTTCAGACGTATATGCAACAAAGGAAAAAGTTT
This sequence comes from Mandrillus leucophaeus, assembly GCF_000951045.1. Taxonomy (NCBI): domain Eukaryota; kingdom Metazoa; phylum Chordata; class Mammalia; order Primates; family Cercopithecidae; genus Mandrillus; species Mandrillus leucophaeus. The sequence continues at coordinate 2,473,562 of NW_012104031.1, forward strand.
AATAATAATAAAAAGTCATTTGAGGTCAGGAGTTCAAGACCAGCCTGGCCAACATGGCGAAACCCCGTCTCTACTGAAAATGCAAAAAATTAGCCAGGCGTGGTAGTCCACACCTGTAGTCCCAGCTACTCGGGAGGCTGAGGCACAAGAACCTCTTGAACCCAGGGGGCAGAGGTTGCAGTGAGCCACCATCTTGCCACTGCACTCCAGACCAGGCAACAGAGCAAGATTCTGTCTCCAAAAAAAAAAAAAAAAAAAAAAGTTATGAAGGGGAATAAAAGGCTTAGAGGTCAATTTCACTCATGATATCAACATTCCAAAGAACATATTTGAAACTGTTACCGGTTTCAGAAAGACCAGCAACAAAGTAACTGAAACAATAAATGGTAGCTATGAAATGCAAAGACACAGCAGAATTTACAATTTTTTGGCAATGAATTTTATTTATTTATTTATTTTTTTGGAGATGGAGTTTCAAGTTTTGCTCTTGTTGCCCAGGCTGAAGTGCAATGGCACGATCTCAGCTGACTGCAACCTCTGCCTCCTGGGTTCAAGCAATTCTCCTGCCTCAGCCTCCCAAGTAGCTGGAATTACAGGTGCCCACCACCACACCTGGCTAATTTTTTTTCTTTTTTTGAGACGGAGTTTCACTCTTCCACCCAGGCTGCTGGAGCGCAGTGGTGCAACCTCGGCTCACCGCAACCTCCACCTTCTGGTTTCAAGCGATTCTCTTGCCTCAGCCTCCCAAGTTGATGGGATTACAGGCGCCTACCACCACACCCTGATAATTTATTTTTGTATTTTTAGTAGAGATAGGGTTTCACCATGGTGGCCAGGCTGGTCTGGAACTCCTGACCTCAGGTGATCCACCGGCCTCAGCCTCTCAAAGTGCTGGGATTACAGGCGTGAGCCATCTGGTCCACAACCAATTTTCAAATCAGCTTCTGCAAAGAGCCCCAAAGTTGGGCGGAGTGTGGAGAAATGGAATCCTGAGTAGATAACACTCCCTTACTAACGTTTCAACAGATAAAAACTCCTTCATAAGATCTAAGAGCTGGCCGGGTGTAGTGGCTCACGACTGTAATCCCAGCACTTTGGGAGGCCAAGGTGGGCAGACCACAAGGTCAGGAGCTCAAGACTATCCTGGCTGACCCAGTGAAACCCTGTCTCTACTAAAAATACAAAAAATTAGCCAAGCGCCTGTGGTCCCAGCTACTCGGGAGGCTGAGGCAGGAGAATGGCGTAAACCCCAGAGGTGGAGGTTGCAGTGAGCTGAGATCGTGCCACTGCACTCCAGCCTTGCCTGGGCAAGACTCCATCTCAAAAAAAAAAAACAACCAGATCTAAGAGCTACAATGTAAAACAAGAAAAAGTAAGAGATAAAGAGAAAAAGAAAAGCTTCTTTATATATCATCTTCATACACTAAGCTTCTGTAACTTTCACTAGGGAAAAAACAAATATAATTGCTATTCAAGAAAACGGCAAGGCGAAGGAGGTGCAGTGGCTCTTGCCTATAACCATAGCACTTTGAGAGGCCAAGGCAAGAGGATCACTAGAGGCCAGGAGTTCAAGAACAGGGCAACAGAGACCTCATCTCTAAAAAAAACAAAAACAAAACCAAAAACAAAAAAATTCACTCCAGCTTTTAAATGATGCTCCAATTACTTTATAATAAATACCATCCCATGCAAAAACACAAAATAAAGATGCACATTCATACATTTCTTAAGTTTAAAAGGAAAAAAAAAGTATCCAGGTTGCCAAGAAAAACCCAGTTACTTTTTTTTTTTGAGACAAAGTCTTGCTTTGTTGCCCAAGCTGGAGTGCAGTGGCATGATCTTGACTTACTGCAACCTCCACCTCCTGGGTTCAAGCAATTCTCCCGCCTCAGCCTCCTGAGTAGCTGGAATTACAAGCGCCTGCCACTACGCCTGGCTAATTTTTGTATTTTTAGTAGAGACAGGGTTTCACCATGTTGGCCAGATTGGTCTCGAACTCCTGACCTCAAGTGATCTGCCCGCCTCAGCCTCACAAAGTGCTAGGATTACAGGCATGAGCCACCGCATCCAGTTAACCTGGTTACTTTTCAACAGAAAATAACTGCTTGAAAATACGAAGCCAAGAAAAACAACAGGACCTTCTCAACCCACTCTCTAGAAGTTAATGTAGGAAAAAGGAGATATTATTTTAAAATCCTCATGCGCTCAGCAAGTTTTAAAGGATATAGCATTGCTACAAATGAACATACCACTATGAAAAAGGAGTGGGGCTGGGTGCAGTGGCTCAGTAATCCCAGCAACCTGGGATTTCAGAGACGGGCAGATCACGAGGTCAGGAGTTCGAGACCAGTCTGGCCAATATGGTAAAACACCGTGTCTACTAAAAATATAAAAAATTAGCCGGGCG
>NW_012104031.1:2476290-2488821 GCF_000951045.1 Mandrillus leucophaeus
TGCAGTGAGCCAAGATTGTGCCATTGCACTCCAGCCTGAGCAACAAGGGAGAAACGCCTTCTCAAAAAAGTAAATAAAATAATAGTAATAATGAAGAAGAAAAAGATGACAACTGCGATGACGACGAAGAAGATGAAGACTCAAATTTCTAGCCCCTACCTTCAAAAATAGATTTCAGTAGAGGAAAGAACAGAATACACACTGATGAAAAACATAGTAACTGAATTACAAGAGATTACTGACAGGACATCTCCACGAATCCAAAGCAAAAATGCCAACGTATGTCACTAAGAGGGAAATTGTATATGAAATGAAAATAATTCCAGAAAACTCAATTTCTATAAATAGAAATTCAAAAAAGGAATGGAATTTGTAGAGATTACGAAAGAAACAATATAAGAACATTTCCCTAAATTTGATGGACTTGAGTCTTCACATTAAAGGGGCTCATCAAATGCCAGGCAGAACTTTTCTTTAAAGACATCTCTGCTATACACAGACATGGTGAAATTTTTGAATTCCAATGGTAAAGACAAAATCATACAAACTTCCAGGAAAAATCAGATTGACAACAAAGAAAATCAGACTTGACATTATTAGACTTCTCATCTGAATCTCTACATGCCAAAAGACAAAATGCTATTCATCCAGAATTTAAAGGAGATTATGACCTTTAAGTTTAAAATTTCAAATTACATTTCACAGATAGCTCTATACCACCTATGTACTCATTCTTTTGAAAAATAAGAAAGTATTCTAAGAAAAAGAATTTACAAAAATGTACTCAATGAAAGTAGAAAAAAAAAAAAAACAGGCCAGGCACGGTGGCTCACACCTGTAATGCCAGCACTTTGGGAGGTCGAGACAGGAGGACTGCTTGAACCCAGAAGTTCAAGACCAGCCTGGGCAACATAGTGAGACCCAGTTTCTACAATAAATTAAAAAATTAGCCAGGTATGGCGGCATATGTCTTTACTCCCAGCTACTTGGAAGGCTGAGGCAGAAGGACTGCTTGAGCCCAAGAGGTCGAGGCTGCAGTGAGTTGTGACTGCACCACTGCACTCTGGTCTAGGCAATAGGGCAAGACCCTCTTTCGAAAAATAAATAAGTAAGCCTGGGCAACATAGTGAGACCATGTCTCCCTCCCAAAAGAAAAAATTTAGCTGGGCGTGGTCCATGCATCTGTGGTCCTAGCTACTCAGGAGGCTGAGCTGGAAGGATCACCTGAGCCCAGGAGTTTGAGACTGCAGTGAGCTATGATCACATCACTGCACTTCAGTCTGGGAGGCAGAGCAAGACTCTATCTCTTAAAAAAAAAAAAAAAAGCAAGACAAAACAAAACTTTGTGCCACATACATTACAAACTCAAGAAACAGTCATAATATTTTTACCAATAGCCAGGCATAGTGAGTCACGTTTGTAATCCCAGCTACTCAGGGAGCTGATGCTGGAGGAAGACTTGAAGGAGTCTGATGCTGTACTGAGCTATGATCACATCACTGTATTCCAGCCTGGGCAACAGAGCAAGACACTGTCTCTAAATAAATAAAAATTTTAAAAATGTTTAAAACAGCTGCTTTGGACATCTGATTTATGACAGATAAAAAATCCTAAATAAAGCATTAGCAAATTGAACTAGCTGTATATTAAAATAGTAACATGGTCAGGTATGGTAGCTCATGCCTGTAATCCCATAGCTTTGGGAGGATTACTGACTTGAGGCTAGGAGTTTGATACCAGCCTGGGCAACACGGTGAGATCCCATCTCTCTAAAAAAAAATTAAAATAAAATAAATAAAAATAACACTACATAATCAAACAGGTTTATTCTGGGACTAGGAATGGGTTAACATTAGGAAACTCATTATATTTAATAGAGTAAAAGGGGTAAAAAACAAAAAACAAAATTCTGTAGTAATTTTTGAAAGACTTCAAAAAAGAAAAAATGGTTAAAAAGTGAAGAAAAGTATTTGAAGTTGTCTTTTTTAAACTATTAAAATAGCTTAAAAAAAAAAAAAAAAAAAACCAGAAAGGAACCTGAAGTACAATATCCACTCAATAAAAACTTGGTAAACTATAAGGTACTTCCCAGCATAAATGCACATAATCACCAGAAATCATCAGCATATGCAATATGGCAAAACACTAGAGGTAAACTAACTCAAGATAAATGAAAAAAGGACACCCATTCAACTGTCTTCACCATCTTTCAACACTGTTCCTGATGTTCTAGTATATGCATTAAGAAAAAAAGGTGTTAGGCCGGGCACAGTGGCTCATGCCTATAATCCCAGCACTTTGGGAAGCCCAGGCGGGCTGATCACTTGAGCCCAGGAGTTCGAGACCAACCTGGCCAACATGGTGAAACCTAATCTCTACTAAAAAATACAAAAATTAGCTGGGCATGATGGCAGATGCCTGTAATCCCAGCTACTCAGGAGGCTGAGGCAGGAGAATCACTTAAACCCGGAAGGCAGAGGCTGCAGTGAGCTGAGATCACGCCACTGCACTCCAGCCTGGTGACAGAGCGAGACAAAAAAAAAAAAGAAACAAAAAAGGTGTTTGGGTTTCTTCACAGCTGCTCAAGATGAACTGATTCTTCAGGAAAGTGAAATTAAAGCTCCGCCGCCCAGCCTGAATGACTGCATTGGCATGGTGGACAGCAGGGCAGAATCCACTGACAAGAAGATTACTAGATTGGATACTGAGCTAGTGAAGTGTAAGGACCAGATTAAGATGAGAGGGGGTCCTGCAAAGAATACCGTTACGCAGAAAGCCTTGCGAGTTTTAAAACAAAAGTGGATGTATGAGCAGCAGCAGGAGAATCGCACCCAACAGTCATTCAACATGGAACAAGTCAATTACACCATCCAGTCATTGAAGGATACCAAGACCACGGCTGATGCAATGAAACTGGGAGCAGGGGAAATGAAGGCATACAAGTAAGTGAAAACTGATCAGATTGAGAATTTACAAGACCAGGTAGTGGACATGATGGAAGATGCAAACGAAATCCAAGAAACACTGAGTCGCAGTTATGGTGGCCCAGAATTCATGAAGATGACCTAGAAGCAGAAGTTGGATACACACTGGGTGATGAGCTTGTGGCTGACAAAGACAGTTCTATTTAGATGAGGCAGTATCTGCACCTGCAATTCCAGAAGGTGTTTCCACTGACACAAAAAACCAACGACGGAGTTCTGGTGGATGAATTTGGATTGCCACAGATCCCTGCTTCATACATTTGCATTATTTAAGTACATCATGTAAAACAAACACATATTATGGGACCATGAAATACTGATCTTTCGAAACTTACCATAAGAGATATGTTTCTGTCCTTTCTTTGAAGGAAAGTTTAATTACATTACTCTTCTATTTTTTTCCTTTGAGACTCATTGCTTGGGAAATGCTTTCTTTGTACTAAAACTTGATTCTGGCCAGGCACGGTGGCTCACGCCTGTAATCCCAGCACTCTGAAAGGCTGAGGCAGGCAGATCACGAGGTCAGAAGTTCAAGACCAACCTGGCCAACATGGTGAAACCCCATCTCTACTAAAAATACAAAAAATTAGCCGAGCGTGGTGGCGGGCACCTGTAGTCCCAGCTACTCAGGAGGCTGAAGCAGCCGGGAGGCAGAGGTTGCAGTGAGCCAAGATCGCCCCAACAGCCTGGGTAACAGAGCGAGACTCTGTCTCAAAAAAAAAAAAAAAAAATTCACTACTGTATCAGAAGTGGGTATTCTGATTCTGTGATTTCCTCAACACTACATCTTGAAATCAATAATGAATATTTCTTGATATCTGATGAATAGGACATTTACTCAATTTTTTCCAAAGGAAAAAAAGGCATAAATTACAAACATATATTAAAAAGATGAGACAGGCCGGGCACAATGGCTCACGCCTGTAATCCCAGCATTTTAGGAGGCTGAGGTGGGCGGATCACCTGAGGTCAGGAGTTTGAGACCAGCCTGGCCAATATGATGAAACCCCATCGCTACTAAAAATACAAAAATTAGCCGGGCATGGTGGCATGTGCCTGTAATCTCAGCTATTTGGAAGGCTGAGACAGGAGAATCACTTGAACCCAGGAAGCAGAGGTTCCAACGAGCCGAGATAGTGCTATTGCACTCCAGCCTGGGTGAAACAGCGAGACTCCATCTCAAAAAAAAAAAAAAAAAAAGAAGATGAGGCAAAAAAAAAAAAAAAATCCAGAACCTGCAGATTACGTGCTTGCAAACTAGAAAATCTATCAACTAAAACAAACTGAAAATAATAAAAATATAAGATCTACAAGAAGCAGTAAATATCCTTCATACCAGCAATAATCATTCAGATGATAACACAGTACCATTCACAGTAAAAAGATATACAGGAAGAGACAATTCACAATAAAAAGATATACAAGAAGAAAATGAAGAAGTATGCAAGACTCACATTAAATTAAAAACAAAACCAAAAAACTATGAAACTAAGGCACAGAAGACCTGGAGAATGAATAAATAGAGTAAAGGATTAAACAAATTACTTCTCCCCAAAAGAATGCACACATCGAATGTAGTTCAAGTCAAAATCCCAATGAGAGTTTATTACTGGAACTTGATTATAAAATCATCTAGAATCGTTATTTAAAAAGGAATGGGAGGCCAGGCGTGGTGGCTCACGCCTTTAATCCCAACACTTTGGTTGGCCAAGGCAGGAAGACTGCTTGAACCTAGGAGTTTGAGACTGGCCTGGGCAACACAAGGAGACTCCATCTCTATAAAAAGTTTTAAAAAGTAGCCAGGTACAGTGGTGCGCACCTGTAGTCCCAGCTACTCAGGAGGCTTCAGCAATAGGATCTCTTGAGCCCAGGAGTTCGACATTGCAGTGAGCTATGATCATGCCACTGCACTCCAGCCTCGGTGACAAGAGCACAAGACCCTGTTTCAAAACGAAACAAAATAACCCAGTGCTTTTCTCCAAGAAGATAGAATTACAGGAGGATTTCACTTTGGCTATACTGTTTTTACCTTTTTTACAATGTACATATATTATCAAAACAAAGAAAGAAAAAATATGGGCCAGGGGCAGTGGCTCAGGCCTGTAATCCCAGCACTTTGGGAGGCTGAGGCTGGTGGATCACCCGAGGTCAGGAATTCCAGATCAGCCTGGCCCAACATGGTGGAACTTCATCTCCACTAATAATACAAAAATTAGTTGAGTGTAGTGGTGCATGCCTATAATCCCAGCTACTCAGGAGGCTGAGGCAGGAGAACTGCTTGAACCCAGGAGGAGGAGGTTGCAGTGAGCCAAGATTGCGCCATTGCACTCCAGCCTGGGGGACAAGAGTAAAACTCCTGTCTCCAAAAAAAAAAAAAAAAGAAAGAAAAAAATATGTTTCCATTCAAAAACTAAAAGTTTGTAAACAATTATGTACAAGCAAAAATATCTGAACAATGACCTTTTAATTTCTTACTGATCCATGAAAATTATGCCTTAAATGACAAGAATGTTCACTCCTTTCATGACAAAAATGCCTGCTTCCCCCACTTACATTAGCTGGTTGTTCTCACAGGAACGTCTGTGTCTTCACTGACTTCCAATCTATTACGCCTGTAGGTCGAACCAACACTCAATCCATGAATTAATAATAATGAGGCAGAAAAAATTTTCCTCTTCACACTGCCAAGAAAACCTCTCAGCCACAATTCAAACACAGCATGTGTTTTTAAAACATCTCCCAACTACTGGGAGATAAAGTCCATTCAAATAACCTTTGTCAGACTGGAGACAGCTAGGGTTAGTTATCTCCTCAAAAACAAAAACAAAAACAAAAAGAGTTCATTTAAAGATGAACTTGAGAGTCAAAGGATCATGAAAAAAAAAATCCATCTTCCATAGCTGAACAATGTAATTTAAAAAAAAAACAAAAAAAAACCATCAGTTTTTCAGTAAGATCCAATTTCTGGTCTTCAAGATTTCTTCACCTATTAAGAAAAAAACAGAAACCTTCCCCCATCTTTATTATCTGTATAATAAAAGCATACTTGTATGTAAAAATATAGTGTTTTATGTATATAATATACGTACAGATATATACTAACTGGCTTATACACACACACACATATATACACAAATGTATAGAAATATAACATTCGGGTAAGTTTCCCCTTTTAAAATGCACTATAAAAGACTTTAGATTTGGGTTCATTATAAAAATAAAGAACTTACTCTTATACCAAAGTATCATGAACTTACTGTTACACTAAATTTTGCCCAGCCCACAAAATAAAGACGAAGGTAAATCCTTACACATATATCAATATGTGTAATATGGATGTATGTATATAAATCCATCATCGTCATCAGGGAGTGTTTAACCAAAAAAGATAGAAACGTATGGTAATAGAGTAACTACAGAGTGGAGCAGCAAGCTGTAGAAGGCAGAGCAGCATTATAGCCATTCTAAACTGGCACTGTCAAAACACAGAAAGCTTTATCTAAGGGAAAATTTATTTCTTATTTTGTATCAACACCAGTGTCACTGGTTTGCCATTAAATAGTGGCCCTGGAAAGGCTTGCTTACGCAGCCTAGGTCCAAATTCTTTACTACTAATGGCTACACCTAAAGACTTTGTAAGTATATATTTACTCCAGTTAGTAAAAGGGTAAACTTTTGGAGTTGAGATTTCACTTCACAATGGCGTATTTACCATTTAAGAATTTCAAAAAAAAAAAAAAAAAATCAAAAACAAAAACAAAAACAAAAACCCTTATTTTGATACATAGAAATGAGTTCTAAACTTTGAAACCAGCCCAGTAACAAAGCAATTTTGATTCTCATGTAATAAATACTACATAATTTCTAGGCTAAATCTTGCCAAATACTATCCAAGACAAAACTAAAGTCAAAACTTAAAAAAAAAGTGGACACCTTTTACTCACACTTAATACTAGTCAATTTTCCAGGAATTTTTTGGGCAGGGAATATCCCCAAATCTAAAATGAAAAAAAGGAAAAATTGGGATCTCACATTAGTTATTCAGTCTGAAACTTTTAATAGACTTTTACTAAAGTCATCATTTTCTGGCCTCCTACTCAATCACAGAAACATACTTTCAGAGTAAAAAGGGATCTTAAAATGAGATCAATTCACTCATTTCACCAATGACTCCTAACACATAAAAATACCGACCTGTTAGTTTTCATTAAGAATTCAATGGTCGAAACAACCGCACAGTTAATACAGTATTATGGGTCATTAAGTATGTTTTTAAAAAGATTACCTAAAATTACAGAAACAATTTTTGGGAAATATCTACTGGGTTTTTCCAAGCATGTTCAAAGGGCTCTCATTACAATTCCCATTCAATCTTTTCCAATTCTTGCAAACGTTTTAGTCTGTTTTTACCCATAAATCATTTGAAAGTACCTACACCATCCTTGTTATTTTTATAATATTTTGTAAAGGTTAAAACAGATATTTCAAAGACTAAAAGTATATTTTCCTAATTGTTTTCTAATATTTCCCTTTTATGTAAGATCCAATTCTAAATATTAAGGGTAACACTATCATACTCGACAATTTGAAATTATAAAGCTGACCAGTATGAGGAGGCAATTAGAAATTTCCAAATATAAAACAATTTCACGGGTTTTCTTTTTGCCAAGTTGTAATTAAGCATCAGGGTTTTTAAGGAAACAGAAAAACAGAGGCAGGAGGAATGCCAGCCTAGAGTACTTCTTTCTCATTTCGTTGGTTTCAGAGCAATACAATTTCCCATGGTGGGGGAAATTTTACTTAAAACCAATTACTAGTTCAACCTACCAGGCAGAAAGCCTAAGGCCTTTCAATGCTGCACTATATTTTTTTTAATTAAAAATATCTTTTCTCTCTCATTGGTATAAGCAAAATTTTCAAGTGCTAGCGACAATGAGTTATAGCTATGAAATTTTTAATCTTCATTTTATCAAAATTATATTGCCTCTGAGGAATTTTCAGCCCTTTTGTGATTTCAGGTTTCCCCAGATGTGTTTATAAAGATAATGATTATATTTAACAACTATAGCTATTAAGATACAGTAACACAGCAAAAAGTTGCCCATTTTAAACGGAGAAAAAGAAATTAAGGCAGTATTTCTTTTTCATTGCTTTGAACAACTTCATTCTCAGGATCCCAGCTCAGAACCAATGTAGAATAATCGTAGTTAACATTTTTCAAGTTCATTTTCAGAAACATTAGTTGTTCTATATTGTCAAAGTCCAGGCTCATGATCTGTTTTGGATGAAAGTGGCTATTTTTAGTAAAGATACATTCAGATTGCCAACTACACATAGGGCAACTTAGATACTGGATGGCAACCTGGGTCAAAGCTGGCCATATGCTTATCTTCCTCTGCCAGTAAATTAAAGGGTCATCACCTCCTGAGAGCTCTGAATACTTCTCTTTGAAGTACTCATCCACAACTGCTACAGCAGAAGGGAACATGAAGCTTTTGCTTCCAAGGGCACAACTGTCTACAGCTGAGCTATCAACAGAACCTGAATTGGAGGTGCCTTCTTTTAGAGATGAGGTAAATGAATCAGTTCCTACTGTAACTGAGGGACAAGAAACTTCTGAAGTTGGAATTTGGCAGATCTCTGGTGAAGATTCCATATAATTACAGACCTCTTCTGCAAGGAACTGCTTATAAGTTTCTAAATCAGCACCTTGAGGAAAAAAGTCTTCCAAACTGTTTTTAAAGCAAGGGTCTAACAAAGTAGCCAAGATACAGGGCTTGGATTTAAGCATGGCACTTAGTAGGGTATCCGTTTCAAGTTTCAGAGATAAACTATCCACCAGATTGAGGGCCTGAGTAATACCTCTGACTTGAAAATCTTCTCTGAGTTTCTGCAAGGAAAGGAGTAGATGATGGATTAGGGGTAGCACCTGATTCAATCCTGCGGTCTTCACGCTCACTTTCTGGGTAGCCTCCTCAAATGGCGTAAGAATATCACAAACATAAGTCATTAGAGTCCACTGAAGGGAGGTGAGCACAACTCCACTGGCTCTACCAAGACTATGGTGAACTGAGTAGCAATGCTCCAAGAGCCATTTTAACATATAAAAAGTAGAAATCCAATGGCCAGTTTCATCCTGCTTCAAATTCTTCCATGGAAGTTGGTGATCATTTTGGAACTCTTGCAGTATCTGACGGGCCTTGACCGAATGACTAAAATGATGACAGGTTTTCCTAGCAGCCACTAACATATTCTCAATGCTTTTGTGCTCACAGAAAAAGTCCTGAATGACCATATTTAAACAATGCAGGAAGCATGGCACATGGGTAAAACCACCATCTTTGATTGCATGTACCACATTAGAGGAATTGTCAGAAACAATGAAGCTAGGGATAAGGAAATTTGGAGAAAGCCACAGACCAATCTGGTCATTTAATTCTTGTAAAATATTGGTTATCAAACAGTCTTTAGCCAAACCTGTAACACAAAGCACTGCCCACTTTCTAAAATCGGGGATCCTGCCATTATTGAGAAAAGATGCAGTTTCCAAAGAAACCCAGTGTACAGTCACAATAAAATAGTCAGTGGATGGGTCATGGGTCCATATGTCAACAGTCAGGTGTATTTTTTGGCTTTGAACATTCTCTAAAGTTAAGAAAATTTTTTCTCTGACACAATCATATAACTGAGGTACAGCCTTAGTGAAAAAGTAAGTCTCTGATGGCAACCTATAATCAGGGGCCACAATCTGCATGAACCTCTGAAAGGCTGGGGTTGAGAAGTAGTTGTAAGGATGCATATCCTCCACAATCATTTGGATAATTGCTTGACTTATTTGACTCGAGACTGGATTTCCACATGTTGTTTCTCTCTCCTGCGCATGCATCAGAGTGCCTTGCTCTGCAACGGGAATAGGACTTTCAGATCTATTTTCAACCTCTAACATAGGTTCATCTGAATCAGAGTCACTAAGGTCCTCAGCTGTTAAATCTTGGCTGCCTGTAGACTTTTCTCCATGCAAGGCATCACTCAAGAGATCACTTCTCTCAGTCTCAGCTTCATCTAATCCATTTGCAACAGCACCACTGTCTTTGTTGGCAACAGCCCAATGGATAGGATGTGTGGCTTGCAGGTGTCGTTGAAGTGTTGAAGTCCCTAAGTGGGACCCTGGCCTACCCCGGCTCACGCTTCTTTTACATATATTACACACAGCTCTTGAGATGTGCTGAGGATCAGTGTAAAAAAAATTCCAAACGGCAGATGTCTTGGCTCTAGTTCCAGGAATTAAAGCATGCTTGACAATGTTACTTTTGATGAGAAATCTCCCTCTTTCTGCCCTTAGGGCATCAGATGCTGATTTATCATGCTTCTTACCCATTCTATTATCATCTAATGGATCAGTAGGAATATATTCAAAGCTTCCATTGCTTCCAGAAGAGGGAGATAAAGATACATCCAAGGTAAAGTCCTCCTCTCCACTAGTAACTCCAAACTTGTTGGCCCTGGTCCAATGAGGTGAATGCCTTGCTTGCAGATGTCGCTGAAGAGTAGATGTACCAAGATGGCTACCTGGTTTACCCCTGCTGACGCTTTTCTCACAGAGGTTACAAATAGCCCGCCAGGTGTACTGGGGGTCAACATGAAAGAAGTGCCACACAATGGAGGTCTTGGCTCTAGTACTAGGCAGATAGATCTGTTTTTCTATATTGCTCTCAAAAAGACTTTCTTCATCCTGCTCAGCGTCATTGGAAGCTAACAAAGCAGGGGCATCTGCAACAGGCCTCCCAGATCCCAAATCCTTACTAAACTTCTTGGCAAGAATCAATTTTTTTCGACGCCTTTTCCCCTTAATTCGCAAACCCTTCTTTCTTTTCTTTTTAGCAGGCTGTTTGGCCTCTTTACTCACTCCTTCCGCTACCATCTTTTCCTCTACCACATCTTCTTCATCTGTATTAGAATTAATAGGAACACATCCCAGAATCCCAGAATCACTAAAAGTGCTGCATCTTCTGCCAGGAGAGAGTGAGGAAACTGGTACACTTAAAGTACATACACTCATTCTCTTTATGTCTCCACAATTCGTACCAGAATCCGTTAGAGGGTTTATAACTCAAGCAGAAATACAGCTGTCCCTCTCTACTTGCATTACCTTTTCTCCAATTTCTATGGGGAATCAAATTCCCACTGGACCAATAACTTCCAAGCCCGGTTATTTTTGGAGGAAAAGTGACAGCAATGGAGAACATTCCCGAACTCTTTCTTAGAGGGCTTTAAGGTCCCTTCCAATTTTCTAAGTTCTGAATTCAAATAGTCCAGTGTCCTCATGTTACAGAAGTTAAGAACTGAGTCCCCCTTTCCCAGAGTCACAGAGTTGGTTAGTAGCAGCTAGTAGCCAGGTCTTCCAAATCCCAGATCCATGGTCTTTCTGCTTCATCAAGAACTATATCTGCTTGAAATGCCTTCGCCTTTTAAAATATATATTTTTATGATGCCTCATGATAGCGACATCAATTTCCCTTAATTCTGAAATTAACTATTTTCAGGAAATCTCATTTAAACAAAAACATAGTGCATCATTCAACATTCATCATTTAGGACTGTGATTTGCCAATACAACCCAAAAATTCAATTCTGGAAAGCCAACACAGACTCCGCATACTGGTCACAGCAAATGCTAGTTGAGCCCTTTCAGTTCTAACTAAAAGTAATACAACCTTTTAAAAATGTAACTGGCTGGAAAAAAATGCTTTGAGAATAAAATTTTAAAACAAGGTTAAATGCTGCATTTTCAAAGTACTATTTGTATCAAGAGTTAATTCAAGTTTAGTTTTCAGATATTTTTAGACTGGAGAAGCTTTTACAGCCTATAAGTAACTCACAAGTTGGACGCTATAGGGATAGCAAAAAGTGAAATATGAACTTTAAACCACTTCCATTTCTTTTCGCTTGATCCCTCCCCTTCCCCCAATACCTACATACATTTACCCTAAAAAGCATCGCTATCTCTAGTTCCACAGCCTCCTTCTCAAGGTCCAGAACCAAGGCCTGGAAGATGTCAACAATATAGGCCTTCCCCATAGGAATCCGCACCGATTATGGGAGTTTAGGGGTGTTCTTCATTACGGTTTCACCAATCCTACAAGGAGAACGGAAGTGTCCCTGTTGCTCTTGACTCCGACGCTGAGGGCCAGGGGTGGGAGTGTAATGAGGGTGGGGAATGGGTGCAGGATACCGGAATAAGGTCGGTGGCTTTCTGTATGTGGAGTTTGAGACAAGCTCCAAAGTAGTGGGACCCTGGAGAGGAATGAGAGTAGGTAAATTCAGCGCCCGGCACTCTGTCTGATTGATTTAGGCAGTGAGGGTCCGCTCAACTCGAGAAACTGTTGCCCTGAAGAAAGCAATCTAGTGTCAGTTCTCTCTTCGGATTCGGGGGAACAGTCGGCTTTCGGGCGCTGCTCCGGGCTCCCCCAGATTAGCGAACACCGGATGTGGGGGAGGGGAGAAAGGTTGGCTGGGAAAGGAGCAGGCGCCGTGGGGGTGGGGTGAA